>NC_080106.1:12205000-12506428 GCF_950005125.1 Chionomys nivalis | reverse complement strand
CTTGGGTACCTGTCGCTGAAGCAGGTACTCCATATGTCTGCTCCAGACGAATGCCTCCTAAAATGGCCAGATTCTCTCCTGAGAGCTCAGAATTCTTACCCTCCCCCACTGCCTATTTCTTAAGCGTGGGGGCACACGTGGCTGGGGACGGCTGGCAGCTGCATACATGGGCTGGTCCTTGCGGAGACCAGGCTAAATCTGGCGTTCTTCGGGAGCCACCTACCTTGTTTCTGAAGCTGGTCTTCCGCGGCCTAGCAGCTCACTGAGTAGGCTGCCTGGTGAAAAAGGAATCTTCCTGTCTCTGCGTCACTAGCACTGAGGTAAGTTTTTTGAGGTAAGGTCTTACTTGTAAGCACTTTGTGAGTTGAACCATCTCTCCAACCCCAGCACCCGTTCTTTCCGCACTTTATAAAAACACGTTTCCTTACGCAGGCTGGGGGAAGGGGACTGAGAATTCGGGGCCACAGCCGGGCTCTGCTCAGTTTGTGTGAAAACAATTTACTGGCGTTCAGTGAGCCTGCGCCCACTCCTCTCAGGCGCCTCCCCCTAGTGGTTGAGCACAGGCATTGCAGAGAGCCAGCAGCCCCTTCCCAGAGGCCTCAGCTCCTGAGTGATAGGTTTGGTTTGCTGGCTCCTCGCACAGCATGGTGCACCCTGAGGTTTTGCATTGCACCACGCCTCCGTTTCCCATTCTCCTTCGACAGGCATCAGACTTGTCTCTAAGGAGGAGTCTTGTTCCTTCTCTTTCTTCTTTGTCCGCTCCCCCTCCCAACTGGTGCCTGGTTTCCAAGGTCAAGTCTCCTAACATATTATTTGCATATCTGGTCCTACCTGGGTGCCTGCTTCCTGGAGTCCTGACCTGACACCCAGCCAGCTGTTTAATAAACCAGAAAGGCTGTTGAGGCTGAGTCTCCTCTGTGTGCTGTGAGTGTGTATGTTAACAATGCAAGCAGCCTTTGATGTTCTTGTGATTTTTATTTTTGTTGTTGTTGAAAAAGAGAGTGGTGGGATTTAGAGTTTGGAGAGCAGAGACAGCAGGCAGATGGAGGGTTGCCATGGTAACTGTCTCCTTGTCCAGCAGTAGGAGACAGTGTGCAAAGTTATAGGGGGAGATGGAATAATGACCAAAAGTTGAAAGAGGTGAATTCAAGAGAGTTAGTGTGGGAAGTGTGAGAAGTTCTACACAACCTGATGTGACAGGAAAGAAGGGAGGGGGCCTCATCGTTGGCCACGGAAGCAACTCTGCCCTGTGAGCATCATTTTTATTGAGGATTGTGCCAGTTAGCTATTGCTGTGTAACAAATCACCTCAAACTCTACACATCAGCCTGGGTTTGGCTGATCCAGACTGAGCTCTTCTGAGACAACTTTGCTCCACACATCTCCCATCCTTCCCTGTGGACCACCTGACTCTCCTAGAAATGTTCCTTCCCTGGTGTCAGCAGAACAGAGAAAACGTAGAAATGCGTGAGAACCAACATATATCACTGCCCAAAAGAAATCATGCTCTCAAGGGTTAGATTAAAAGTCCTCCACCTGCCGGGCGGTGGTGGCACACGCCTTTAATCCCAGCACTCGGGAGGCAGAGGCAGGCGGATCTCTGTGAGTTCGAGACCAGCCTGGTCTACAGAGCTAGTTCCAGGACAGGAACCAAAGCCACAGAGAAACCCTATCTCGAAAAACCAAAAAAAAAAAAGAAAAAAGAAAAAAAAAAAAAGTCCTCCACCTGTAATCAGGCCTTGCAAAGATCATGGGCATGGGAGAAGATGGTTTTCTCACTGGGGTCCTTCCACTGAAGACAAGTATCTATGAATTAAAATCAACAAAAAGAAAGAGCAATTCAGTCCTCCACTGATGGGAAACTGTGCCTCTCTCTGCCCCTGAAGACCCGAGTCAGGACATTAGTGTGAACATGACCTCATAAAGTGGTAAGACTTCCTCTGCTTTGGCTTCACCACAGTGCTCACTGTGACACCGTCTTGTGAACATCAACTCTGCCCTCTTGCTATCTTCATGTTGAAAAGATGGCGACAGGCAGATCAGAAGACACCCCATCAACCATCCAATAAAGGCTTAGCATCACCTTCTGGAAAGACCAGCTGAGGGGCTGGAAAGACAGCCCTGCAAGTAAGAGCATTGGCCGCTCTTCTGGAAGAACCAGGTTCAATTCCCAGCACCCACGTGGAAACTCACAACCCTCTATAACTCTGGTTTCAGGATATCCGCCACCCACTTCTGGCCTTCAAGGGCACTGCACTCTTGGTACACAGACACACACGCAGGCAAACAGTTATACACACAAAATAAAAATTTAAAAAATTAAATCTCAAAATAAAAAAGACCAAGCAAGAACAGCCAGTTAAACAGCACGACAATTGCTGTGTGATTATTTTATTCTTTCAGCTTTTGGGGGGAGGGCCGCCACCCAACTCCCAAATAAATCTTTCATGGAGGTTTAGTCTTACCTATTAATACCCATTTAACTTGGATTGTTTCCAGCCTGCTTTTCTTATCTTAAATCATCCTATCTACCTTTTGCCTCTGGACTTTTTGCTTCCTTACTTTTGGGTATCTTACTTTCAGTCTTACTCGGTGGCTGGCTGGGTTGCTGGGTGACCGGCCCCTGACGTCCTCTCTCCTTATTCTCTTGCTCCTTTTCTTCCTCGGTTCACCTATTTAAGCTCTCTGCCTGCCAGCCCCACCTATCCTTGCTCCTTACTACTGGCCATTCAGCTCACTATTAGGTGTTTTAGACAGGCAAAGAACCACAGCTTCACAGAGTTAAACAAAGGCAACGTAAACAAAAACAGCACAGGTTAAAATAATATTCCCCAATGCACGACCACACTACACTGTATTCCACAGCGTGCCAGCCGCTATAGCAAGGACAAGATGAGAATGCAGCACATCTGTGATCGCCTGTTGGCTACACAACAGGGTAAAATTGACCTCACAAAGGAAAGCCTGGCTGCTCTTAGGAAGAAAGCGCCGGAGGGCAGTGGAAAGAATGGTAATCAGGTAACCAGCATCCACTCGAAGCAGCCAATACATGATATCTTCACTCTCACGGAGGAGGGAGAGGCAGGTCCAAGGCTGCAGAAGAATATCATCGTAAACTACTCTGTCCCACAGGGGGAAGGAATAACAGCAGCACTGACGCAATGACTGGGGAGCTCCTGACACCTTCAGAACCATGATTTGAAAAAGTAGGGATGGCCAATTCGGTGGAAAGGGGGTGGAGGTTGGGGACAGATGAGAGGTATGGCTAACACATCCCAGGCAGGGGAATGGGCTCTGGAACCAAGGGGATAGCAACAGAGGAAGTGTTGAAAAGGGACCGAGGCAGCCAGAAGTTCAAGATCAGTAGTAGAGACCTGAGTTCTTGGCTACAGAGAGGAGAGAGCAGAGAGGCGAGCTATGCACGGCACCCAAAGCTTTGCAAGGTATTTGCTCTTTATTCCTAAAGAGGATGGGATGAAGTTTCTAAGGGAGAATGGGAGTGTGGCTCAATGGGAGAACATTTACCCAACAGGAACAGACCCTAGGTTTGATACCTATTATAGCATTGCCAAAAAGGAAGAGGGGGTGAGAGACAGAAATAAGGAAGGTGGAAGAGCAGACAGGAGGAGGAGGAAGAGGGGTGTTAGATAAAGGACAGGATCCAGTTTGTGTTCACTTTGCTCCCCCACATGGTGAAGAATGTGTTGAAGAAACTGAGGGTGTGGACCAGTAGCTAGAGCGCCTCCCTGATGTGCACAAATCCCCGGGTTCTGGCCTTGCCATTCCAGGATCCTTTGGTAGCTTACAGCTATAACCCCAGCACTCACAGTAGGAGGCAGAAGAATCAGACGTTCATCGTTGGCAACTTTGCGAGTTCAAGGCCACCCTGAGCTACACGAGACCCGGTTCCCATCTTCCTGAATAAATAATGAAAGACTGGCTTGCAGTTGGCAAGAGGGGCAGCAGAGAGACCTGAGCGGAGATGCCGTTTGTGGTCCATGAAAACGAGGGTGGGGACTGGGAGGAGAAAAACCACCAGAATGTGCGGACCTGGAGGGAAAGATGAAGAATTAACAAGGGTCGATGAGCCATGAGAGAGAGAAAGTGGTAGCCTTTAACGGTTTGCACCACCCTGCTTGAGGAGGACTCTGATTGGACTGTGGATCTTATTCAGGGGCCCACGGATGTCACAGGGAGAACCTCGGTAGTGTATAGATTGGACTCTGAGTCAGAGTCCACCTAACGTTACCACAAACATCCTCACTCTGCCAGCATGGAGTCACCACGCTTCGGGGGTTTTCAGTCACAGAAACCCACCAGCTAGGACTTGATCCATTTCCGTTACATAGCCATTTACAGCCCCATATAACAAGAGCGACACATACCTCCATGGCGGACCTTACCTGGGCTAATTCAATCAGATGATCTGTAGGAAAAGCTCATGTCTCTTCTCCATACTCGGGACCTGTTTGGCTAGAGCCCCATCTCTCTCCCTCCACTCACTGGCCTTGAGATCCAAACCAGAGAGCATCATTATGTCTTTTAGGCTAAATGATCACTTGGAGAATGAATATGTAGGGCTGGGGTGATAGCTCAGTTGGGGTGATGTGCTTGCTTGAGTTTGATTCCCAGAATCCACGTAGGGAAAACAAACAAACAAACAAACAAAAAACAACCAGGTATGTCCATTTTATTTCTGTTTCTGTGAAAAAAGATTACCCTGGCACAAGCAGCTTGAGAGAGTGTCTTTTGGCTCCCGGTTGGGGAGATATTCAGTCCGTCCTGGTTTAAAGGGGGTGGGGGTCCATAACACCAGCTAGTCACATTGACCCAGCAATTAGGAAAAGAAACAGAGAACAGGAGGTGGGGCCAGACCATAAAGCCTCAAACCCCACCCATTTTGCAAAGGGTAAGGGATTCTGAAATGCTGATTAGTTTAGTGTAATCCTAAATGAACTCACTATCTCACAAGTATGTTTATCCAGCACGTGGAATTCTGGAAATGGCTGGTTTATAATTGCTCATTTCCCTACCCCCCTCCCACAAGAAAAAGAAATGGAAACTTGTTTCATGGGTCTTTGTTTCAATGCCATGCCCTTACAAAAAATCAGGGGCCAAAGCCTCTCACTGCGGCTTGACAATGAAGGATTTCAAATGGAAAAGCACAAAGTGCGGCTATTTGGGGCAAACCTGTTGTCAGTGTTCTGTCACCTGTGTCTAAAGTCCTCTTTGATGAATTACACAGGTGTTAAAGCCACAGGCAAGCAAATGTTCAAGGCACCACAGTGTCAAAGAGATCAAGCAAGGGGTTGGGTTGGTCTTCAGCAAAGACCTTAAATCGTTCTTGCGAAAGGGAAAAGAACTCTTTAGCATAAAACAGTGACGCTTTGGGTCTGCTGCAGACCGAGAGATGGTGAATTCTGGGACTTAGCAACGCCAACAGCTGCTCTCCACCTCCCAGTCCCCTCGTGTCCCCTAGCCTTCCATTTTCCCTTTCAACATATCCCCAGGTTCAAGTCCCACACCAAAAGAGAAACTTCATTCTTGCTAGCTCTTAAGTCCTGGGTTTCCTCTGATTAGATCGACTTGAGTCACGTGCTCTTTCTTGGGGAGGGGAAGGTGTGCAGCTGGATATATGGGTGTGAGAGCCTATGTGTGCACACATGTGTACATGGAAGCCAAGGTACCATTCCTCAAGTACCATCCACCTTACCTTCTTCCTTGGGACAAAGTCTGTCCCTGGCCTGGAACTTAGCCGGTAGGCTAGGCTGGCTGGCCAGCAAGTTCCAGGGATCCGCCTGCCTCTACATCACCATCGCTGAGACTATGTTTGCCCCCTTGTACTCCACATTGAGGGTTGACTGTAAAATGTGTCCCCACAGACTCATGTCCCAGCAGTTGGTCCCCAGATAGTGGTGACATTTGGGGAGATTATGGAACCTTTAGGAGGTGGAGGCCTGCTGGAGGAAGTCTGTCACTAAAGTGGCTTTGAGGTTTTGTAGCCTGCAGGAGCTAATGTCATGTGGCCAAGCTGGCTTCATGCTCCTGCCACCAAGCCTTCCCACCACCACAGTGGGCCCTCTGGCACTGTGTGTCAAGGTAAACTCTTTATCCCTCGAGTACTTTTGTTGGTATATTTTATCACAATGACAGAGATAAAATTAACACACCTACATGTCTGTAACCCAGGTTCTGGGGTATCAGACTCAAGCCAGCACTTGGCACCCTCTGAGCTATAACCCCAGCCCCATGGTCACTTAGCCAGAAGGAGAGAACAATGCTGATGGGTTTGGCTCTCAGGTCCTGAGGGGAGGGCATGAGAGATGAGGCTCCAGCCGAAACCAGGGCATAAGAGACAAGGATGAGGCTGTAATCAAACCCAGAGACTACTACAAAGGGGTGACGTGGAGACTCCCATCTGAGACAGGCGTGGGGCCCCTCACCCTGGTGGAGACTCCCATCTGAGATGGGCGTGGGGCCCCTCACACAACCTCACCTCGGTGGAGACTCCCATCTTAGAGAGGCGTAGGGCCCCTCACACAGCCTCACCTCAGTGGAGACTCCCATCTGAGACAGGTGTGGCACCCCTCACACAGCCTCACCTTAGCTCTCCTTTCAACTTCACTCAAGCTCTGGCTGGCCCCGTGTCCTTGGACCATGCCAAAATCAACTCTGTCCTGTAGATCATTTCTCTCAGCAGTACGTGCCTGCCCACAGCCCCTTTGCTCTTAGGGAATGTGGCTTTCTGGAGAAATCTCCCACTGGCCTCCATATGTTGATGACTGCTCTCATTCAAGGTGCTCCTCCACTCTATCCTCCACATTCCTCTGAAGCTGCCCAGCACCCCAGAACTCTCTAGCTGAACCAGTGTCTGGATGCACTTCCTCTGCAGCCACAATCCCTTTCTGGGTTCCAGTAGCCCCCTCATTCTTCTCATCCTTTTAAATCCATGGCTGGCAAGAGCTTTCAGCTGATGCTTCTCTCTAGGATCCTCAAGAGCCCTTGTTGGTCTTTTTAACCCTAGCCTTACCTCTGAGATCGTTGCCCTAGTGAAAATGCTTCATCCCACCTGAAGCAGCCGTTCCCTGCAGGACTCTTAACTGAAACCTAACCTTGAGAACATTGTTCCTCCAACACCATCCCTCCTCCTCCACATCCATTCTGTGTCTTCCTCCCCTCTGACTAGAACCTGGCTCAACTTTCCACGGAACCAGAGCAACTTTTCAGCCCTGGGATCCCTTGTACTTCCTCTCCCTGCCATCCCCACACACACACACACTCTTCATTAAATACGTGATCATCGGGCTGCAGGTGGAACAGGCCCAGCCTCCCAGCTGCTTGCCTCTTTCTTCTCCGAGACGGTTTCGGCAGCTCAGCCTCTGAAGTTCACTTAGGACATCCTGTTCCATGCTCCCCAGATCTCTGTCTCTCCATGACTTCTCCTCTACCTCCTGAGGTCTGAAATATAGAGTTTCACCTGCATGTGGCCTGTGCCTCTGTCTGCTCCTTATACACTCAAGGCCCCAAATAGATGATCCTGTTCTGCCTTCCACCTCATTACACCTCACCATCTGCCAGTTCCAGGCCCCTTGAATCTCTAAACTCCTCTCTCCACCTGACAGGACCAGAAGGGTCACCTTCAACCTGGATAACCCACATCTCCCGCTTGGAACCTGTGTTAATCAGGACCCCCACCTAAACAGAATTAATAATCTCGGGATTATTATAGAAGCCAAGAAGTCCCACAGTTTGCTTTCCCCAAGCTGGAGAGTCAGGCAAGGTGGTGATATAATTAAATCTGAGCCCAAAGGCCTGAGACTCAAACACAAGTTGAGTCGTAAAGTCAAAGACCTGAGAGCCAGGGCTTCTCGTGTCCCAGGTGGGAAAAGATGGATGGCCCAGTTCTAGAAGAGAGACCCTGTCTCTCCCCTGCCTTTCTGTTTCATTCAGCCCTTCTGCAGAGTGGCCGATGCCTGTCCACATTGATGAGTGCAGATCATCAATTGGAAATTGAATGTTTTATTCTTACATTTCCTGGAGAGACCTTCACAAACACCCCCAGAAACTTTGCTATTGTAAAGCTCTCCGATACCTTTTGCCCAGTTCACAACAGAATTTCTGGCCACCTCCACCACCCCATTCCTCTCTCCGTGTTGCCGGCTTCATCTGTGACACTCATGACATTTCACAGGTATAGGTCTATGAGGCCAATGTCCAGGATGCCATGGCTTCCCTCTTGCCTTCTCTGCCTGCCCTACGGGTGTGCACTGCCCTGATGGTGGTGTCTGGACGATAGGCACACATGTCCTTTCCCAACCAAATAGGCCAAACTGACCAAGAGTACTGAAGTCACTAGGCCTCATCCAGGCGCTGCTAAGTAGACTCCCCAGGGGTGAAACCTCTGCATTTGTATTGTTTAATCAAGCTTCTGAATGATGGGTATATGAATCTACTTGGGAAACCTGTGACCCCAGGGATGGTGTGGGTACACTCTTCCACTAGACTGTATAGTCTACTAAATAAAGAGAAACTAATTACTAAAGCAAAGCAGCTTCTATGTTTTTAAACTTCTAAGTATTATTTTTTTAAGTTTTAGTACCGCATATTAATAATGCATAATTATGGGTTTCATTAGAACTTTTTCACACATACACAATGTGCTTTGATCATATGCGCCACCATTGCCCTCTTTTGTCTTCCTCTCTCATCTATGGATTCCCCTCTTCCCAACTCATCCCCTTTCGAGTTCATGGCTTTTGCTTGGGGTTTGTATTTTGTTTTCTCTTTTAGTGACGTAATGACTTAATTAGATTTGCTTACATCAGTATGGACAATGTACTGGGAGCTACATGACTGAAGAGGACATGTCTGTCTTCCCGAGCAACCATTAACTGACTACAGATCTTGAGGAAAAGTAAGGCCTCCCTGCTTCATAGGGAATGTTGACTGTCAGCTACTGTGTAGGTGATCAAGCTCAGAAGACAGTGTTTCCCAACACTGTTCCCATTCCTATGGCTCTGACATTCTTCCTCCCCTTCCTCTGGGATGGTCCCTGAGCCTTGGCTAGAGTGGTATAGAGGTTCTGTTTTTAGCTGAGTATGCAACAGTCAGTGTCTCATCACCTTGACTGCAATACCACCACCTAATGCAAAAAGCTGCTTCTCTGAAGTTGACAGCACCGCTAATCTTTGGGCATGAATATAAATAAACATTATGAAGGTATACGATAGCCATAGCATGTAAATTTAGCAAGACAATAAGTAATAGCCGTTTCACGTCGAGAGCCCATGACTTCCCTAGTTGCCAGCTTTTGAACAGGTTTAAAGTGGAAGATGAGCATCCTATCCAGTGGGGCAGACCCCATATCCATCCAGAAAGTGGCTGGTTACCCCTAAAACAGTCATGCCACTATTGCACTGAAAGCACCTTTGGCCCCACACAGCTTCCGGCTGGGCTCAAAGGCAGAGCTTACATGAAAACTTATGTAAGTGGCTGTAGCATTTCTGACTCCCTCTCTGGCTCGCAAGAGCAGCTTCGAGACTACAGGGGTGAAAGACAGAGAGGTATGCTAGAGGAGAAGAGAAGAGAAATGAGAAACAGGGAGGATTCATAACATAGAATACTAAAGTACTTGTATTTTTTTTAATCAGGACATACAACTGCAGCATTTGCTAAGATGAAGGGAATTGAGACCAAGATGTCAAGATATGTGAAGAAGTTAGTCAGCCTCCTCTCTAACTAGACTTCTGTGGCTTTCCATGCTTTTCAGCTTCCGTTTTTGTTTTCCCATGATCTCTCAGATGTAATCTCCCCTTGTGAGGAAAAGCTCACTAATGCTCAGAGCTCCAGAGTATTCTCAGGCTTGCTTCCGACATCTTGGTGCTGGCGACCCATCACCCGTTTTTTGTTTTGTTTTGTTTTGTTTCAAGCGCTCAGTCTAAACTGTTCTCTCTAAAAATAACTCGAGTGGACTTTGGTAGCTGCCTTCAGCCACTCAAAAGAAGTATTCCACTTTTCTTTCTAATTTCCATAATTATCCTTCCTTCAGAAAGACAGAGGAAAAAGGGGACGCTTAAGGCAATTTTACATACGACCTCTGTTTTGAAAGAGACTCAACCCCATACTTCCTCTGAAAGGGAGCTGAGATCACTGTCCCAGGCTGGTGAGTACAGAAGTCAGTTCTCCTGCCTCCAAGGCTCTGAACCATTGAGGCACTGTTACCCTTGGGTCGGGAAGCACTGTTGGGCTGGAGTTCTGTGTCTAAACAGTAGCGTGCACCCAAGGCACATAGATCTGCAGGTGTTGTGAAATAATCTTTTTGTACACCGTGAAGATGTGTTGCTCAGACTGGTTTAATAAAAAGCTGAATGGCCAGCAGTTAGGGAGGATTTGGGGGGGCAGAGAGGATACTGGGAAGAAGAAGGGCGGAGTCATGTGGAGACATGGAGGAATCAGGAGAACAAAATGGACAATACGCAGATGGGGTAAACAAGCCACGGGACAGCACATAGATGAATAGAATTAAATTAAGTTATGAGAGCTAGCTAAAAGCAAGTCTAAGCTATCCACCAAGCTTCCATAGTTAATAATCAGTCTCTGCGTTTGATTTGGGAGCTGGCTGGTGGGACAGAGACAAATCATCTTACATGCATGCTTCTGGGTGCCTATGCCTCCCTGCCCTAGTAGAGACCAGACCCAGAAAGAATTCCGGGGAAGCTGAACTGTCCATCTCCTCATCAAAGCCTTGGCAGCACTGTGCTCCCCGCCAGCTTCCCTGTCATTTTCTTTGCCCTCTGCTTACAATGGGTAAAGGCACCACCCTGGTGGAGTCTGACCCATCTCACTAGTCACAGGTAGGAAGTGCTACTCACTCAAGGAAGGCCTGCTACCCTGGTGAAACTCAACCATTTTCTCAGGATGGCTCTTCTGTCCTCCCTGGCACAAGCCAAGAAAAGTCCGTGAGTTTTAGAATTCCAGAATTGGATGGGGCATCCCCAGCAAGGGCCAGAGGCAAGGTCATGGCTCCTGATGCTCAGCCTCATACTGTGCTATGCGTGTTGTCTCAGTCAAGGTTCTCCAGGGAAACAGATGATGGATAACATTAATCGTCACAGTGCGCCTATCAGGAGCTCTGTTTAGGACAATGTTCCTATAAAACCAGCCCTGGAAATAGAGTTAAAGAGAGTTGTGAGCCGCCAGGATGCTGGGAACTGAACTTGGGTCCTCTGCAAGAGCAGCCAGTGCTCTTAACTCCTAAGCTATCTCTCTCTCCAGCCCCTGAGTTAACATTCTGATCTTCACAGATTGATCCCTCACCCCAAAGTCCAGACAGAGGAGGTTAAGGCAAGGAGGTTAAGGAAGCTATTGAGTACCAACTGTGTGCCGGAAACTTCATAAACACCACCTCATTTAATTTTAACTTAATTATAATCATACCCCATAGGGGCTAATATTTGTCCATGCATTACAGGTAAGGAAACTGAGCCTTGCAGAAATGAACTACTTTTGCTTTTTAATTTGCATGCCAGCTCAGAAGTAACTGGATTTCACATAATACCACAAACTGAACTGAGCAAGAGAACCAGGGGGCCACCAGGCCCCTGTTTTAACATTGATCTCAATACCAGCTGCTCTCAAACCTCAGAAACACCTGGAGGCCTTGGCAAACACAGGCAGGGGTTGGGGAGATGGCTCCAAAGTTAAGGTGCTCAGCACCTGTCCTAGCTAGGGTTTTTATTGCTGTGATAAACACGAGCAAAAGCAGTTTGGAGAGGAAAGGGTTTGTTTCATCCCACAGCTCCCAGGTCACACTCCGTCACTGGGAGAAGTCAGAGCAGGCATCTGGAGGCAGGAACTGAAGCAGAACCACGGAGGAACACCGCTCACTGGCTTGCTCCTCATAGCTCCCAGGACCACCTGCTCAGGGGCGGTACCTTCTCATACTCATCATTTAACGAGCCAATCTGGTGAGGGCATTTCCTCGATTGACGCTTTCTCTTCTCAAATGACTCCAGCGGCGTCAAGCCAACAAAAAGCTAAACTGGTCTTTACGAAAGCGTGAGGGTCAGGGTTTGGACCCCCTGAACTCATGTAAGTGCTGGGCAGCATAGCTGTCCACCAGTGTCCAGTCTCTGAAGGTGGAGCTGAAGAACCTCTGAACAAGGTGGCCAGTGAGGCGAGGCCAATCAGCGAGCTCAGGGTTTGATTGAGAGATTCTGTCTCGGTGACGTAGGTAGGAGAGTTATTGAGACTGATTCCCGACTTCAACCTCAGGCCTCTAGTGCATGCTCACACCGTCAGACAACTAGCCAAAGATAATAATTACTATTACACTAGTCAAAGCGAGCGAGGGTTCTGGAAGGGTCCAGGCTGCACTTTTAAATAGGAATGTCAGAGCAGGACTTGACTAGAAGGTGACGACGTGAACTGTGAAGACTCAGAGCAAGTGGCCTTGGGGCAGCAGCAACAGTACATGCAAAGGTCCTGGGGTGAGGGCCTTTGAAGATCAGCAAAGCTGTTGCCGAACCAAGTGAAGGAAAGACAGTTGTTCACAGAGTATGATTAGGTGGTTTTTAATTCCTGGAAGTTAGAAGCCAAAGACAGGTCACAGACGCTATATTAATTATTTTTCTATTCCTGCGGTAAAGCACCATCTCCAAAAGGAGCTTATAGAAGGAAGAGTTTATTGGGGGGGGTGGTGTTCCAGAGGGCTAAGAGTCCATCATGATGAGAAGGTGTGGCAGCAATGGCTCAGGCAGGAACCAGAAGCTGAGAGCTCCCAGTCTCAACCATAAGCCCAAAGGGAAGAGAATTGGAAGTGGGGCAGAGCTACGAACCGCCCCCCTCAAGCCCATATCTAATGATGTACTTCCTCCAGCAAGGTCAAAGGGCACCACCAACTGATGATTCACTGTCCAAGTACCTGAGCCAGTGAGGGACATTTCTTATTTAAACCAACAGTTGTAAGTCAATTTGCCTAGGAACAGTGACCGAGTCACAAACTTAATATTTGCAATGTTTTACACGATACCGCAATCTTGGCAAACATAGCTGGGTAGAGTCTGCTCCTCTAGTTAATTAAAAAGAAAAAAAGAGCAACCTTCGCTGATACCAGTCAAGCCCAGACTCTAGAAGGAGAAATAGGCAACCTTCGCTGATACCAGTCAAGTCCAGACTCTAGAAGGAGAAAAAGGAAACAAATCTCCATGACTCTACCCAGACAGAGGGCAGGCAGACCTCTGAACTCCGTCTCTGCATGTTTCTTTCTGGAATCTATCACAGCCACCAGCACACTGGCCACAAGAGGATATTACTTCACACTTAGTGCCTTCTGGGCCGTGGGGAGGAGCCTCCTCTCTCCATCCTACACTCCCCTGAGCACAGCTGGGTGGAGACTGGAGGGCAGGAACAAGATGTCAAGACAGGGAGAGAGCAGATGAGAACAGAGCTCAGGGACCTATGGCTGCCTGGGCTCTGCTCTCAGTCAGCTTCTCTGAGGTGGCACTGGGGACTCTTCTTTATTTGTTCATGTACTGCACCCCCTCCAGGGTGAATGTCACATGCTAGGCAACAAGGAGACAGCTCTGTCTGCCAGTCAGTCCCCTAAGAGAAACAACATACTAAAGGAAGGGTTTCTTTTAGCTTACAGTTTCAGAGGCTTCTGCCCATGACTAGTGAGCGTCGCTGCTCTTGGTTCACGGCAGGGCAAAACATCACGGAGAACACACAGCAGAGCAAAGCTGCCCACTGGGTGGTGTCCAGGAAGCTGAGAAAGATGGGGGTGGAGAATGGAGACAGGATGTATGCTTTAACGCATGTCCATTATCCTCCTTCCTCCCATCAGATTCCATGTCCCAACAGTCCTTCCAAAGATGAATCATCTGTGGGTTAATTCATGCATCACTTCAGAGTCCTCATGGTTCAGTCACATCGCCCACCTGTGAATCCTGCCTCTACCAGAGACAAAACCTTCAGCACCGAGTCTTTCGTATCGTTCACAACAAAATTGGCAGATAAACCCAAAGTGGGATAAAGTGATAATGGGAACGAGCGTCTAGGTCATGCAGGAGGATGAAGGAAAGCCTCTGAATGGCAACCCTATGACGTAAGACTTGAGCAGAAGGACCCAGCCTTGCCAAGAGGAAAGGGATCTGTGTTGAGGGCCTGGGAGAAGCAGGACCTAGATGGTTACAGGTCCAGGGAGGAAGCCAAGAGGCTGCTCAGAGATGACAGTGAAGAAAGCCAGGCCATAGGGCATGGTGTGGGGATTTACTCCTAGTGTGCAATGGAATGCCACTGGAATCTTGAAGCAGGGGAGTTCCTGATTGACATGAAATCGTGAAACACATGTGCATGCCCCCTTGAGAGAGATGGTCTAAACTCCAGCCCTTGGGTCAGCTGTTGTCTGCAGCTGCTCTTGCCTGGTGGCAGCAGTGCTGTCTGACCCCATGGAGGCCAGTGACTAATGGTAGTAGTGGGAACTGATCAAAATGACGAAATGATTATACACTGAGATGGGTTCTCAGATACAAGGAAATTGTTCCATGGAAAAGTAGAGACATGACCTAGAAGAGGGGCTAGGGGAAGATTTGCTGAAGAAATGTTTGACTGAAGAAAGCTAAAAAAAAAAAAAAAAAAAAAAAACCACCTTTGGAGCCAGTCTTCCAACCAGAACCATCTGCCACAGAGGGAGGCCAAGGTTCAAATACAGACGCTAAGGAAGGATGGGTTTGCTAGGGTGTGTTTTGAGGACATAGTAGATAATTGTAGGAAAGGCACGGTAGCAAAGAATATACAAGAGCAGGAAAGACTGGCCAGTGGGAGTGGCTCTCAGCTCTGTTGGCAGGAGCATTAAGCTACTTGTTCACATATGGGAGGGTCAGGAGCAAAAGGAGAAGGCTGGAAGCATGGCCTGGCTGTACATTCAAGGCTGGCCCTCAAGGACTCTCTTCCTCCAACCGGGCCCCAGCTCCCAAAGATTCTACAATCTCACTGTCTTAGTTAGGGTTTCTATTGCTGTGAAGAGACACCATGACCATGGCAACTCTTATAAAGGAAGTATTTCACTGAAGTGGCAGCTTACAGTTCAGAGGCTTAGTCCATTATTCATGGCAGGGAGCATGGTGGCATGCAGGCAGATGTGGTGTTGGAGTAGCTGAGAGTCCTACATCTTGCAGGCAACAGGAAGTTGACTGAGACACTGGGCTAATCCTGAGCATAGGAAACCTCAAAGTCTGCCCCCAGAATGTCACACTTCTGATGTAGGAGGTCCTTCTGTCTATGTGTTGCTTTTATTGGTTAATGAATAAAGAATTAGCCTGTTGGTAGGGCAGAGTAGAAATAGGTGGGGAAAATTATACTGAATGCTGGGAGAAAGAAGGTGGAGCAAGGAGAATCCATGTAGCCCCACTGGAGACAGACACTTGAACTTTACCCAGTAAACCACAGCCATGTGGTGATACACAGATTAATGAAGATGGGTTAATTTAAGATATGAATTAGTCAAAAATATGCTTAAGCTATTGGCCAAACAGTATTGGAAATAGTATGGTTTCTGTGTGGTTATTTTGGGGCTGAGCAGCTGGGAACAAACAGGCAGCGGCCTCCTACAAGACACTTCTTCCAACAAGGCCATACCCACTCCAAATCAAAGTCACACATCCTAATAGAGCCACTCCCTGTGAGATTATGGGAGCCAATTAGATTCAAACTACCATACTCACTAAACAGCACCTCCAGCTGGGAATAAAGTATGCAAACCCCAGAGCTGGACCCCGACAGATGTTGCCCAGATGTGGGACCATGACATCCTTCTACCTTGTGGATTCTGGAGATCGAACCCAGGTTGTCAGGCTTGGCAGCAAGCACCTTTACCCTCTGTCTTAGTAAGTTTTCTATGGTTGTGACTAAACGTTCTGCCAAGGCACTTATAAAAGAAAACATTTAATTGAATTTACCAGTTCAGGGGGTTAGAGGCTGTGATGGTAGAACTAAGACATGTTAGCAGGAACAGCTGAGAGCGCACAGCTTGATCCATAATCATGAGGCTGAGAGAATTCACTGAGTGTATTGTCTTCTGAAACCTCAGAGTCCGCCCCAAGTGGCACACCTTCAACACGGCCACACCTCCTTAATCCTTCCCAAACAGTTCCACTGACTGGGCTCCAAGTATTCGAACATATGAGCCTGTGGAGGCTCTTTTCATTCCAGCTACCATGCTGTGCTGTTTGGGAGACTATGGGACATTTAGAACACAGACTCACTGGAGAAAGCGTGTCCTAGGAAGTGGGGTTTAAGAGCTCATAGGCTCACCTCATTCCAAGTGTACTCTTGATTTCCTGGTGACAAAATGTCTTTAACTGGATTCCAGCTGCAGCTTCCTGCTGTCATGTGTTCCCCACCATTATATATTCTAGCCATCTGGAATTATAAGCCAGAAGAAACTCTTGCTTCCTTAAGTTGCTTCTCATCTCAGTATTTTATCAGAGCAACAAAAAAATAAATAAATAACTAATTTATAGCCTGAGCAATCACCTGCTCCCTGTTAAATTTCAATGTGATGCCAAAGGAACCTGACATGTCGTCGGCAAGCTTCTGGATTTGGTGAACTTTCATAAAATAAGCAATATGTATAGTGGGTCAGGTGGTAATGGAAAGAGAGAGGGCCTCCATTCATTATGGGTATCAGTACAAATAAAGACGGCCTCTGGGAAACAGCTGTAAACATTTCCCATAATTTCAGCATTGGAAATGCATTCTAAAAAAAAAAATAATTCGGCAAAATCAAAATGTCATGTGTCACAAAAATGCTTATTACATTGTCTGCTAATACAGAAAAATAACAATGGCTAGAAATTGAATATCTAAAGCTAGGAAAATAGGATGATAAATTATAACATATCCAGTAGAAATGACATCTGAAAAGCTGAAGAGACTATAAAAATGCTAATGAGTATTTCTGGGTTTAAAAAAAAGATACAAATTTTCATGTGCAATAGCTTTTCACTTCAGAGGAGAACTAAATTTTATTGTCTGTAAACAAGAACAGCCTATATATTTCAAGATAACAGAAGCCAATAACATTTGGAAAACAAGAATAGGGATTGTATCCAATTCTGCTTCCCTTGGGCTCCTGTCCTTACCAGCTGTGTAGGAGAATCACATCCCTTAAGTGTCTGCTCCTGGATTGTAAACTAAGGTAAATAACAAATTTCCGAGAGGGGAAAAGTAAAGAAAACTCTGTCAGTGGTGAGGGCACAGTGACACAGCTTCACATTGTCATCTTTAGCAGCCTGAAGAGTTCCCCCAACCTCCCAATCTTTTAAGGACCTCAACTCCAGCAAACCCAGATTTGTGACTTTGACACAGAAGATAATTGCAGACTAGGTTGTGTAAGACTGAGTTAGACAGTTTATTAAGGAGATTTTAATGTAGACTTTAAGCCCAAGAGTTAGGAGAAAGAGGTGTGCTCAGAAAGAAAGATCGACGTACCTCAGGGCAGGGAGCAGACCTCCAGAAGGGTGACAGAAGTAAGGCAGACTCAAGCGTGGGTGCCACTCAAGCAAAAGTCTCCGTATTAGCCTTCTCAGCATCTTGCTAGCTCTCGGGTTACATAGTCAAAGATTCCTATAAACCTTAAGTTTTCCTTCTCTCTCTGTCTCTCTCTCTGTCTCTCTCTGTGTGTGTGTGTGTGTGTGTAAGATTTTAGGTTTAGAAGGTGTCTTGTATTGAGTTACAGTATGATAAGGTGAAACCAGAAGCCATAGAGATACAGGAGGGGTCTCTGGTGAAAGCCTTAGAAGATGGCAGGTCTGCACCTAACTTGGGAAGGGCAAAAGAATTAATCAGTTACTGGTGCTGAATTATTGTTTCTCAGTGGGTGAGAGGCTTCAGTCAGACTCTGGGGTGAGGGATTCCTTTTAATTTCCCAGTCTCCATGTTGCCTGTTTCTAACCTATAATGCACTATAGAAGAAGAGAGTTTAAATCTCCAGGGGAAAAAAAAAACTGTAAAGTTCAACGTGAAGTTGTAAGATGACATAAGTTCTAAAAACCTCAAGAGAGTCCTGGTGTGCGCTCGTGTGGGGGGGGGGAGGGTTGCTCACAAGTGCACATGTGCTCCCAGGTGCCTTTGGAGGCCAGAAGGCATTGGATCAGGGTCTTGAAGCTGCAGATACAGGTTAATGTGTTGTGGGCGATGCGAGCCCAACTCCGGTCCTCTGCAAAAGCAGCAAGCAGTCTTAAACGCCCAGCCGTCTCTTCAACCCTTCAAACCCTTTGCAGGGGCTGAAAATGCTCCTTAAAACTTCGTCTCTTCTTGGAAATTCTGACCATGAGAACACTCAAGACTGGGTTCAACAGTTAAAACCAGTAAAGCACTTTTCCCAGTGTGAAGAATCACGCTCAGTGCCTAAGACAGGTGAAACAAGAGCTAAGACCCCAGCCCAAGGGTTTGTGTTCAGTGCAGTCAGATGCGGACAGGAGACTATAAACCCAGGATGTCCTTCCCACCCAGTCCCACCTACTCCAGTCCCAACCCACCTACCCACCCAGATGCCCCTGCCCCACCTCTGCTGGAGGGAAGAAAGGAGAAAGGGGAAAGAAAGAGGGGAAGGAAAGCAGGGAGGGGCTAAATAGGGGAGGAAAAGAGGGAGGGGGAATAAATGGGGAGGAAAGGGGGAGGGGGATAAGTGGGGGGAGGAAAAGAGGGGGGAAAGGAGGGAAGTTGTTCATACTACAGAATAACAAATATGAATATGAATCTCAATTTTAAAAATTCCAATTAAGAATTTGACAAAGCAGTAGCATCTACTGTGTTTGAATGATTCTTTTAGACAGACGATTCAACAAACAGAAGATACACCTAAAAACGTATAGACTGTTTTCCTAATGTGAAGACACACACACACAGTACTAGGATAATGGTCACAATGGTATGAATTTGGAAGGTGATATCTTGAAAATATTATACCTAGCCAATATTCCTTCCTAAAGAAAAAACAGATTCACAAATCATTACTGAACAATTTCAAAATATAATCCTTATATCATATTATATTATATCCAGAGATGGCAACGGAAAAGTGCAAACAAGGGGAAGCTGGGACCCTGTCACATATCTGGAATCCCTGGGACCTTGCCACACATCTGGAATCCCAGCACTCAAGAGGTGGAAGCCAGAGGATTAGAAGCTCCAGGCCCTCCTCGGCTACATAGTAAGTCTGAGGCCAGCCTGGGCTACACAAGAACCTGTTTCACCACGACAACAATGCCCACCACACAAAACAAAAGCTCAGAGTTAGTGATGAGGGTTGGATCCAAACACAGATCATGGCACCAGGGAGGTGGGTAAAAGCTCTTGCTAGCAGATCTTACAACCTGAGCTTAGTCACAGTGGGAGCAGAAAAGCAACTTGTCATCTGCCAGCCAAAGCCAGCTGGAGTGGGGTGTGGGGGTGGAGAGAACAATGGTCTGTAACTCTAGCTCTAGGGTACTCAGTGCCCTCTTCTGGCCTCTGTGGGCACCAGGCAAACACATGGTGCACAGACATATACCCAGGCAAAACATCTACACACATAGATAAAAATGATATTTTACAAAATTTTAAGTGGAGGCAAAAAGACAGATGTTCAGCGCAAGCCGGTCCTTTAAAAAAAAATACAGATAAATAAATAACCAACAGTGAAGATGCATGGGAAATATATTTATGTCACTCAACAGTGATGTTCTAAGTGTGAAAAATTAAAAATAATCATAGTATAACTTACAAATCAAGAAGCTAAAAGCCGGGTGGGAGGAAGGATTTGTGCTAAATGCTTTCAGTTCCCCTAGCAGGAATTAATTAACTAGCTAAAATTGAAACACATCGCTTTTTAAATCTCCAACCACTTAATTCTCCCCCTTCCCTCCCCTCTCCTTTCTTCACGTTCTTTCTGAATCTTTCTTAAAGGAATACGGAATATTTTATTGTTCATCCTGTAGTAAAATACATTTACTTAAAAATTCAGCAATTTTTTTCCATTTCACTGTAGTCTCTTGGATCCGAATAAAATCACTGAAGTGAATTTTTTTCATTTAAAAGTAACTATTTTAAGTCTCATTTTAATAAGATCTCTTCCTCTAAACTGCATATTCCCGTAAAATACAATACACTTGAGGGATGTCATTCTGGTAACTATAGCTGTTCTTCGGTAGTGGGAATTTTGGTTTGCTCCAGTGTGAAATTTATTGCATCTTTTGATTTACTTAAAACAAGTCCGCTGCCTCTTAGAAGGAGGTGCCTGTCTCATAGAGATGATGGAGGAGAGGAAGAGGGAGCAGCAAGTAGTGGAGGAGACTTGGGAAGGGAGGGAGCCAGGGCTCGGGAGAGGCAGGAAACTCTCCAGGAGGCTGCTGGCCGCAGGCTGACCTAGTTTCTCAGTCGGGTTTGCAGCCAGCGCTACCGCGAAGCCTTGAGCTCAGCCCTAGCCTAGGAGGAAGCCAGGCAGGCTGCGTGCCAGGACTTTCTGCGGGCGCCAAAGGCCATGAGTTCCTTCCAATCCGCTTCCTGGCGGGACATCCCTTGACGATGAAGGCCAGGCTTCTAGAAAGAGGTCCAATCGGCTTCCTCCTGGCTACTGCCATAGCTCCATGAACCTCTCTTTTCACCCTGGAAAAGACTAGACCCTCAGGCGGGAGGGGACGGTATCTCTGGGATCCTGGCCTCTTCAGTCCAAGTCCCCTCTGGTTCCCCTGGCCTACGAACATCCCCGCGGTCACAAGCACAAGTCCATGTCCTTCCTGGTCCAGGTGGCTCCGAGCACCTGCTGCAAGACCTGAAAGGAGCTGAATTTGGCTCCCCAGTGCTGGCTCTCTCCTGCCTTTGTCTTTGGACAAGTATGCTGCACCTGAGAATCCTCTGCTGTCCTCGTTTTTAAGATGAAGATGTGGTCTTCACCTCAGTTCCAGGGTGGAGATTATAAAGAAAGTAACACGTGTAAGAGTGCCTGGCAAGAGCAGGTGGCATTTGGCATGTGCCCCGTGAAAATGTGGGTTAGAAAGAAACTGCTTGGTGGGACATCGCTGGTCCCCGCAGGGCAGGCTTTCCACAGTGGACAGCTGGTCTCCAGTAATCTGTGCCATCCCAGTCACGAGCCCTGAGGAAACGCCTCTTTCCAGGGGCATTCCTCATGAGACACTTTGTTCTCGTGTCCATGCCTAAAGATCGATGTGTGGGTTATTGATTTTTTTAAAGAAGAAGGAGAAGAAGAAGGAGAAGGAGAAGGAGAAGGAGAAGGAGAAGGAGAAGGAGAAGGAGAAGGAGAAGAAGAAGAAGAAGAAGAAGAAGAAGAAGAAGAAGAAGAAGAAGAAGAAGAAGAAGGGAAGGAAGGAAGGAAGGAAGGAAGGAAGGAAGGAAGGAAGGAAGGAAGGAAGGAAGGAAGGAAGGAAGGAAGGAAAGAAGGAAAGAAGGAAAGAAGGAAAGAAGGAAGGAAAAAAGCTGGGTAGTGGTGGCGCATGCCTTTAATCCGAGTGCTTGGGAGGCAGAGACAGGCGGATCTCTGTGAATTCGAGGCCAGCCTGGTCTACAGAGCTAGTTCCAGGACAAACCCTTTCTCGAAAAACCAAAAAAGGAAGAAAGAAAGAAAGAAAGAAAGAAAGAAAGAAAGAAAGAAAGAAAGAAAGAAAGAAGAGGGGGAGAGAGAGAGAAGAGAGAGAGAAAAGAAAAGAAAAGAAAAAAAAAGAAAAGAAAAGCCAGCTGGCAGGTGACTCAGATGCTGGCCACCAACCCTGACACCTGAGTTCAATCACTGGGACCTGCATGGTGGAAGGAGAGAACCGACTACAGCAAGTTGTCTTCTGACCTCCAAGTGCCCGCTGTGACACATGAGCACACACACATGTACACACACACAACAAATAAACTTTAAACTTAAAAGGTTAAGTCATCAACACTAACAAAGCAGTGACTATGACATACAGGGAAAGGAGGAAGCTCCCAGCAGAATCCTAGATCTGTAGGCAGTGGACATGAGGCAGAAGAGGAATTCCCCGGAAGGAGGCCTCTCCTCAGGACCCGTGGCTGCAATGGCATAGAGCACTGGAGACCAGCTGTCCATTGAGGAAAGCCTGCTCTGCAGGTCTGAGCAGGTGCCCGGGCCGCGAAGTAAACAGCCCCTGAAATAAGCCAGAGTAAAAGATGATTTGGAAGGTGGGCGTGGTCCCTCTGTTGCAAAATTTCTCTTCCTGGGGAAAATGTAAACAGCACCCATCCCTCCTTGTAAGGGTCCAGTGACAAACTGAGGTACCATTCCACCAAAGTGCACTCTGGAGGACCAATGAGTTTATTGGCCAGCTAGAGAGTACCAGTGAGCGGTATTACAGGAATACACACACGTTTGCATCCTGATTCTGGCAAGAACCCTGCCTCTACTTCTTCCTGGAATTCCCCACTGGACAGAGTGATTAGGGATAGGAGTCTATTCCAAGTCAGACTCACCCAAGGTCTTTACTGTTCATTGTACCTCACAACAGCCTCGGAGGACCTCTGCCTCTTCAGCCAGGGAGAAGGCTCGGGTAGTGAGCAGAGAACAGAGTCACAAAAGCCAGAAGAGGCAAGAGATGAGCAGCAGAATGTCCAGGTCCACGCGGGAGCTCTTCTTTCCATCCTGTGGCCATCCCTCACTCACACACAGAGGCACAGAAAAATTAATAAATATCACTTTAATTTTTGATTATTTTTATTTTATGCATGTGGTATTTTATCTTCTTAAACATGTGCAGCACCCGGGTGCAGTATCCACAGTGACCAGAAGAGGGCATCAGATGCCCTGGAACTGAAGCAGTGTGTGGAATTCCAACCTGGATCCTCCACAAGAACAGCTAGTGCTCTCAACCAATGAGCCACCTCTCCAGTGCCTAGGTTTTTTGTTGTTTGTTTTGTTTTAAAGCTTATTTCTTGCACTCAAGTTAGCTGCTTGGCTCCCTCCGGGACTCAGGCAGAAGGAACAGCCACACTGTGGTGCTTACAGTTCTTACGGCGGGAGACGGGAAAGTGAGAAACGGAGAACCCACCTCTGCGATCTTGCAGACGCTTCTGTCCAGACTCAGAATAAATCACGGCTGCTGGCATTCCAGTGGCCGAGCCTACAGATGTACTCCACCTACTGGAACCACTCCTGAGAGAAATCCTTTCTGCCTACTGCAGTGTTTTGCTGACTGGAACAGCTCCTGGAAGCCACACAGCAAAATGGGAGAGGAAAAAGCGTGAGAAGAGAGTAGCCATCAACAGCCCTGCCTGTTACACCAAGTCACAGACAGCACAATGGGACTTGGGAGAAAACTACCTATGGTCAGGAAGTCTCACCAGCATGCCTGACGGAAAGGGAACAGAGGAAACTCCCAGACCCCAGAATGGAGACCTGGTTTTGGCCAGGCTAGGTTCTACAGGCCAAACAAGGTCTTGAACACTAGAGATTTCAATATCTGGGGTCCAGTTGGGGACCTAACAAAACATCAGGCCCACAAAACGATGATCCGAGCAGATAGACCATGACTGTCAGAATAACCATTGTCTTGGGCACTGTTAGTGAGTAATTTCCCCCGGGCTCTATAGTGCTACTTCCATAATTATATTTTTAAAAAACAAAACAAAACTGTGGGGTTTGTGGTGGTTGTCCTTAAGCCTCATGCCCTTCCTGAAGCCCCAAACAGCATGAGCCAGACAAGAGAGGCAGATGCTTTTCCTCCAGCCCTCGGGGCTGGAAAGGCTTCCCCTCCAGAAACTGCAGTGAGGTGCCCATTTCAGTGCCAAATGGTCCTGCCCATTATACCTGACAAATGGAAAGGCAATGATAGGGTGACCTTCTCCTTGGCTAATTTTGTTTGCTTGTTTCATTTGGTTTCGTTTTTGGGTGGTGTTTTTGTTTTTGGTTTGGTATTTATTTATTTATTTGTTTATTTTGGGGAAGCAAATTAGGCTTCACTTTCTAATTCAAGACATTCCTGGAATTTTCCACTTGCAGATTCTGTCCAAGGTGTAAGGAAGAGAAAGGCCATTATGAGTTCACTATCCAGGACATCCTGAATCTCTTTCTGACTCAAGAGAGAGTAGGTAACAGAGACTTATAGGTGTCCTGGCTGGCAGGAAACCTTTGACGAGCCAGCCCTGTGGTTATGTAACAGTCAAACATCAGCTGGAGTCGAGTTACATGATCCAGATGAACAGAGGCCTGAGCTTTTGGCCTTTGACACTTGGCCTTGTGTTTCATAGCTCAGCTTTGGGCAAATGATTTAACTTTTTGAGCCTCCGTTGTCTCCTTTGAAAATGGGATGCTGGGCTGAGCATAGAGCCCAGTGGTAGAATCCCTGCCTAGATGGCACAAGGCCCCAGGTTCAATCCTGGACAGCAGCAGGAGAAAGGGAAGTGGACGAGAGAGAAAGGAGAGAGGGAAGGCAAGAGAGAAACTCTAGTGCCTCCCACAGTGAGATATGTTTTTAGAATAAAATACAGACACACATTGAATAAATAGAAAATTTTGATTCTAAGTCTCTACCCTCAAGGGTAACAGGAGGTCAAGCCAAGTCAAGGAGAGTACAATGCGTGGTGCTTTGCCTTAGTGAGCATCATCAGCATCACTAGAACTTTGAACAGGAGCCTCGGATGGTCGGCCAGTCACCAGGCCTGCGACCACCTCAGAACAGAGCATACACTTCACCTTTTACCCCAAGGACACAAGCAGACTGAGAACATCATGTTCTTAAGAGACACAAATGACATGATTTTATTCTATCTCAAAGTCACTTTGTTTCCTGGTTGAACAAAAGTGTTATGACTCACACGTTCCATTATAATTGTGTTTCATTATCCCTCTGGTGATAAATATTTCACTTTTGAGCCTCTTTTGCCAAAATGAAGGTCTTCCAGACTCTACATGCAGACTTTACAGATTCCCGCATCCCACACCACTGCCCTGCTCCTCCTGCTGGCCTCTTGCAGGCATTTTGTTTTACCAAGGAGCAGGTTTGTGTCTTAGTCCAATGACTTGGAGCATCCACTCTAATGGGGATGCTGGCATCTGTTTCCTGTTGAAATGGGAACGCACTGGAGCAGTATTTACAAATCCCACTTCCCAACCACTGCTCTTAGACTTGTTGAAGAGACAGAAAGCCTGGCATTCACATCGGAGCCTGGGTCACTGTTCTCTGGCTGTGTTGGGCAGACCCTTTAGATTTGCGAATGTCCAGCTAAGGGAGCAAAGGCACTTCTGTCTGGTTCCAATGCAGTGTTGTTCGGCTTCTCCTCCCGCAAGCCCAGACCCGTTTCACACAGGTTGGAGGTTGGGGGTGAGTCAACTGTCAGTTTGGTGTGTACCAGAGTAATCTCAGGAGTTGACCTTTTCGTATGAATGATCTGACATTAAACAAATCAAGATAATTAACAGTAGGACCAGGGCAGGGAGCAACTCAGATCCCCTCTCTGATTAAATTCAGGTATCCATCAGAATGCTGAGAAAATTCCTTCCCTGGCAGGCAGGCAGGCAGGCAGCAGACTTCACACAAGACGTCTCTAGTAGCCCACTTCCGAGAAGTACTGTTACTAAATGTGGCTGGAGGGGCAGGAGCCGTCAGAGATCGAATGCCTAGAACCTGTCCGTGTGTGTTGCTTTCAATGGAAAAAGGATCTCTGAAGGTGTGAGGCCATGCTGAAGCCAGGGTCATGGGTTGTCAGCAAGAGCCTAAATGCCATCTTCCTATGAAAGAAGCAGAGGGAAGAGAGGTCAAACTTGGGTAAGGAAAATGTCCCAGGGCGTGGAGGTTCATGGATGGACCAGGTGATGAGTATTCTAATTAGTCTTAACAATAAAAAAAAAAAAAAAAAAAAAAAACAGAGTCAGATATTAAGGTGAAAACTGAAAGATCAAAGAAGCAGAGGAGCAGACGGGCACCAGAGACTTCTTACCTCTCTGAATGTTCAAACCAAATGGGGGTAGGGGGATCCTATCTCTATGAATCCTCAGACTGAATGGGTAAGATTCTGTCTCTACGATCCTCAGACTGAATGGGCCTGAGATCCTGTCTCCACCCACCTTACACTCCTATCTCTACATCCCTAGTGCTGGGATTAAAGACATAAAATCCCAAGTGCTGGGATCAAAGGTGTAAGCCACCACCACCTAGCTCTTTTTCCAGACTGGTTCAAGGTGATCTTCACGCTTCCTTCTCCCAAGTACTGGGATTAAGGGTGTGTGCCATCACTAACTAGCCTCTATGGTTATCTAGTGGCTAGCTCCACCCTCTGATCTCCAGGCAGGCTTTGTTAGAACACAAACAAATATCACAGAACAACCAGGAGCTAGACAAAGCCCCCGATAGGCAGATGGACAGGAAAAGGGGCAAACAGGTAAAGAAAACGGGAAACTTCCAGCTTCTTCCTCACCCTCCTGACCTGAGACAAAGGTCTGGAGGGCTCTTTCTCCAGTCAGCATGGCCCCTCCTTTCAGAGACTAGCCCAGGGTTGTTGGATGTGTTTTAGGCTAGACCAGAGCATGTTTACCTGAAGCTCCTCTTTCTTTGTTTAGGCGACCAATTCAAAATCAGAGGGGGAGGACCTGTCCTGTGTCACCAAAAACACTATAAAGATCTGGGCCCTCCCAAGAGATTAGGATTTGGGTTCCCTCTCTGACCTGTGGGGCATATTTCTCTGTGCGTGCTTTGTTCTGAATGTATGTATGCGCACAAAAGCTTCTTTACCTGGAATAAAGTTTCTTACCCATTGCTCCCTGCTGTGTCTGAGATTTTTTTTCTAGAGATGTAATTGGTGGAGAAAAAGAACCTGATCAAGAGCCTACATGGCAACAGGTGGTGTGCCGTAAGCCAAGGACCAGCCACCACCAGAAGAGGAAGGAGACCACGGTGGATTTTCCCCCAGGGGCTCCAGGGAACAAAGGCTCCTGAGACACCTCACCCACTAACACCCACTGCAGAGCCAAAAAAGAAACTGTTGTTCCAAGGCCCAACCCCAACTGTGGTGATGTTACCACAATCACCGGAAACTAGCGCACCATACAGACATACCGCCAGCGGCTTCTCTTTTTTTTTTTTTTTTTGGTTTTTCGAGACAGGGTTTCTCTGTGGCTTTGGAGCCTGTCCTGGAACTAGCTCTGTAGACCAGGCTGGTCTCGAACTCACAGAGAGATCAGCCTGCCTCTGCCTCCCGAGTGCTGGGATTAAAGGCGTGCGCCACCACCGCCCGGCCAGCGGCTTCTCTTTACAGTGCCGACAGCCCAGTCTTGAGCACGCAGCAGGCAGCGCTTGCTGTGACCAATGGAAAGGTCCTTGTGACAGACTGGTTTTCTCTTCCCTCTCGTCCCTGGGGGAGGCTGAGAAGACCAATCAAGTCTGAAAAGAGAGGATGCAAATATTTGGAGCCACACATCCGAGCAGTCAGCTGCAGAGATGGAGGCAGTTTGCAAATTCACTTCAGAAAAGCAATTCCTCCTCACACTGAGATGTATCTCAGCTGGGGTGGACTTAAAGCAAGAAAGAAGGAGTGTGCCAGAATATGGTCATCTCTCTCTCACACACACGCACACACACACAGGGCAGGAGAGGAGGGGGCAGGATTTTAGGCTTCCGGGGAAAACTATGCTAAGCAATTTAAACCTCACCACATATGAACTGTGGTTTAATTAGTTCCCCTCGCAAGCCTATGAAGCAGACGCTGTAATTAATTACTTCCATTTCAGTGGAAGAAAAGGAGGTTCTCAGAGCTTAAGTGAGTTTGCCCTTCGTCACCCTAGCTCATAGGTGAAAGCTACAATCTGATTATAGATCTGATTCCAAATTTCTAACAAAGGCGGTAGCCCAACCCCCTTAAGAAAATCTGTCAGGAGCCATTTTCCCAAAAAGTATAGCAGGAACCATTGTCCTAAGGATGTTTGCGGAGAGCCCCACACCCCAACTGTATTGAGAACTGTTTGTTGGCAGAGCCCACCCCACACCCAACTATCTTGAGAGCTATCTGTTAGTGGAACCCGCCCCACATTCCAACTATCTAGAGAATTGTTTGTGGTTGGAATCACAAAAGGAATGATTCCGCTTGCGTAGAGAACACTAGGTGTGTCGACTCGAGACCTCGTGACCAACTCGTGACCAAGTGTCGACTCGTGACCATTGCTGCAAGATCCCTTCCTGCCCTTGCCCCCATCCCAAGCCAAATTCCTCATCCAAGGGCTATATAAGCTGCTGCCATTACGCTAATAAACGGAGACCTTGACAAGAACTCTGCTTGGTCTCCTTCCTCTTTCCCGCCCATGTCCTTTTCAGATAGCGCCTCTTCAGGACCCTGGAATAACTGACCCGCTAGGCGGATTACAGTCGCTGGGCGGCTTTACAAAAACCTGAGGGCTAATGAGACGGCCCAGTCTATAAAGGTAATTGCCGCCAGACCTGACCGCCTGAGTTCAAGTCCCAGGAACCACACGGTGGAGAGAACTGATGCTTGCAGTTTGTCTTCCGACCTCCAGATGTGCAGCACAGCATGTACACACACACATGCACACACAGAGTCATACACACACATGAAAGCACATACACAATCATAGAGATAAATAAAAGCAATTTAAGATTTTGAAAAAAAGAACATCTGGAGGGGAAAAAGAAATTTAGATGCATTTTTTAAAAATGGAACCCTGGGTTGGAAAAAAAAATGTCTTCTAAACAGTTTGAGTGACTTTTCTGTGTGGAAACACACATTCATATTTGACCATATTCTTGTTCTGTGCCTGGCATTGTATTTGTTTTGGTTTTGGTTTTCTTTGGGGGAGGGAATTGTTTTTGAAAGGCTGTCCCTGATTTTAGTAAAATAACCCATAACTCTTCAGAGATAAAAAGACCAAAATAAACCCTAAGTGTTCAAGAAAGAAAAGTTAGTTTAAATCCTTCTTTCTCAGAAACATACCCATTCTGACAAGTTATATTTCTAGATAAAATGGCTTCTTGACCTCTGAATCTTCAATGTGAGAGATTTTAGTTTTATATCTATGGGTGTTTGCCCGCGTGTATATTGTGCATTGTATGCATGTTCGTGGCCTGTATTGCCACCAAAAGCCACAAGTATGCGCACTGGCACCAAACTGGAAAAAAAGAAGTTAAACTCTCACTGTTTGCTGATGATATGATGGTTTACATAAGTGATGTCAAAAATTCTACCAAGGAGGGGGAGGGGAGTGGGGGGAGGGGGCAATATTTGGGAGGAGGGGAGGGAAATGGGAAACGGGGAGCAGGTGGAAATTTTAATTAAAAAAGAATAAAAATAAAAATTAAAAAAAAATTCTACCAAGGAACTTCTACAACCCATAAACACTTTCAGCAATGTAGCAGGATATAAGACTAACTCAAAAAAATCAGTAGCCCTCATGTACACAGATGATAAAAGGGCTGGGGAAGAAATCAGAGAACTAACACCCTTCACAATAGCCACAAATAGCATAAAATATCTTGGAGTAACTCTAACCAAACAAGTGGAAGACTTGTATGACAAGAACTTTAAATCTTTGAAGAAAGAAATTGAAGAAGACACCAGAAAGTGGAAAAATCTCCCATGCTCTTGGGTAGGCAGAATTAACATAGTAAAAATGGCAATCTTACCAAAAACAATCTACAGATTCAACACAATGCCAATCAAAATCCCAGTAAAATTCTTCAAAGACCTCCAAAGAATGGTACTCAAACTTCATATGGAAAAACAAAAAACCCAGGGTAGCCAAAACAATCCTGTACAATAAAAGAACTTCTGGAGGCATCACAATCCCTGACTTCAAACTCTACTACAGAGCTACAGTACTGAAAACAGCCTGGTATTGGCATAAGAACAGACAGGAGGACCAATAAAACCAAATAGAAGACCCGGATATCAATCCACACATCTTCAAACACCTGATTTTTGACAAAGAAGCAAAAAAATATCAAATGGAAAAGAGAAAGCATATTGAACAAGTGATGCTGGCATAACTTGATATCAACATGTAGAAGAATGAAAATAGACCCATATCTATCACCATGCGCAAAACTTAAGTCCAAATGGATCAAAGACCTCAACATAAAACCAGCCACACTGAACCTTATAGAAGAGAAAGTGGGAAGTACACTTGAACTCATTGGCACAGGGAACCACTTCCTAAATATAACCCCAGAAGCACAGACACTGAGAGAAACAATTAATAAATGGGACCTCCTGAAACTGAAAAGCTTCTGTAAAGCAAAGGACACGGTCAACAAGACAAAATGACAGCCTACAGAATGGGAAAAGATCTTCACTAACCCCACATCAGACAGAGATCTGATCTCCAAAATATACAAAGAACTCAAGAAACTGGACACCAAAAGATCACATAATCCAATAAGAAAATGGAGTACAGAAAAAAAAAATTAAAAAAAAATGGAATACAGACCTAAACAGAGAACTCACAACAGAGGAATCTAAAATGGCTGAAAAACACTTAAGGAAATGTTCAACATCCTTAGTCATCAGAGAAATGCAAATCAAAACAACCCTAAGATTCCATCTTATAGCTGTAAGAATGGCCAAAATCAAAAACACTAATGACAACTTATGCCGGAGAGGTTGTGGGGAAAAGGGAACACTTCTGCATTGCTGGTGAAAATGCAAGCTGGTACAACCCCTTTGGATGTCAGTGTGGCGATTTCTCAGAAAATTAGGAAACAACCTTCCTCAAGACCTAGTAATACCACTTTTGGGTATATATCCAAAGGATACTCAATCATGCCACAAGGACATGTGCTCAACTATGTTCATAGCAGCTTTGTTTGTCATAGCCAGAACCTGGAAACAACCTAAATGCCCCTCGATCGAAGAATGGATAAAAAAAAAATGTGGTACATTTACACAATGGAGTACTACACAGCAGAAAAAAATAACGACAGCTTGAATTTTGCAGGAAAATGGATGGAGCTAGAAAACATTATTTTGAGTGAGGTAACCCAGACACAGAAAGACAATTATCACATGTACTCACTCATAGGTGGTTTTTAAACATAAAGCAAAGAAAGCCAGCCCACAAACCACAATCCCAGAGAACTTAAGACAACAATGAAGACACCAAGAGAGACTTACATAGATCTAGTCTACATGGGAAGTAGAAAGTAGAAAAAGACAAGATCTCCTGAGCAAATTGGGAGCATGGGGACCTTGGGGGAGGGTTGAAGAGGGTAGGGGAGAGGTAGGGAGGGGAGCAGAGAAAAATGTGGAGCTCAATAAATATCAATAAAAGATGTATAAAAGGGAAAAAGAGAGACTCTTTCTCTAAAAATAAAATAAATACATTTATTATTTTTTTAAATATTTAATTATTTATTAAGTATACAGTATTCTGTCTGCTTGTATGCCTACAGGCCAGAGAGGGCATCAGACCTTATTTCAGATGGTTGTGGGCCACCATGTCGTTGCTGGGAATTGAACTCAGGACCTTTGGAAGAGCAGGCAATGTTCTTAACCACTGAGCCATCTCTCCAGCCCCAAATACATTTATTATTAGTGTGTGTCAGTTTGGGTACCGACCAGGGGAGTTGGGGGGGGGACTTTCAGGAATCAGTTCTCTCCTTCCAACATGGGTCCCACAGAACAAACTGAGGTTGTCAGACCCACACAACAGGTCCCTTCACCAGGTGAGCCATCCCACTGGCCATCCCTTGAGCCATCCCACGGGTCATCCCACTGGCCATTCCATGAGTCATCCTACAGGCCATCCCACTGGTCATCCCACGAGCCATCCCATTGACCTGATATGCATTGTTTCCCTCATCCCTTAATCTAAAACAAGCCTCACCCTGTTTTATGCCTTACTTGCCGGAGCCACTGGCTCATTTCCCCATAGCGCACGCTACAAGGAGACTCCAGAGACAGCTGTGGAGCTTGTTCCTCTGGCTCCTGGATTCCTGAGTGGGAAGCTGAAACTAGAGGCTGGATTAGATTCTGGAAACTATGGCCCGCAATTCATTCTTTCAAAGGAGGCACACCAAGTGCATGGCTCGTCTTACCTGTGGTGGCGTGCAGGATGCAGGAATGGTCAGCGTGTTTAGGGCTCATTGGTCTGATGCGTTCATTTCCCACTTTCCCATCAGCATTTCTCTTTGACCTAGCAACATCAATCAGACCAACTTTCAACATCGCTGATCTGTTACTGCATTAGGGTGCTGCTAAATGGTCCTTTCCCACCAGTCCGTCTGTGTTTGTTAACTGAGATCCTTCGAGAAAGAACTTTGTCATTATTCAGCAATTAAAAAAAAGAATGACAAGCTGATAGCACATGGATGAACCTTGAAAAAGCTGTGCTAGGTGAAAGGAACTCACAAAGAACATATGCCATTCACTTTCACTTAATGTAAAAGGTCTAGGGAAGGAAAATGCAGAGGCAGAACAGAGATTAGTGGTTGCCCAGGCTAGAGAGATGGAGATGGGGAATGACCGCTTACACGTACAGAGCTTCTTCTAAGAGTGAAAATATTATAGAATCAGGATATGGTAGGTGCTTGCACAACTTTACAAATACAGCAAAACCATTAAATTAAGTGGGTGAGTTTTGTGGCATATGCAGAATTATAGCCCAAGAGAGGTATAAACAACTTTCCTTTGAGGTCTGGTGCTCGGTGGAAGAGTGTTAGCATGCGTGAGGTCCTGGGTTCAATTCCCAGTACCAAGGAATTTTTTTTCTTTTGAATATGGCTTATCTAGTAAAATTAATATAATTCTCTCTTTCCCTTCCAAGTAATGAGCTGGATGTTCTAGCAGACCTCTGTGGTGACAACACCTTTTAAAGTAGTTCCACAGCTCAGGGATATTTAGTCAATGTATTCAAGTCCATTACAGTTTGGGGTTCACAAAGTCTGTTCATGGCCAGGGGGTACTTCTATACCTGGTGTGACCCCCCAATTAATCTTTAACAGTGTCCTCATTTTCTGGGACAAGCTAGCCTGATGTTGCTATGCAACAGCTGGACTCAGTCTTCTCTCGTGTGTTTAGGGGCAGATCTTTAAAAAGCTTCACCTGAGTACCGAGGGTGGTAATCACTGTTCTCAGCGCTCTGCACACCTCTTCAGGGGGCCAAACTAGGAAAGTGTGATTTAGAAAGAGAAAAATCATGACTTCAAAGTCCTACTTCCAAGTCAAATGGGTGGCTACAATGTTTTGACTTGGGTTTTATTCTTACATTTTGCTTTGTCTTTGACTGAAAATCTTTGTTTCTATTGATACTAACATGGGCATTATTTTGTGATATGTTTTATGTTTCATAGTAATGATATAAAATAACAGTATCCAAAAATCCAAGATCTTCATATTTTTAGATTTTATTAATTATGTGTATATGTAAATGTGTTACACTGTGTGTATGTGCCATGTATATACAGGTGCATGCAGCAGCCTGAGGCTTTGGAGTTCCGGGCTGGAGAGATGGCTCTGCTGTTAAGAGCACTGCATGCTCTTCCAGAGGTCCTGAGTTCAATTCCCAGCAACCATATGATGATGGCTTACCACCATCTGTAATGAGATCTGGTGCCTTCTTCTGGTGTGTAGGAATACATGGAGGCAGAACACTGTATACATAATAAATGAATAAAACAAAAAAGAAAGAAATGGTGGGAGTCTTTAAAACTCTCAAAGCCCACACCTCCTAATACTACCAAATAGTACAACCAGCTAGGGACCAAGAATTCAAATGCCCAAGACTATGGGAAGTATCTCAAAGCACTTTCCTTTCTTCCCATAGGTAATTAGTGCCTTCAGTGAACTCTCTCAGACAGGCAGAGAGCCTACAGATTGAGGGAGGATTCAGACAAATCTAAGAATCTAAGACACTGGAGATTTGACTCAGTGACAGGACACTTACCTAGCAAGAACAAGGCCTTGGGTTTGTTCTGTCCCCAGCACCAGAAAGGGAAAAAAGGGGAGGGGAAAAGAAAAAGATTGAAAAAAAAAAAACAAAAAACAAAAAAACAGAAAACAAAGGAAGTAAATGCAGACCTCTGGATACAAGTATTCAGCAGGTTCCAACTTCAGTTTCAGGCTGTGGTGGAGAAGGCGGTGAGCCTCTGTGCCCGAGAGACATGTTTGTTCATCTCTGCTAAGTACAACATGATCTCTCTGTCCACCAGGCAAGTCAGGGGCACAGTTTATTTGTTTCAGCCCAAGATTTTTCAGGAAAACACTGTGCATTCAGCTAAAACCTCTGGAGATTAACTTGACTTTAAGCTCCATTTACAAAAGGTCAGAAGCAGTTCAGCTTTCTATCCTCACTCTTAAATAAATTCTGCTTTTCGCAATAAGCATTAGTAAATATGTTGTGAGCAGAGCATCAGGAATTCGTGTTCAAAATATTAGATTCCTCAGGAAAACCTTGGCCTGAGTCCCTCAACTTCCAAGAGACTTTACCTTAAGACCAAAGGCGGGAGGAATTGAAATATGTATCTATTCTCCTACTCGGCATCCTGCAGACCAAATGCCTCCCCAGTTCCCACAGAAGGAAAGCTGAGCCTCGGAAGCTAACTTAGGTTGCACTTGCAGTCATGAGACCCTACTCACACCACCTCCCTGGCCCTCACTTACCTGCAGCACCTGTTATGCCCAGATCTGCAAAGTCCCCCAAAAACCACAAAGAGACTGAGTCCCATATGTAAAAGCAAAGAGCCTTTATTTTATACAAACTTGGTCTCTCTGTATGTTTAATGTATTGGAATAATTGGAGAGCCCCGGTTTTTTTTTTTTTTATTTCTTTTCTTTTTTTTTTTTTTTTTTAAGAGAGTTGGGTTTTTATAGGAGTAAAGGTGGGGGTGAGTAAAATTACCTGGCGCGAGTGAGAAGGAAACACAACATGCAACTCACTTAGTTTATTAGAGTGGGCGTGTACAGGCCTGGGGAAGTCAGTGTGCAGAGAGAGAAAGAGAAAGAAAAAGAGGGGGGACTGAAGACGGTTCCTCCAACTTTTAGGGACTGCCTAGCGCATACGCACAGGGGGATGGTGTGGTTACAACATAAGCAGATGAGTGAGCTCACATATGCGTGCAAGGGCTCACGTAGCTGCGTCATATGTAGATGATGCAACCATGCTGCACATGGGTCACTCGGGGTCCTTTAAGATTCCCAGGGCCATTAGGCACGTCTGCCTGAGGGCTCATCCGCACATGCATGACCCTGGAACCCGAAGTGTCAGCCATGTTGTGTGGCTGAATCATTAAAGTGAGGGATTTCTAAGGTTCAGGACCCCTGATTGGCTGACATTTGTCTAGGGGTGTCCTGGTGAGTGTGGTTGGAACTTTAGGCATTTCCTTTGGATAGTCTGTTCTTGGGTGATGCTCAGGTAATCTCAGTTTATGGTCCTTCCTGCAACCAGGTATTGCTTCAGGGTTAAGTACTGAGACTCGGGCCTCCATTAAACTTATGACTGGCCCAGTCCTACACTGGCAGGTGATAATGGTTGGAAGCAAAGAACTTCCTTTGGGTGGTCTGTTCATATTTAGCTTATCATGGCTGGCTCCTACACATATAGCAATGACAAAGACACAAGTCTACAAATGTGAGAAAGAAGAGGTTCTGCTCCTTTGCACCAAGAGAAAAAAAAGTCAAAACTCTTGTTTGCTCTGGAAAGAGTAGCAGGGAGATCCCTCCACCATCTACAGAAAGCTGAAGAAAATCAGATTAAAGACGTGGTGTAAATAAGAGGTGTGATGATTGTGGAGGGACGGTCAGCCTTTCCTTCCCTGGGGCAAGGAGCCAGCAGAGTGGGTCAGACTGGAGTATTTGCTGGTTTTTTGACTTGACACAAGCTTGAGTAATTAATGTGTTAATGACTTTGCCACTGGTGTGACAGAACACCATGATCAACTTAGTAATATATGTTGCATGCTGTGGTTGCCAAGACCCAGGAGCATGGACCTGTCCACCTCCCCTTGGTCTCACTCTGCTTTGTTCATGCTGCCCAGCTCGTGTGTTATCAAGTTCTAAGACGGACACAGCTCACGCTGCCAAAACCTTGAGTGTATATTTTACAGGGATTGAGAATGGCTAGAATCTCCTAAGACTAAGACCTTACCCATGGCTTGCTACCCTAGGAAAGGAGTTCCCAGACAGGACTGCAGGTGGGCCAGACTAGAGCAGGGCTATCGTCCTACACAGGACTGCACGCCTGCACAGGACTGCAATACTACTACTCAGCATGGTAAATCCCACTAGTGACGTGGTTCCTGCAGGGGTGAGAAATGTCAGCACGTAAGCCGAGGCCTAGCTCCCACGGGAAACAAGACAAAACAAACAGAAACCTGACTACAAAATCCATTAAAGCCAAAAAATGTTACCTCAGCTGGAGATGGAACTCAGTGCAAAGGGCTTATCCTGTGCAAGGTCCCGGGCGCAAGGCACACACAAGCTGCCTCCTACTTTTTTTTTTTTTGGGGGGGGGGTTGTTCAAGACAGGGTTTCTCTGTAGCTTTGGAGCCTGTCCTGGAACTAGCTCTTGTAGACCAAACTGGCCTCGAACTCACAGAGATCAGCCTGCCTCTGCCTCCCGAGTGCTCGGATTAAAGGCAGATGTCACTACTGCCCAGCCCTCCTACTTCTTGTCTAACTTAGCACCCAGGCTTGAGGCGGTTTGGACTGTCAACCTCTAGTGTCTACATGCATACACATACCTATACATAAGTGAACAAGCATAAACACAAGCATGTGCATCATAAAAAAAAAAAAAAACACCAATATTAGAGATGAACCAGAGGCTGAAGTGGCATAATTAGTGAACTTAAGAGATTGCCCATCATACCACAAGAACATGTGCTCAACTATGTTCATAGCAGCATTATCTGTCATAGCCAGAACCTGGACACACCATAAGTGCCCCTCAACCAAAGAATGGATGAAAATGTGGTACATTTACACAATGGAGTACTACACAGTGGAAAAAGAGAACAACAACTTAAAATTTGCAGGCAAATGGATGGAGCTAGAAAACATCATATTGAGTAAGGTAACTCAGACCCAGAAAGACAAATATCATATGTATTCACTCATAAGTGGCTTTTAGAAATAAAGCAAAGAAAAACCAGCCTACAACTCCCAATCCCAGAGAACCTAGACAACAAAGAGGACCCTAAGAGAGACATACATGGATCTAATCTACATGGGAAGTAGACAAGATCTCCTGAGCATGGGGATCATGGGAAAGGGTAGAAGGGGAGTGGGGAGGAAGGAAGGGGAGCAGAGAAAATACATAACTCAATAAATAACTCAATAAATAACTCAATAAATAACTCAATAAATAAATAAATAAATAAATAAAATAGAAAAATAAGCTGGGTGATAGTGGTGCAAGCCTTTAATCCCAACACTTGGGAGGCAGAGGCAGGCAGTTCTCTGTGAGTTCAAGACCAGCCTAGTCTACAAGAGCTAGTTCCAGGACAGGCTCCAAAGCTACAGAGAAACCCTGTCTCAGAAAACAAAAATAAAAAAATAAAATAAGAGACAACCCATGGCCATTTGTAGGATGCAACTGAAGCTGGAGACAGCTGCATATCTAATGTGATCACAAAGAGTTAGGCTAGGACAAGAGGCCTTTGGGACCCTGAACTCTGCTCCTGGGCCACAAACCCATGCAGGTCTCATTTCCTTCCTTAACCCATGAAGCAAGTGATTATTCAGTCTTCAACAAAATGACTAACCCAAGGAACCTTTTAGGATGGAACACAGGACAACCCAGCCATCCCGGGGGCTCTGAGCCCAGTTCCACAGTCAGTGCTAGCATCAAGTTCTGTTAGTTCTGTCACCGGCACTCCTCTGAGGTCCATTTCCCTGTAAATCAGCAAAGACACTGGGAGCAGGACAAGCTGCTTCGGTGAGCGCAACTGGACTCTCCTTTGCTTTTCTGGCTTCCCTGAACAAAAGGACTGATTTTGTTCCCCAAACTATAATCAGAAAAATCTCATTAAAATACAAACCGAAACAGCTCATTCTGGCAACTCTCCCCACTACCACATTAAAATCAGCACTGCAGACTTCAGAGCTTTCCAGGAGGCTCTTCCTCCATCATCAGCCCCACCTTCCATCATACCGATGCACTGCTGGTACAGTGACAGTACCCCAAGTTAGCTTGCCAAAGGTCACCCTCATCAAAAAGCTTTCCTGGAATGACTCCACGAACACTGGACACAAGCGCCCTTGGCATGGTTTCTTTAACACCTCAATAATCATGGGGTTTTTGTCATTGTAACTGACTATGATTAACAGTCAATTTATTGGTTTGCTCTAAGCTTCTACCAGCAAAATGTCTAAATATCCATATCAGTTTTCATAGCAGGGACTTCAAGAATTCTGGTTCCATCCCACTCCTGTTTTATCCTGATTGGCCACCCTGCAAATTGAATGTCCAGCTTCTCCTGCAATAGGAAAATCATTTATTAAACACCAAGGTCTCATACAAGCATTACACACCAAACACAAGCAGAAACTTACAGCCTGAGTTGTCTTGTGGATCCTGAGTAGCCCTCAGAAGCCCTGCTGGAGCTGTGGCTAAAGCTGCCGGGTTCCAAACCGCTGAAGGTCTCAGAAACCAGTGGTAGGAGCCAGGAGTGAACACATAGAGAGACCTGAGGTTCTAAAGCTAAAGCCCAGGAGTCAACTGGTACCCATGGTGGGAACATTTAACCAAATGAGAAAGTGGAGTCTGACGGGACCTGAACTGGATGCAGTGTTATCCATGTCAATCATCACTTCAAAGGTTTGGGCAGTACTGTTTCTAGGACCCTCCACTGCTCAAATCTGCAGATGCTCAAATCCCTTAAGGACAAAGTATTTGCATAAAACCTACACACTTCCACGAGTGGCCACTCCAGCTCTAGCTTACCTAGTGCCTGACATGACGTTAATGGTAAGCAGTTCTTGTGCTGTATCATTTAGAAAGTGGGAAGGAACATGGACGTGCCCACTATAGGTCAAGCTTTTTCAAATATCTTCCACCCATAATTGGTAAGCTAACTAGAAATACATGGTCTTTCAGAAAATGTCTCTTTAAAAAGATAAAATTGGGAACTTCATATAGTTAACTCTGTTGGAATTTCCCCAGAATTCTCATGCTAGCTTTTGTCTTCAGCGCCTAATCTCCAACCACCACGTTCTCAAATAGAGGAGCCTACTGTCTTTCTCTTAGAGGGGCCTACTGGCATCACTTTCTCCCTCGCCCTGAGAAGGTTAAAGAAAAGGGAGGACGACGCTGTCCGATGACTTTATTGTGGGAGGGGAGTTGGCAGTAGGTGGATGGAGACTCGGAGCAGCAGCAGAGGAAACTGTTTGGCAGGCACAGCCCATGGCACTAAAGGCTTTTGCTCAACAAGTACTAAGAATCCATATTCTCATGTTTTTCCATGGTTCCGTTCTTCATGGGTCACCTTTCATTCAAAGGGCCATAGAGACCAAAAGAAGGGATTTTTTTCCAACTCCCAGCCACCTTCAGGTCTCGCAGTCAAGGCATCCGGTGAACCTATTTTCCAGCTTCCTCCGGAGGGCTGGAAAGCCTTGCTCGCATGGCAGCACCGTGCTGCCGGCTCCTGGTCCTCTTCTCTGAATACTGGAAAGGGGAGAGAAGAGGCAACAGGTCACACCACCCTCAGTTACGCAAAATAATGAACATTTTTATCGATGAGACTCTGGTCGTTCATTCACTGACCAGAGATGAGAGGCAGTGATTCCTGGGCCAACACAGACTTGCCAACAGCAGCACGGACAGCCACAGCATCATGCTCCTCCCAAAGAAATAAAGGGGTATTATGGACAGATGCATTCTGCCCCTGGCCCCAGAAGCTCCTCTAAGTACTGGGGTCACTACCTTGAGAGCAACCTGTTCAGATGCTGGGCGGTTCTACTGATCCAGAGTTGTCATGGTGAACCCGTATTCTCCTGTAAACTCCCCCCGCCTGCCATTATCCTGCCTTCTTTAATCTTCAAGTGACTGGCGGCCAATAATGACCTCCTTTCCCTCTTCTTTAGCCCACGTTACTGTTTTCTCCAAGTGTTTACAGGGTGCGGCCTTTTTCTTCTGATACAGCACTGTAACCGCAACGCTCTTTATTAAAAATTCAGAACTAGACTTGAACAACACGATTCTCCAGCCAATGACTGGCAGACAGCGGGAGGGAGCCTACTTCTGATACGTTTCTCTAAACATCAGGAAGAGTAAGCAGCTCCTGGATAGTCACAGCCTCCCAGTGATTCCCAGGGTTAACATTCCAGGGTTTCTCCATCATCAACTGTCACCACACTGGATCCTCCATAAACTCTAAGCTTTTACAACTGGCCTGCTCTAAATGCAGTATCCACCTCGGAGGTTCACAACTGTCGTGCCTGTCTGGACATACGGCCAGCAGCCATTGTAGGTTATGGGGAACATAGTGTACAGCTACTCACTATGAAAGAGCACTTTGATTTTCTCAAATGTTTATTAAACTACATTCAGAACAGAATGCCTTAATACATGTGTGTTTATATGCTATTGATAGATACTGACAGATTTAAAAAAATAAATTAATTATTCTTCCCTGAGGAAGAGGAAAGAAAGAAAATGAATTAAAACATGAGCACATCTCAACAATGGAACATCTTTTAAGGGCCAGAGACATGGGAAGAAAGGACATAAAAATAGAGGACTTAGTAACATCTAAGCAAGGACTTTATTGAATTCCTCCCCCACTCCCAAGAAGAAAAATATGAAGATTTTCAACTCCTCTACTTGTCTGGGCAAACAACAATCATTAAGAAGTTTCAATCAATTTAATTACAAACTAAAGATTTTGATTAAAGAACTATATAAATTCTTTTGAATGGCAGTTTTTAAAAATTACATTTATTGCCAGACATAATGGCACATGCCTTTAATCCCAGCACCTGGGAGGCAGAAGCAGGTGAATCTCTGTGAATATAAGGCCAGCCTGATCTAAATTCTAAAACAACCAGAGCTACATAATGGAATCTTGTCTCAGAAAAAAAAAAAAAAAAGACATTTATTTTGCATCTGTTTCTGTGTGTGAGTGCACACATGTCATAGTCAAAGCCAGAGGACAGCTTTTAGGAGTTCATTCTCTCCTTCCACCGTGCATGTCCCAGGGATGGAACTTAGGTGGTCCACTTGACCACAAACACCCTCACCCAATAAGCCATGTTCTCAGCCCTTGAATAACAATTTTCCAAACTGTTTCCTTCATCAAAAGGCTTCTCTGAGCCGGGCGCACGCCTTTAATCCCAGCACTTGGGAGGCAGAGGCAGGTGAATCTCTGTGAGTTCGAGACCAGCCTGGTCTACAGAGCTAGTTCCAGGACAGGCTCCAAAGCCACAGAGAAACCCTGTCTCGAAAAACCAAAAAAAAAAAAAAAAAAAAAGGCTTCTCTGTAAATTCGAGGCCAGCCTGGCCTACAGAGCAACTTACAGGACAGGCTCCAAAGCTACACAGAGAAACCCTATCTCAAAAAACCAGAGCAAAGCAAAACCAAATCAAACCAGGGAAGAAGAGATGGAGGACAGACACATAGGCTCTTCAAGCAACCTTGTAGGTGCAGGAGGCCAAGGCAGCGTGGGCTCTATGAGACCCTGCCTCAAAAACAAAACAGAACAAAAGGACTATTTGGGAGAAAACAATATGAAACAATATTCTAGAACATAGACAGACATGTGCTCTAGGAAAAACGATCTGACACTGGACTGTCTGCAGCGACTAGGAGAGAAGAGTCTAAAGGTAAGAGTTCAGAAGGTGATGACACAGCAGGCCACTAAAAGGAGCACATTGAAGTAAAAGTTATACTAATGTAGTTAATAAGTCTATCCTAATGTAGAAAGTCAAGATGGCCCTTGAACAAAAAGGGGGAAAGGGTAAATGCAAAGTCACTCCCAAGACATCATCAAAAAACAGAATAAAGAGGATGTTAACCACACAATGCAGGCACAGGAACAGAGGATGTGCAAATGCAGTAACAACAAAGGAAAAGGCAGCAAAGAGGCAGAAACAGGCAGGCACTTTGAAAGGGGCATGAGTACCCCAACACACTGGGGTTGAAGACGGCTCACTGGTTTGGAGCCTGTGCAGCTCTTACAGAGGACCCAACTGCAATTCGCAGCACCCATGTCCAGCAGCTCACAACCACTTTAACCTACAGCTCCAGGGATCCAACATCTCTAACCTCTGAGGGCACCTGCACACATAAACATGCTTTTTTAAAAAAGTTCCAAACATGGACGGATAACAGGAGAGTCACTTTTTTATTGTTGTTGCTGTTTATTTTTGAAGACAAGGTTTCTCTGTCTTCAGCCCTGCCGGATACAATGAGCCTGTAGGCTGAAGATGGATGCCCGCAATGTTACGTAAGAACTTTGGGTGACTGTCCAAGCAGCAAAATGTCTCTGTCAATTCTAGAGTTTTGGAGTTGCTTACAATGCACTTCCTGTTTACTTAGGTAATATTATATCCTTCTAGAGTCTTTGACGGAGTTGAAGAATAGTTATGGTTTTCCTTAGTTATGATAAAAGATAAAGTAGATATAAATATTGTAACTGTAATTCTTGCTCAATACTTGTTTTATTATATGTAATTTTACTATGTTAAAGTTAAAACCTTCCTTTTTATTTAGACAGAAAAGGGGAAATGCTGTGAGAAATCCTTCTGTGTATGTGTTGTTTTTATTGGTTAATAAATAAGCTTCTTTGGCCTGTGATAGGGCAGAGTACAACTAGGCAGGAAAACTAAACTGAATGCTGGAAGAAAGAAGGTGGAGTCAGTGAGAAGCCATGTAGCTGCATGCAAGAGCCCACTGGAACCTTGCTAGTAAGCCACAGCCATGTGGCAATACACAGAATAATAAAAATGGGTTAAGATACAAGTTAGCCAGAAATATGCTTAAGCTACTGTCCAAACTGTATTGCAAATATAGTTTCTGTGTGATTATTGCGGGACTGGGCAGGACAAAAACCTCTACCAGCATACACACACACACACACACACACACACACACACACACACTGTCCAGTCTCAAAGGCTTATATGGCTTATATTAATTATACACTGTTTGGTCTAGCTCAGGTTTATTATTAACTAGCTCTTACAACTTAAAATAACCCATAATTCTTGACTATCTTTAGCCACATGGCTTGGTACCTTTTCTTGGTGAGGCATTCTCATCTTGCTTACTCTGCATCTGGCTGATGATTTCCTCTTCCCTGAATTCACTTAGACTGGTTTTTCCACCTATACTTCCTGCCTGGCTACTGGCCAATCAGCATTTTATTAAACCAATACGAATGACAAATCTTTACAGTGTACAAAAGCATTCCACAGCAGTGTCTCTTCAAAGCAACAGAAAACAAACTAAGCAGGGCAGTGGTGGCACATGCCTTAAATCCCAGACCTTGGGAGGCAGAGGCAGGCAGATCTCTGTAAGTTCTGAGGCCAGTCTGGTCTACAAGAGCTAGTTTCAGGACAAACACCAAAGCTACAAAGAAAAACCCTGTCTTGAAAAACAAAAACAAACAAAAAAACCAAACTAAGACAGGGAGTAATGTTCTAAAGCTATCCCCAAAGCAGAATTCAGGCCTCTAGGTTTTTTTTTGTTTTGTTTTTTGTTTTTCGAAACAGGTTTTGGAGCCTGTCCTGGAACTAGCTCTTGTAGACCAGGCTGGTCTCGAACTCACAGAGATCCGCCTGCCTCTGCCTCCCGAGTGCTGGGATTAAAGGCGTGCGCCACCACCGCCCGGTAGGCCTCTAGGTTTTAAAGAGAATGTCATATAAAGTTGATTATCTGAGAGACTAAAATTATAGAAAATTTAATAATGAAAACAACATAACATTTGAAAATGTTACGCTATTTAACTCTGGGCACAGTTCTTACCTCATTCTTCAAGCACTTTCTCATTTCCCGATCAAGATCGTTGCAATGACCAAAAAATTTCAGAATGTTGTGCTAAAGGGGAGAAAGGGGTAAGATATTTCATCTCATAATATGCTAATGTCTCTGAAACACAGAACATAAACAGATGCTGCTATGGTAATGGGGTCTGCCACACGTGGCTCTGGTAATAAGCAATTAGGAGTCAAGCAAAACACCTAAGGAGGCCTACCCTGCCCTCCCTCCATGGCAGGAATGAATGCTTGCCGGACAAAAACAAAGACAAACGTGATCGATGAGATGACTTGGTGGGCGGAAAGCTTGTAAGCACAGAGATGTGAGTTACACCCACAGCACGGACAGAGAAGTCGGCAGCCCAGGAAGGTGGGGACAAGGAGATCCTGGGGACTCCCTGGTCAGCCACCTAGCTGAGTCCATGAGCTCCATGTTAGTGAGAGATCTTGTCTCAAAACAGGGCGAAGTGATAAAGACATCAGACATTGCCCTCTACACTCATGTACGTGCACACACGCGCACACACACACTTTTCTTAGTTTAAAAAACAAGGAAGCCTCCTACCCCATTAAAATCTTACATAGCATAAAAGAATGGAAAAGTTTTAATCACAGGGCAGGAAAGACAGCTCAGCAGTTAAGGGCACTTCGTATTCTTCCAGAACCCAAGTTCAGCTCCTATCACCAACAACAAGCAGCTCACAACAACCTGCAACTTCATCTCCAGAGAAATCTAATGCCTCTGGCCTCCAAAGATAGCCATATGCATGTTCTCTTATAGAAAAACACACAAACACATAATTAGAAACTTAAAATGATGAACTGGAGAGGTGGCTCAGAGGTTAAGTGCACTGACTGCTCTTCCAGAGGTCCTGAGTTCAATTCCCAACAACCACAAGGTGGCTCACGACCATCTACAATGAGATCTGGTGCCCTCTTCTGGTGTGCAGGCAGAACACCATATACATAATAAATTTTTTAATAAGTAAAGGGTTTAATCACCTAAACCATCTCCTTAATTATCACGCACCACCCCATCCCTATTAGAGGGATATGGCTCCAGCAACATAGGCAAAGACTTACTTCACTAGCAAACATTGATCCACAAAAGTTACTTAAGGGGCTAAAGAGATAAGTCTGGTTAAGAGTGCTTGCTGCTCTTGTAGAGAATTCAAATCCAATTCCCAGAACTCACACTGAGTATAATTCCAGTTTCAGGGGATCCCAGGCTCTCTTCTGGTCTCTATGGGCACCAGCACTCATGCATGTATGCAATGTGTGTGTGTGTGTGTGTGTGTGAGTGAGAATTTAAAACTTTTAAAATGTTATTTATTAAAATGTTTGCTGCTGAAGCCACTTTCTCATGTGCCTCTATCCCAAAAGTTACCATCAAAATACATCAGACATATACTGCATCATTAGATGACCTGTATAGACCACATAAATAAGCCACTAGCTTATAAGAAAAACCTGTGTTGGGGCTGGAGAGATGGCTCAGTCCCTACTCTTACTCTGGTCTATTCTAAGGCGTACAAGGGGTCATAACTCCAGCTCCAGTAGATCTGATGCCCTCTTCTGGCCTCCATGGGTCATGCATGCATATGGTGCACAAATGCACATATAGTCAAAACACCCATACACATAAAATAAGAATAAATAAACCTCAAAAAAAAGTTTTTAAATCTGTCTAAAGTTCAAAGTCTGCTTTGTTGGAAGCGCAAAACTAAAAATCTCATCTAGGTTTCAAACCCTGTTGCCAGAACTGTGAATGCTGCGTGGCAGACGCCGAGCTGGTGCCAAGACCCTGGGCTCTAGCGAAGTCAGGGTTGTTTGCATGCGACAATGTTTAAGGCGGGGCAGGCAGCACAGTGATCTGCAATAAGGATCTGCTGTAAACACTGAACTTGTGCGTGTAATGAGCACGGTTTTCCTTCTCCCCCTAATTATGACTTGCGTGGGAACCAGACAACACATAATTAGGAAGCGACGCCTGGTGCTATTGCCTTGTGCTATTTCTCGTTCCTCCTTCACCACCACAGAATCACTTCTCAGGTCGACGCTGCATAAACGGTCAGAGCAGTTCCAATAAGCCCTTAAGTCAGTCCAGGATTTCCTCTCTGTTACCTAATGGCCTTTTCAGAATAAACACTTCCTGTGTTTTCCCTAAATAACTTCTGTGACAAAAAATAAACAGGGAAGCCGGGCGGTGGTGGCGCACGCCTTTAATCCCAGCACTTGGGAGGCAGAGGCAGGCGGATCTCTGTGAGTTCAAGACCAGCCTGGTCTACAAGAGTTAGTTCCAGGACAGGCTCCAAAACCACAGAGAAACCCTGTCTCGAAAATCAAAATAAATAAACAGGGAAAACATTTTCACCCTTTCTAATAAGAACTACAAGCTGACACTCTTAGAAATCACAGCAGTGTTTAGTGTCTACAGCACCCACAGGAGTGTGTGTACACACACATACATCTCCCCACCCCAAAGCATGTACATATGTGACCACGATTCCACCGTGTGTGGAGGCCAGAGGTTAATGCTGGTGTTTTCTTCAATCTCTTTCCACCCCATTTTTAGAGTCAGGTCTCTCCTGAACCTGGAGTTGTCCAATTGGCCTACGCTGGCTGGCTAGCAAGCCCCTGGGGAACCCACCCCGCTGCGACCAGCTCTTCCACACGTGCTCACCTCAGAACCATGCCCTCACACTTGCAGTGGGCATCTCTGCAGCTGCCCCACAGACACACATCTTATTTTAAAATCTAAGATAAAGGCTAACTTTTGTCCTTCACCTCCACGCTAGCTCAGACCAGATGAGAACCACACTTTGTGAAGGGAATGTCAGCCGAACACCCAGGGGGAGCTGGTAAACAGCACCTGTGCACGGAGGCCTCCTTGAAACTGCTAGTAGTGGATGGGCATTCTAGAAACCAACCCACCGGAGTAACTGGTGAGTGGGATCTGCGCACCTTGCATATAGAGAGCAGTGGACCGGGCGCTGGGGAATCAGCAGTGCAGGGGGAAGACAGAGCGAGCCATTTCCATACAGCACTGCTGTAGTGGAGGGGCACCTGGGGGCCCAAGAATCTGTCATCAGGAGATGCACATGGGCGGTTCTGGTTAAAGTCAGTGGTGATAAAACAAAGCAAAAAAACTGTGAATGTGGGGGAGGGGTCAGTGGGGAGGAGAGAGGGCAGAGGTGGGGGAGATGAGAGAAGGAGGGAGGGGATAAATAGAAAACACTGTATACATGTATGAAACTGTCAACGAACTCAACAAAATAGACATACAATTTTGATATGAATTTAAATACCTGAAGCTGCACAGTGGTGGCACACGCCTTTAATCCCAGCACTCAGAAGGCAACGGCAGGTGGATCTCTGAGTCTGAGGCCAGCCAGGTCTAGAAAGTGAGTTCCAGGACAGCCAGGGCTGTACACAGAGAAACCCTGCCTCAAAAACTACAACAACAACAAAAATACAATAGTAATGATAATAACTTTAAATACTTGAAAACTTCCCCAATAACCCAAGTACTTATCTGTTCTGCTCGCTCTCACCCTTCACAAGAGTGACAGCAGAGATCCCCAGAGGCTGGGGAGAAGTGGGGCAGATGGAATCAGAGATGACACTGGTCTCTGGCTTTGACAAGTAGATGCACAAGACAGAAAAGGGGGGACAGTTTAAAAAGGGCTGAGTCTGTCTGGACAAGCTGAGTTTGTTTGTGGAACAGTTAATTCATGGAGTTAACGCAGAAGTAAACAGAATTCAGAAAAAGAAAAAGTTTGAGCTAGAGATTTCAGTTGCCAAAATCACAGAAGAATTTCTCCAGACGCATAGCTGAGAAACAGTCTTAAGGTAGAGGCAAGACTGCCAAGGAGATGAAGCATATTCAAGACTAAGTAAATCCAGGGAAGAGACAAGGTTGCAGAAGAGATCAAATGCTGGCCTGAAGCGGTGAGCTGGCGGAAGATGTCTACGGAGTTTAACCATGCTCTAGCCAGTGGCCTCAGTTGGTTCAGCATCCTCCCAAGGAGCAGACAACCAGCTGAAAGAGGAGAAAGCAAACAGTCCTTCTAGTCTGCTCTGAAGCCTGGGATTACTGAAAGGTTTATGTGTTTGTGTTCTCAGCAAGGGAAAAAAGGGAGTCTTTTAAAATGTTAATAGGAAGACTCCCTGCAAAACGGGGAAATACAGAGATAAGAAAATGCCCCCCCCCACACGGTAAAGCCTATTCGTAGTGACTTTATTTCTGGGTGGTAAAGGAATGGTAGCTTCTGTTTCCTTGATGCTGTCTTGGATTTTTCATACTGTCTACAAAGACATGTGTTACTTAAATATTGCCTTTATAAATCAGAAAAAAAAAACATTAAGGGCTTGCAAGTGGCTTTGAGGAAAGCAGCTGCTTTATATTCTGTATTCTAAGTGTACATGATTTGAGTCTTGCTGACAAACGCAGGCAAAACAGCTCAGTAGATCAGAGGCAGCCTGTAGATACTGACGGCCACAGAAATGACATGCAGCAGCAAAGACCACAGGAAAACCATAAAACACGGGAAAATGATGAAAGCACAGCAAGGCAGGCTCTGCGGAGATGCAGGGGCCCTGGACTTCAAGCGGACTACAGAGCACCGCAGCATCCCTGCATGGAAAGGGACATGCAGAGTGATGGCCTTGTAACACAGAAAGATTAAAACATCCACACATATTGGGGACAGAAGCTAAACAACTTGGTCTACCATCCTATCAATTAAATTACAGAGGCAATGTGTGGTACATAACCCAGCATCCTCAGAGAGTGCAGGAAAAGGCAGAAAGTTGCAGCTTTAGCAAGAATCCTATCAAAGCACACATACAGCACATCCCGCTCACATCAGATGCATAGCCGGTGGTTTAGTTCTACTGTGAGCACGAGGGACTGCTAGGCTCCAGTGATACTGCCAGAGTGTGGTGCCACTCTGAGAGCAGTCTCTTACTGCTCAGCTCTGGGGTAAACAGAACACGCGGAAGGCACTTCTTGAACTGCTGCTGGCCACCGCCATCACACTCTAACCAACAGCACCTCCATCCTCAGCCTATGTTCAAATTATTTGACGTCAGTCATCCTTTCCTTTGGCGTGACTCATATGGAATAAAGTTATAATTATCTGGTTCTACTCACAGCACATCTCTGAGTACAGGGATTAAAGGTATGCGTCGTGCACAGCTAAAGGTGTAACTGGGGCTGGCCTTGAACTCCTGATCTTCCTGTCTCCGACTCTTGAGCACATCATATTGTACCTGAGTAAGGGCCTGGGCTACCACTAGCTTCTCTTTATTTTAACCACTGTACATAGCACACCGAAACAAACACTCCTAGTGCCCAAACGAAAACAGCCTGGGCAACAAAACTGTACTGTGTTACCCGCGTGTGCGCTAGTCCACAACCATAGTGGCGAATAAGCAGGACAAGTCTATAACACAGACTTTAAATAATAAATAACTGCACACGCACTGCACCACTAAGGAGGGAGAACTTAATCCATTAGTCTTTAAATGTGCACCATGACTTTCTTTCAAAGAACCATGGAAAGGAAAAAAGAACAATTTTATTTGTTTGTTTTTGGTTTGGTTTTTCAAGATAATGATTCTCTGTGTAACAGGGAACTGGCTGTTCTTGAACTGACAGAGATCCGTCTGCCTCTACCTGAGTTCTAGGATCAAAGGTATGTGCCAAGACATCCAGCTAGAAACAACTTTATAGAGAGGCTCTAGACTAATGACCTGGCAAGGCAGTCTTTCCCCACACTCGGTTACACACTAATGTTGTCTTAGCATCTGTGGGATTATTTTTGACATTTAAATCCCTGACCCACTAGAACAGATTCATAGGGCTAGTATGAAAATCTAATTTTAACTTTTTCACTCGATTATGTAATTGTTCCAGTGTCATCTATTAAAAAATCCATTTGAGAGGGCTGGAGAGACGGCTCAGAGGTTGAGAGCATTGGCAGCTCTTCCAGAGGTCCTGAGTTCAGTTCCCAGCAATGACATGTTGGCTCATAGCTACTTACAATGGGGTCTGATGCCCTCTTCTGGAATGCAGGTGTATCTGCAAATAGAGCACCATATGCATAAAATAAAATCTTTAAAAAAGATTTTTTTAAAAAAAAAATCCATTTGAAATCCTCCAATTCTGTGAATAAATGGGGGAAACTGGTCTTCTAACAACCAAACTGGGCAGAACACAGGAGGAAATCATTTTAAGATGGCGCAGATCTATGGCATCAAGATGAACCCTGTGTTTGCCTGGCTTCCAGTCACACAGCTGGATAGAGAACACTGCCCTGGGAGAGCTGAGGAGCGGCTCCGGGTAGTTGGCTTTGTCAGCGAGGGAGGGGACCACATGGAGCTGCCACTCCTATCAGCTGGCACATCACGAGGCTGCAGTAAGTACAAAGAACTACACAGAACCAAAGGCTGAAAGCAGCTAAGAATCTATGGAGTTCTTACAAGACAAACACCCAGGCAGTAGAGAATCTACTAATATAATAGAATACTAGAATCACACTTGATTTAGCTACTCCAGACATGTCCTAAAAACACCTACCCAGCAGATTTCAATCCTGCCAAAAAAGAAAAAAGCTAAAAACCCCCAAACCCAAGTGTTCAGCTGCAAATGAAAAACACTTACTAAAACGATGTTAAAGTGATGGGCTAATTCTAAAACTTATAAGGAAGGGAAAAGGTTCTAAGCAGGAAGGTGGTGGTGGTGCAGGCCTTTAATCCTAGCATTCCAGAGGCAGAGGCAGAGGCAGGTAGATCTCTGTGAGTTCAAGGGCCAGCCTGGTCTCCAAAGTGAGTTCCAAGACACCTATGACTGTTATACAGAGAAACCCTGTCTCGAAAAACCAAAAGAAAGAAAGAAAAAGGTTCTAGAATAGACAAAAACAACTTTTTTTAAAAAAGACGTTGCATTTCAGGTCAGTCAGGTCTACACAGTGAGACTCTCTCCCTAAAAGGAAAAGACACAGCTGGATTATGGGTTAGAGACAACATAAGGCAAACAGCATTCAAGGGTGTGTGAAATATACCAAGAGAGCTCAGCAGAAAAAAAGGCATGCCTCATAAAACTGACAATATAAGTTTAGTGCCCAAAATCAGATATCTGCCCGTCTCTGCCTCCTGAGTGTTGGGATTAAAGGTGTGCCCCACCACCTCCCAGCATAAGAGTGCCTAATTCTTGATCCACATACATATTGTGTGAATTGTTTACCCAAGTATGTTGTCATCAACAGCATTCTTTGACCCAATAAAACATCTGTAGGTATTACTTATTATCATTCTTTGGGTCCTAATCTTATCCATCTGAGTGGCAGTCACTATTACTAAATGTAATATATCTACAGTTTACATCATCATGAGATAAATAAAAGCACCACGTTAAAGAAAAACACTAATAATTCATAAAACCATTAAAATGAACCTAATATTCAACATCTACAAAAAAAGCCAACTTGACTTAATGTAGTCTCCATAGGGGCTCATTTTTACTTTCCATTCTACTAAGTGTTAAGTAAATTCATCAAATCTGGCCAATCAAAAACTGGAGCTCACTAACATAAACTTACATAAAGGTGACTATAAAGGAGCAGACAACCTTAGAATGACGCCACATGGTCAGGGATTGGATCTGCACTAACTGTCCCTGCATCCTTCAGTAGGAAAGTAACACTTCTCCCTGTAAGAACATGCATTCCAACTACTGCACAGGACTGCATAGGACCGCACAGGTTCTACCCTGCTAGTAATAAAGAGCATGGAATCACACACACAAGCTTCAAGCAGCTCACTTCTGTTACTAATAATACACTGCCCCTGTCCCTTTGTGCTATGGGAAAACACTTCACATCAGTGCTGTACCTAAGTTTCACTTGTGCGTTAAGATCACTCTTCTGAATCCTTACATTTTTGTGACATTCCTTAAGCAAGTTAATCAAGATGTTGCATTCCTCGGTGTGCAAATGTGGCGATAAGTCAGGATGCATCTTTAGGAGGACGAATAAAGGCAGGGCGACCTGTGAACACAAGAATTCCTTGAGTATGCATGAATATATTTGTATTTGCAATGACCTTAATCAGAATCAAGTGTCAACCAGGAACCAAGTGTGTAGCTGGAGCCAAGCGTTCAATGCGAGCCTCAGCTCCTTTACAGTGATGAAACAGCCAGCATGTTCCCCAGGTTTAGAGCCTGCAGGTCCCGAGGAGGAAGAGCAGTCCCTCCCTTGGAACACTTGCCAACATCAACAGCTGGACTTTAAAAACTTTGCTCACACACCAGGAACTGGTTACGACTCATCTTATTCAGGTGAAAGTTTAGCAACAAGGAGAATTGGTTATTACTTCTTTTAAATCGTATGCTCCTCTGAGAGAGTTTTAAAGGGCCGTAAGTCAGTCTCACATTAGTGTGAATTAACTCAGACTGCTTTTTAACATCTGGCTGAGAAAACCTAGCTAAATGATGAAGTGAGACAATAAGTGGTTTTCAAATTTCACAGAGCTGTGCACAAAAGTAATCACTGCACCGAAAACAAAAATTGAAGATCCCAGGAATTAGTTTAATAGGTCAACCACAAAAGAGAAAATTAGCAACCAAGATTAAGAAAATATATGGTTTTAAAATGTCTGCTGTAGTTATATAGTGTTACCCTATTTTTTAACTACACTTTCTAACTCAGAACATGACCAAAAGAACCATTTAATTGTTTTAATCTTAAAAGCTCTCTCTCAAAAAAAAAAAAAAATTAGAACTACCCCAGATCTATTAAGAAAGCCACTGTCAGCCAGGTGTGGTGGCACACAACTTTTAGGCCAGCACACAGAAGGCCGAGGCAGGCAGATCCCTGTGAGTTGGAGGCCAGCCCGGTCTACAGGATGAGTTCCAAGACAGCCAGGGCTACACAAAAAATCTTGTCTTGAAAAACTAAAAAAAAAAAGAAGGAAGGAAGGAAGGCAGGCAGGCAAGCTGTTGTTATCAGGTATGGTGGTGCACTCCTTTAATCCCAGCACTTAAGAAGCAGAGGCAGGTGGCTCTCTGAGTTCCAAACCAGTCTGGTCTATGAAGAGAATTCCAGGACAACCATGGCTACACAGAGAAACTTTGTCTCTCTCAAACCAAACAAACAAACAAAAAGAAAGCTGAGGAAAAAAACAAAAAGGAAGGGGTGCTGAGAGACGGCTCAGTAGGTAAGAGGTATAAACTTTGCTGTCCTTACAGAACTTGAATCCCATTCCCAGCCCACAACAGGCAGTTCACAGACCCCTGTAACCACAGCTCCGAGGAATCCAACACCCTCTCCTCTTCTGTCCTCCAAGGGCACATGCATGCACATGGTGTGTGTAACACACACACACACATACACACACACATAATAATATATGGGTTTTTTTAAGTAAAGGAAAATAACAAGGGCTGGAGAGGCTGTAAAGAAACTGGTGAGACTGTGACCCTTGTACACTGCTGGTGTAACATAAAATGGTGTGGTCACCATAAGAGTCATCTAAACACTCAAAACATTTCATAGGGACCCACACCTGCAATCTCAGCTCTCAGAGGCAGAGGCAGGAGAAACAAGCTTAAGGTCAATCTGACACAGTTGCATAGCAAATCTCAGGACAGCCTAGGCTACACAGCAAATCTCAGGACAGCCTAGGCTACACAGCAAATCTCAGGACAGCCTAGGCTACACAGCAAATCTCAGGACAGTCTAGGCTACACAGCAAATCTCAGGACAGCCTAGGCTACACAGTAAATCTCAGGACAGCCTAGGCTACACAGCAAATCTCAGGACAGCCTAGGCTACACAGCAAATCTCAGGACAGCCTAGGCTACACAGCAAATCTCAGGACAGCCTAGGCTACACAGCAAATCTCAGGACAGCCTAGGCTACACAGCAAATCTCAGGACAGCCTAGGCTACACAGCAAATCTCAGGACAGCCTAGGCTACACAGCAAATCTCAGGACAGCCTAGCCTACATAGCAAGACTGTCTCAAAAAGGGAATGAAATGGACCAGCTTCATCAGTGATGGGTGCTTCCTGCACAAGGCTGTCTAACTCTAGTTCTGGGGGTTCCAACGCCCTCTTCTGACCTCTGCCAGCCCTGCACATATATTGTATGGGGAAATCCCTCATACATAGAAAATAGATTTTGTTTTCAAAAAGGGGAAAATGAAAATAGAATTACTACACGAGGTAGCAATTCCGCTCCTAGAAATACCCCCAAAGAACTGCAGGCAGCGTCTAGAAGAGACAGCAAGACACCCACACACAGCAGGTCATTCCCAACACCAAAACAAGCAAACAAACAGCGAAGTGCTACCTTGGCCACACACAATGGAATACCAGTAAGCCTTAAAAGGAAATGAACTACATACTGCAACGTGGGTGAAGTTGGGGATAGGCTGAAGAAAATGTTCCTGTCTCAAAAAAACAAAAAAAAATAAAAAAAAAAAAAAATGAAGGAAAGAAAGAAAGAAAAGAAAAAGCACAGCACAATGGCACTGCCTGAAATACCTAGTCTGCACGTTAAGGCATGTCTCTATTTTCAGACAATATTTACAAAAGGTTACATTCATGTTCACAGAAACAAAAATCAAGCCACTGGTTGTACAGGACTAAAGATGAAAGTGAGGGCTAATTTGTAAATGGATACAAACAAATCTCTCAGAGCAGTGGTTCTCAACCTGTGGGTCACAGCCCCTTTGGAGACACGTATCAGATATCCTGCACATCAGATATTTATATTATGATTCATAACAATAGCAAAATTACAGCTATGATGTAACATGAAATAATTTTATAGTTGGGGTCACCACAACATGAGGGACTGTACTAAAGGGTCACAGAATTAGGAAAGTTGAGAACCAGTGCCTTAGAGTAATGAAAATGTTCTAAAATGGGGTCCTGGTAATGGCTGCACAATTTTACAAACTTACTAATATCACTAAATTCGCTTACAATGGGCAAATTTTATGGCATGCACATTTTATAAAAAAAATTTTATATAAAAAAATCTGAGAAATGTTTGTGTGTGTGTGTGTGTGTGTATCTGAAATTGTCAAACTGCCCACCTCATTCCCAACAAATACAAAAGAAAACCTAAATAATTCCCAAGTACTAAAGCATAGCCACTATCTTAAGTTGCAATTATATCTGCTCACTGTTCAATTTAGTAACTACTAAACACACATCCACACCACAGCTAAAGGCCACAAATCAAGCACTCCCACCCAGCTAAGGATTTGAAATGGAAAACAGAAACACAGCCAAGTTCAGATTTTCTTTGCTCTGCACTGACTACATGTCATCTTAATGACACAAACTATATGCCTCAGAAGTGTGAAGTTCGACATAGTTCATCAGTGTAAGTGATCAGCCTATGTTATGGTGTTAATCACCAGAAGCTATCATGTATAGTACTGTAACAGAATGTAGAAGGGAGTTAATCTTCTTTCCATCTCACTTATTTTTTCTGCAAGTACACGGATTTGCCACCTAGAAAATGATCTGAATGTTTTGTTTCAAAAATGTACTTGTCAAAATATTTTTGCACATTTTGATCAAGCAGTCCTCAAATTTGTTCCTTCATGGTTCAAATGCAAATTTAAGATGTTCAGAAACAGCTTTTCTAATTAGCAAAGCAGACACGTGGTCTCCAACTTTTGATGGCCCACCTTACAATTTCTCGACTTCAATTCATGGAAAGATGACACACATTCGGAACCTGTTGTTTTGACCTGAAACTTTTCATAAACTAGCAGTATACAGACCAATGCCGTCCTGTCTCATGGTGCTGAGCAGTGTGAACCAGTGCTAGCCCCAGAGTTGCACAGTGTAGAGAAACTACCAATGCACTAAAGTATACTGGGTGGCTACTACTTTTTTGAAGGATTGTGTTTTCTGTTTTCACATTCTTTTCATGTTTGCAAAATGCATATGCGTGTATGCATGAATGGTGAGCCCACAAGTGTTATAAATAAATGCACAGCAGACATCTATTGGAGTAATCCAATGGAAGTGTATATGTACACATCCCCTTGGACTAGCCCGTTTTTGCAGAGCTACGGGAAAACCTGCCTTTTGGATAAGTTACTGTCAATTCTGTAGAAATCCTTTGAAACCATGGCATTCTACCTTCTATAGTATCCTAGCAGGGTATAAAACTGACACACACACCCCCGCAAGGGTAACTGGATACCTTCCCCACAGACTGAAGCCCTGATATGAAAGTATTCACTCAGCCAAACCTTTGTTCTTAGAGCCAAAACCTGCTCCCCACAGACTTTCATAACAGTCACATTGCCTACTGCCTTGAATTCCATCAAACTGCTTCTCAAGAAATAGGCCGCCTCTGCATCCTTCTGGAACAATGTTACCAGCACCAGGGCGGCAGGTAAGCATTCTGCCAAGTCAAGGGAACTTGAGAGAAATAATAATAATAATGATGATGATGATAATCAGTCCTCACACTCATAATTGAACAGAAGCTTGTGAGGGAGTAGTCTAGTAAGTGTATATAGTGAAATGCCCAATAAATGTTTGCTGAATGTTGATATTACTACTGAAGAGGATGAAAAGAGGCTCATTTTGACTTTGTTCAACCAAACCAATACAAAGGGTTAAATGTACAACACAGAACGAATGTTACAAGCGAATCCCTTTTGCTGATGCAGAGCTGTAGACATTTAAAGCGGGTTTAGTTACTGACACAGTCTCACGTGGTCCAGCCTGGCTCGAACTCCCTATGTACCTGAGGATGGCGCTGAATTCCTGACCCTGACCCCTGCCTCCACCTCCCCAGTGCTGCGATTAAGGTACGAGCCACCTTACCAAGCTTGTTTTGTGGGTATGTGTGTGTGTGTGATTTCGCAAAGTTTTAGCAGAGGTTTCTAATATTTCGACTCTACATACATCTATTGTGAAAACACAATCAGAATGGTCCTCGTAGCCTATAAAACGGACACGAAACGTAACTTTCCTTGCCCAGCGTACCGTGGAGATCCTTGTGGATACCCTCATCACCAGCCAGTTAATTGACTTTTCTGTACAAGAACTTTCACGGCAGCTAAAGCGCACACTACCAGATGCCCGTTTCTGCAGGCAGATCCCTAGACGAGTGTCACGTATCTCCAAAAGCGCTGAGACAGGGGACGCGCACTCTATAAGACGTGTGCTCCAGATCGCAAGGCCAAGAGCGGCCGCGAGCAGTCACACTCCGTAGAGGGTCACGGCCGCGGCTCACCAACCGAGTGTCCCTAGCCAAGGTCCAAGGACAAGGACGTGGGTGCACCCCAGCCGCCTCAGCATCTCGCCTCGAGCGGCGTGGGAACCCGAAGAGCCGTGTCTTCGCGCCGCAGGCTCCCAGAAGCCCCGAAGCTGAGGCCCGCCAGACACTCACCGCAGCTCGGCCCCCTCGGGAAACACTAAGAGAAAAGTCACGGGCTCAGAGCACGCAGCTCCGCCGAGTGGACCGCCCTGCCCCGCCTCTCCGCGCATGCGCCGCCCGGCGTGCACCGCCCCGCCTGGATCGAGCCACTGTCCAAGACTAAGGGGAAATCAAGGGCTGGTTCACCACGCTCGGCGTGGGCAGCAGACAACGCGGACTGCAAGGAGGGATTCTAGACAGAGGTAACCTTTATTTATCTGATCCTGACCCTGATTAGAGCGACGTTGGGGACCTGACGCGTTTCCCATAGGGCGCGGCCACTACCGCGTCCCCCACCATACACCGGGAGCAGTGCGGAGGCCTGGCCCGGTGGGCAGGGCCCGAGCAGCTATTGGCGGCTTCGAAAGCGCCGCGGCGGGAAGGGCTGCAGACGCGGCGGGCGATGTGGACAGGCCAGGTAGGCTTCAGCGACGCGCGTTGGGACCCGGAGGGTGGTGAGAGGACTAAGAGAGCCAGCCCCCAGTCCTCTACCGGGGCCCTGTTACGGCGCAGTACCGCCGCGGGACCTTGGCCTGAGACTAGTGGAGCCTGAGTCTGGAGCAAGAGGGCGGTGATGCGCGCCCGCTGCGTCACGTCCGCCCGGAGTGGGGCGGGACTTTACGTGCCGCTTGGGGTCTGCGCTGCGATCTACAGCTCTGTCTGCAGGAAGTGGCTCTGCTTTGAGACGCGGGGCTCCATCAGGGCATTGGTTCTCTAGCCCTTGCGTTGCGTGTTTTTCGTCCGTACATTCTGTTGGTTTACTCCTTATGCCCCCTGCGCGTCTAATGGATTGCTTCACGAGGCATCTTTTCTGTCACTTGTTTATTCAACAAGTGTCATAGCACCTACTGTGGTAAAGCGCCAGAAGATAGGAGTTGACACAGTTACAGGGGAAACGTTCACTCAAGGGCTTGCTAACTTTGCCGATATTTTACGCCCCTTTCTGTCATTTCTTCTAGGAATGACATTCTTCAAGCCACTCAGAATTAAGAATCTTCAGAAGTGCTAAGGAATGTTATATCTCATCTTTTGCGCACCCCACCCTGAATGCCCTGACCTCGCCTGACTTAGCAGGGTCAAGCCTGGTTAGTACGGGGATGGGAGAGATGCCTGCTTTGTATATACCCTCCCCGTTTACCTTATCAGTGCCCACGAAAGCCCTCCCAGATGTTCTTCATGGATGAAGTGTTGGCTTGATAGTTGACAGACTATGAACCCCAAATCCTTGCCATACCCATTGTGCTTAGGGGGAGTATCCATCCTTCGTCCTTCAGGCATTTGTCAAGTGCATATGAGATGGCCCTTGACTGAACTCCCTGGATGACTTGATTGACAGGCACTGAAATTGTTAGGGTCGGGCTGGTGAGATTGCTCAGAGGTTAAGAGCTTCCAGAGGTCCTGAGTGCAATTCCCAGAACCACATGTTGGTGCACAACCATCTGTTGTGGGATCTGGTGCCCCCTTCTGGCCTGCAGGCATGCATGCAGGTGGAACACTGTATAGGTAATAAATTTTAAAAAAGAAATTGTTAAGATCAGAACCTGGGTCCGGGCAGCCCTAACAAGCTAGGCTCAGTGGCCATCCTCACTATGCCAATTAACAGGACAAGTCACAATGAAAAGCAGAGAAAAGAGATTTATCCAGTGTGACTACACTGGAAAGAACAAAGAGGCCCGGTGATCCACCCCCACCAAGTTCACCTCTGGTGTCCAGACTTGAGACAGACGTTTAAACAGAGAGCAGCAGCTATACACAGCTCATTAGTCCTGGTCACGGTGTGACCCTGCCCATCTCTGAGCCAGTGTGTCTTGGTGTCAGTCTCTCCTGCAGGAGCGGCTGACAGGTTGCCAGAAAAGCACCTCCGCCGGCCCCAGGTGTCAGCCTTTGCTTCTGCCATTGTGTTCCTGGATGAGATACATTTTCTTGGTATCTGTTGTCTCAAAAGGGACTCTACTTAGAATGACCTTACTCCTGCCAGGACAGTAACAGTGCTGTAGATTTTACTGACAAAGTAATGAATAAGACAAACATAGTCCCTGTCTTGAGCACACACAAAAAATTATTGTAGCTGTGATAAAATAATAAAGCTGATGGCAGGTGGCTCTGTAAAGACAGTAAGCACTGGAAGGTCGTAAAATAACTTTTTATTGGATGGTTGCAATAAGTTTCCGGGGAGAGACTAGGCTGAGGGCTGAATTACAGCAAGAACCTTCTAGTTAAGGGTTGCTGCAAACACAATGCCCTATCCCCAGAAGGATCCTTTAGTCTTACAGGAACTGAGACACAATCTAGCTGAAGAGGTGGGCCTGGAGAAATAGCTCAGTCGTAGAGTATGTGCCTCAGGGAAGGCCCAGAATTCCATCCTCAAATTCACGTGCAGAAACGAAGAAGATGAGGGGAGGTAGGCAGAAGGAAGGAAGCAAGGGCCAGGTCATACGTGGTCTTGTAGACCATGCTGAAGGTTTTGGTTTTGACCTTTCAGGAAAAACAGTCTCATAACTAAACAATACAGCAATGATACTCCATTTTCACAACCTTAATTCAGCTATTTTTTTTTTTCATTCTAAACCATGCTTTGGTTTTCAGTGCCTTTTTAAAATACAGTCAACTGGGACTGGAGATGTGGATTTTGGGATGTGGGTATAGCACAGTTGGTAGGGTATGGCCTGGCATGCAGGAAGCCTTAGGTTTGACCTGTCACTGACAAGAACCCAGCAGTGACTCACTGCATAATCCCACACTTGGGAAGTAGAGGCAGAAGGATCAAAAGTTGAAGGTCAGGCAGCAGAAGTGGCTTAGCAGTTAAGAGCACTTGCTGTTCTGGACGACCCATGGTAGGTGGCTCATAACCAGCTATCACTCCAGTTCCAGGGAATCTGGCACCTCTGGCCTCCTCAGACACACACATCCATGTGCAGAGATACATACGGGCACACGAATGTATTATATAGTTTTTTAATGGTTCAAGGTCATCCTCAGCCACAAGCTGAGTTTAAGCCCAGTGTAGGCTACATGAGACCATATGTCAATGCAGCTTAAAGAGTAATTAAATTCTGCATTCTCAAATAATGCAGACCGCTGAGAAAAGGTAAACCTAACAAGCCCTGGGTTAAGTAGGATACTAAGCAATTCACCTGAGGTTTCTGAACTTGATTAATGCATGACTGTGCTCCTCTTGTATCACGGCCAGAAAGATGGATGAGAATGTTGCCGAGTTTCTCCGGAGGAGCATCTTGAAAATCCCCTTGCATGCGATAAAGACCATCCTAAAAACCTGGGACTTTCTGTCTGAAAACCAGCTGGAGACCATAAACTTGAGGCAGAGGAAGGAATCTCTGGCCCAGGAAATAATTCTGCTGTGTGAGGTAACAGTGTTGAAAAATATCAGCCAAAGAAATTAATCAATAGAATAAAGTTAGACCAGTTTGTACATATGGTTAATGGATCTTTTTAAGCAACGGTACAAAAAACAATTCTGGGAAGAAAGAACATTCTTTCCAAGTGTTGTTTTGTTTTGTTTATTTCAAGACTTGTTTTCTCTGTGTAACAGCTCTGACTATCCTAGAACTCTCTCTGGAAACCAGGCTGGCCTCAAACTAACAAAAGTTCACCTGCCTCTGCCTCCTGAGTGCTGGAATTAAAGGCATGTGCCTGACTGGAACAATCTTTCCAACAGCCTGGCTAAAACAATTGGATGCTCATATGCAAAAACACCTCTGCTGGTCGAGGTGCTGCATCTGTTCAGTCCCAGAACTATGAAAGCCAAGGTAGGGATGTCTAGTGTTCAGGTAAAGCCTGGGCTGCATCGTGAATGCAAGGGCAACTGCATAGGAAGAAAAAGACAAGTTCAGTCCATCCCTCTACTGTGAAAAGAAAAGGAGACTCAAATAGATCCAAGATCCAAATGTAGTCTCAAAACCATAAAATATGTCAGAAAGAGAAGCAGACAGACAGAAATCTTTGTGTCATTGGACTAAGCAAAGGTTTCTTAGACCATTGGAAAGGTGGTTCATAAAAGAAAAAACAGTTGATAACCTAGTAGAATTGATCTTTTCTTTGAAAAGGGGTATTTAAAAAAGCCACAGACTGATGGAAACTATTCCCAAACCCTGGCCTGTAAAAGACCTGCAGCTAAAATATGTTAGAAAGTCTCAAGAGTCAGTAATAAGAAAAAAAACTTAGCTCAGTGGATAAAAACCCCAGCTGCTTTTCCAGAATGCCTGATTCCATTCCCGGCACCAACGCAGCAGCTCACAGCCATCTGTAACTCCAGTTCCAGGAGATCTTATACCCTTTTCTAGCCTCTAGGGTACCAGGCACACACATGGTGCACAGACATACATGCAGGCAAAACAGCCATACACATTAAAAATATTTTTTCAACACAGAAAAGATTTGGTTAGACATTTCCCCAGAGAAAACATACAGATGGAATAAGCATACGAAGAAGTGTTCAGAATCCCTAGTCATCAGATAAATGCAAATAAAAGTTACAAAATATGGTCATTAGGATGGCTAGGGTTGGCAACACTGATCATACCTATTTGGAATAGATGGGATTTTTTTTCTCTTTCTGGTGCTGTACATTGGACCCAGGGCCTGGTGCCTGCTAAGCAAAGGCTGTCTGCTGAGCTGTTTGTACCTCAAGCCCAGCATTTATTTTGTGTTTTAGTGCTTGGGATTGAAGGCAGGGTCTCATACATGCTGAGTAAGTAAGTGCTCTACCCCAAGCTACATTTCCCAGCCCTTGACAGTTTGTCTAAAAGTCTAAACATCTGCCACCATAGATTGAGCCATTCCACTGCCAGGCATTTGCTCAAGAGAAATGAAAACACATGCATATCCACAAAAAGACACGTATATTAGCACAGTGTTTATCAAAGCTAAAACCTAGAAACAACCCAAGTCCATCTATGGGTAAGGAACAAATTGTATCATATTCCCATAACAGAAAACCACTAGCAATAAAAAAGAATTGAACTATAGATGCAAAAATATGGCTAAGTGTCAAAATAAGTATGCTGAGTAAAGGAAGCCAGATCAGAAAAGAATCCAGCCTTATGTTCACATTCATATAAAACTAAGAAATACAAATGTTGTGACAGAAGGAGGATCTGTAGCTGCTCAGCAAAGGTTGGGAGGAAGAGAAGTGGGGACAGAAGAGGATAGGAGTGAGAGGCAGGGGGAGATTGGGCGTGGAAGTTGCTGGGCATGTCCAACACATTGACCCAACAGTGGCTTCATAAGTATGTTTATGGCCACATCTGAAATATTTAAGTATATTGTCTCACTTGTGGCGGTGATACAATGCCCTGGCAAAAGCAATGTCAGCAAGAAAGTGTTTGTTTAGGGTCACATTCCTGGGCTCGTGGGCTGGTTAGGCTGCAGGGACACCCAGTGTACAGGAAGTATGGCCAGAACCTCATGGCGCCACTCCCAGTGACCTGCTTCCTCCTCTGGGCTCCACCCTCCCCCAAACAGCACCACCTACTGGAGACCAGATGCTCACCGTGTGCACCTGTAGGGACATTTCACATGCAAGCCACAGCTTGTATGCAGTTTAGTGTATGCTCAAGAGTGGTTGTTTTGTTTTGAGACAGAGCCTCACTCTGTAGTCCTGATTGGCCTCAAATTCATTGCAATTCTTCTGCTTTGCATCCCAAGTACTGGGATCACAGCTGTGAGCCCCCACATCTGGATTTTGAATGTTTCAAAAATCTAAAAGTTAAGTGATAAATGTGGAGTGAGTTTCAGGAGAATGTGGACTGATGCAAAAGTTGAAGGTGTGACTGTTAATAGGAGAGTGTAGATCGGAGATAGATTATCAAAACAGTACTTCAGGCATGCGAATAGAATGTTCTCGCCAGCCCTAAAATAGGCTTAAGGGGATTAACAGCAGACCAGGTGCCTCATTTCCTGACCAGTTCACCCTTTCTTTCAGGGAAAGAATGCAACTCTTGATGACATGGCCCTCTTAGACATCGTGTGTAAGTTTGGGGGATTTGTCTTTACATATTGGAGTTTTGTTTTATCAGAAGGAATTTCTTATATTACTGCAGATTCTAGGGTCTAGAGAGGTGGCTCAGCAATTAAAAAGCACTGGCTGCTCTTGGAGAGGACCTGAATACATACATAGTGACTCAACCACCTGGCACTCTAGTTGCATGGATCTGATGCCCTCTTCTGGCCTCTGCAGGACACTGCCTGCACATAGTACATAGACACATGCAGGCAAACACCCATACACATAAAAATAAGCGAATCTAGAGTTGAGACGCCTGGTACCAGATCACTGCTGTCTCACTGGCGGATCTAGTGTTCCTACTGAATTGTGTCTCCTCTCTGACCCTCAGACTCCACCTAAGTCAGTGGACATGGAGTGGGCAGTTCCTGCTTTTCAGGACCTTTAGAAACAGGAACTGGCTCACCGTGAGCATAAAGTGTCCTTTGTTGGACTTTGCTTTGTTGCACATTTGAGCGTGTGCCCCAGGGAAGCCGTCATGCGCTAGAGCTTCTCATTTCTTGATATTTCTTAGATTTTTTTTTTCATCTTCAATATTCACTTTTTAAAATTTAAGGACACAGACTGCTTGGGTTGGTTTTATGGCTCCATCATTGCTTCCCTGTAAGTGCTAGGGGATGGTGGCTCACATTGCCTGCCTTGGTATTTCCTTTTGGCAAATCTGTATAATGGTAATAATCGAATAAGGTCCTGGTCAGGGTCAAATGAAAGTGCAAGCCAAGCACTTGGAACAGGAGTGGTCTCCCGGGTTAGGGGTTGTTTCTTACATGTCATTTATTGCGAGGGACACACAAGTGCTGTAGCACACAGTGGACATCAAGGACAAGTAGCTGGAGTCAGTTCTCTCCTACCTGGAGAACCCCAGGGGTCAAACTCAGTTGCCTGGCTTGTCCGCCTTTACCAACCGAGCTGTCTCTCTGGCCCCAGAGCCAGGTTCTTATTAATCTGTTGTTGTCATTATATATTGTCCTCATTTTCTTTCTATTTCTGGGATAAAAACCATGATGAAAAGCAACTTGGGGAGGAAAAGGTCACTTTATTTCAGCTTATGGTATTTAGTCCATCATGAAGTTGAAATTCAGAGCAGGAACTCAAACAGGCAGGAACCTGAAAGCAAGAACTGAAGCAAAGACCATGGAAGAATGCTACTTGCTGGCTTACTCCTCATGGCTTACTCAGTTAGCTTTCTTATAGAGGACACCTTCCAGAGGTGGCACCACCCACAGTGGGCTAGAGCATCCCATGTCAATCATCCTCCAAAAAATGCCCCATAGGCTTGTTGACAGGCCAATCAAGGGCTGCATTTTCTCAATTGAGGTTCCCTCTTCTCAGATGTCCCTAGCTTGTGTCAAGTTGACAGAAAAATAAATGACACGCATTAACTGACTGTATGACTGGAAGTGTATCAAAAAATCATCTCTATCAGCTTTCTTCCAGCTGTGCTGTGCCTGAATCTGCCTCTGATTTAGTTTCCCTCATTCCTGTCATTAGTTTCTAACTGAGCTAGAAGGTAGACCCAGGGCTGGAGGGACAGATCCTGTTGGAGTGCTTGTTACTGAGTTCTGTTCCAAAGATCCACATAGCAGCTCACAACTGTCTCCAACCCCAGTTACAGAAGTTCCAACATCTTCTTGTCTATAGGAACCAGGCACACACATTGTATACTTACATGACTGTAGACATACACTCATACACATAAAATAAAAGTAAAAAAAAAAGTGACTCCATTGAGGCGTGGTGAGCAGAGCCAGTGATTCAATCTTTTTTTCCTTTTTTTTTTGAGACAGGGTTTTTCTGTAGCTTTGGAAGCTGTCCTAGAACTCACTCTGTAGACCAGGCTGGCCTCGAACTCACAGAGATCCACCTGCCTCTGCCTCCCAGGTGCTGGGATTAAAGGCGTGCGCTACCACTGCCCAGTTAATTCACAAACTATGGATACCGAGGTCTAGCTGAGGAGAGGTTAACCAGCCCATCTCACAGAACCGATCTCAATGGTAACGAGTGTGTGAAGGAGAATTAAGAAATTATCAGAGCACAGAGCACTTTTTCAGTGATCATGGAAGGAAACTTCCTTGAGAAGATGGTTTTCAAGTTGAGAGCCATAGGATGAGCTAGCACTAGCCAGGGAGAGGAAAGCTGAGGAGGAGGAAACTGATGGGCATGGGATGGGAGAAGAGTGCTAGCCGTGCAAGAGAAGGCGCAAGCTGGGCTCCAGTGGAAGGAACATTGAGATAGTTCAGAGATTTGGAAGCCACTAGAAGATTATCAACCTCTATCCAAAGAATTATGTCAGCCCTTGGTAGGTTATGAGCCAAAAAAAAAATAGGTGCTTGTTTTTGAGAGATCATGCTGGTTATGGCACAAGAGAGACCAGAGGGGAAGAGAATTGAGACGCCTGTGAGAGCGTCTGGAGAGGTAGAAGAAGGGGAGGGTAGTAGCCCACGGGAGGTGGCAGTCAGTGTGCAGAGGGGGGTAGAGGGCCAAGGGATGGAAGGGGCTTACTTACACTTACATGGGGACAAAGACAAGTGGGTTGAACCTGCAGGACTCTCGCCCTACACAAGCGCTAGGAGCCCTCCCCGCTGTGAAGTGGAGGCTCCAGGTGCCGGTATAGCACATCCTTCACAGGTGGGGCTAGGCTAGCATGTGCCTGTTGCAGGGAAAGCTTTGTATCTGAGTCCTAGATGTTCACCTTCTATGTGATAGGCAACGGAGCGAAGTTCTACCTTTCTGTTGCACCAGTCTTATTCTGAGACAAATTAGCAACACAGAACCAGATAAATAGTGCCAGAAGAAAACACTTTGGGACAGACATCATGCTTGCCTTTTGACACCTGCTGCAGATAAAACTAATCAATCAGTGATCTGTTGCCAGGCCCGTTGCCATGAAGAGAAATAGGGGCCAGTAATGGGGACATGCAGGCCCAGGAAAGGAAACGATGTTCTACCTAGGGAGAGACATGGAGAACATTGATGCTGAAGTTGATGGTACCCTGAGTGCTGGGCCCATATCCCCTTCAAGTTCAGAAAGCCTGATCTGAGGTGAGGACACAGAAGGAGGTCAGCACGGGGCATCCCTTCAATCTGGGATGAAGGGAAAGAGTTGAGCTCCTTCAGGTGCTCTTTGCATCTCCTGAAGGGCATCTTCTGTGTCACATGCAGCCTTGCCGTATTCCACAGGCAGGCTTAGCCTGGGCCACAGCACTGACCAAGGCCCTCATCTTCACAACGCCATGGAGAGAACCAGGGGCAGCTTGGGTGTAATCAGAGTAAGCCATTGAATAGTTGCTGCTGAGGAAAGAGTGGGCTGGGCTGGGGAAGGAGGTGGTTAAGGAACAGAGGTCTCAGGCCTCACGACCAGCCAACCTGCCGTAATCCTGTTGTCAGAGTCATTCGGTCCTGTGGGTATATGCTGTGTTTTGTGTGACAAAGGTATCTAAAAATGACAAATGTGGGGTGAAGAGATTTAATAGCTCAGCTATTTAAACACCTGGTATTCTTCCAGAAGACCCAGGCTTGATTCCCAGCACCCACATGGCACCTTCCAACCATCTGTAACTCCAGTCCAAGGGCTCTGCCCTCTTCTAGCCTCCGTGGGCAGTCACTTATATAATGCATAGATATAAATTCAGGGAAAACCTCAATATACAGAGCATACCTCTGCCCATTTAAAATCTAAATTAAAACAACCAAAGACTTGCCAAAAAATAATGATAAACACCAAAACTGGACTGGATTATCTATGTTGAATTGAGTAATTAGCATTTGTTTGTCTGCAGTAAATTTCCTCCATTTAAATTTTATGGTTTGGGTTTTATAAGTTTGCACTTTAATTTCAAAACTGCATCACCCTGTTCATGGGTTGGTGTTACTTTATAATATTAACAATATGTATTTGTGGGAGGGTGGGAAGGAGACCCACAAAGCACACTGTTCACAACTGTCGGTGCCATCTAATGCATCCATACTGGTTAAAAACACGAATGTGTTTATAAGCACACACCTAAGGTCCTAACACACAGCACTGAGCTGTGAGCCCTTCTCTCTTAGATACTCAAGTTCATCGGCACAAGAAGCTCTGGGATGTCTTTGAGATGAGTAAAGAACCAGGTAATGTTTTCCACTTTAAACTGAATGTTTGAATTTGATATTTTTGGCAATTTAAAAATGAGGAGCAAATGTGGTCTTTTTGTTGGAGGGTTTTGTTTTGTTGTTTCTGAATCATTGTATCCCTGTGTAGCATAGGCTAGTCTAGAACTCTCTATGTAGACAAAGCTGGTCTTGAACTCACTATGTAGCCTAGCCTGGCCTTAAATTTACTGCATAGATAAAGCTGGTCTTGAACTTGTGGTGGTTTTCCTGCCTTTCCCTCCAGAGTAGTGGTTCTCAACCTGTGGATCAAGACCCCTTTGTGGGGTCAAATGACCCTTTTCCAGGGGTTGCCTAGACCATTGAAAACATAGGTATTTACATTATGATTCATAACAGTAGCAAAATTACAGTTATGAGTAGAAACGAACATAATTTTACAGTTGGGGTCACAAGAGGAACTGTCTTAAAGGGTTGCAGCATCAGGGAGGCTAAGAACCACTGTTCCAGAGTGGTGCGGTGACAGTGACATGCTTCCACACCCAGCCTCACACTCTGTGATTTGACTATTGCTCATTTATATCCCCTGGCGCTCTGGTATGTGTGGTGTGGCCATTACTGTTCTGGGATGCACAGGATGAAGATAGTATGGCTCCCTTAACCTCTTTGTCTTTCTCTCTGCACTGACAGGTGAAGATGTCGACCTTTTTGACATGAAACAGTTCCAAGGTTCCTTTAAGAAAATTCTTCAGAGAGCATTAAAAAATGTAAGAAAATAATCCTCTTGGATTTCTACAAAATTCAGTTTAGTGCTATCGAAGGAAGGAGGGGAATAATATGTCATTACCTCAACAAATGGAAATATTACAAAACCTTCCCTCTCTTACCTGCCCATCCCACTGCTCTATAGGAGCAGTACTGCCCACGGGAACTCTGCCGTGGTAGAAGCGTCCTCTACTGACAATGTTCGGCACATAGCTGGTTGCCACATGAGGATTTGATACGTGGCTGTTGTGACTGAGCGAATGAATCTTTAAACATACTGAATGAATTCCCATTACATGTTCCACATGTGACTAGTGGCTCAGCTGTTGGCTACCAGTCACTTTGGCTTTTGCAATGGGAAGTGAAGGCATCCAGAGCAAGACCCTCTGCTGTTCCAGCCAGTAGGGGCCACTGAGTTCTCTACTGCTCACCAGGGGATGAGACACCATTCTGCAAACCCATGGCCCAAACAGGGAGAGGCAGCCGAGTGCTGAGTGGCAGAGTTTGTTCTGAGCCAGCAGACAGCATAACCACCTGCTTTTCCTGGAGTATGATCCCAGAGTGAAGAAATAGCAAGCCAGCTGGTCCTCTCTTCAGGTTCTCCTTTCCGGGGTCAGGGCCCAGAGGGAAAGTGGACTGGAGCTTGCTGATGGCCTAGCAGTGGCTATTAAAGTCTGAGCAAGTACAGTCAAGTATAGCTGCAAGTTTAGAAAGACCGGTGGCTGGCTGTGACATGGATACCACGCAGAACCTCATGGGCTGCCACATTCCTAAGTGGCTGTAGCTGCTGAGACGTGTGTGGAAGAATGATCAGGATCAGTGTACTCTGAGCTCATTGCCACACAGAAATCCTGCTGTGAACTTCAGGGACACTAAGTGTGCTAGCCAGCGATACTAAAAAGGCTTCATAGAAAAACACCCTTTCGCTTTTGTTTGTTTTGTTTTTGAGATAGAATCTCACTGTGTAGCCCTAGCTGGATAGAACTCACTCAGATCTGCCTTTCTCTGCCTCCCAAGGCTGGCAATAAATGTTTGCCCAGCCAGATAGATCATTTTTTAATTTTTTTAGAACTTTGTTTCAAGCCTGGCAGTGGTGGCGCACATCTTTATCCCAGCACTCAGGGAGGCAGAGGCAGGAGAATCTCTGTGAGTTTGAGGCCAACCTGATTTATAAAGTGAGTTGGTGCCACGGTGAGATCTAATCAGAAAGCTTAAATCTTTTCTTTATAAGGTTTCAGTCAACTTCAAAGTCGACCAGAGGAATGCTGTGTGGATTCGGGTTGCCTGGGGAACACAACATTCACAACCAAACCAGTACAAACCCACTTTTGTGGTGTACTATCCCCAGACTCCATATGCCTTCATTTCTACCTGCCCTCTGAAGAGCACTGTACCCCTTCTCCATCAGGTAGGGAACAGATTCCAGCAGCTGGAGTACTCGGTGCTCTTATCTCAAAGGCCCACATAAGTATAAACGCTGATAAGATTTAGTGTAAAGTAACTTAGTTCCCGTTCTTCTAAGTAAGACTCTTACCTACAGTGGAAATGTGACAGAAGATAATGGCTTGGTCTAGTTTTTTGTTTTAATGTAAAAGTAATGCATGCTTAATATGAAAACAAATGTAAGCAGTTCAGAAGTCTCTAAAGGGGCCAGGCAGTGGTGGCGCAGGCCTTTAATCCCAGCACTCAGGAGGCAGAGGCAGGCGAATCTCTGGGAGTTCGAGGCCAGCCTGGTCTATAAGAGCTAGTTCCGGGACCAGGCACCAAAGCTACAGAGAAACCCTGTCTCGAAAAACCAAAAAAGAAAAAGAAGTCTCTAAAGGGGAGTCATCAAAACTCCGCCCCTCCTTCCTGCTCTATTCACCCCAAGTAGTAGCTATTATCAACTTGCTGTGTCTTTCCAACGCTGTCTCGCCAGTGTCCCCAGTGATGCTATTTATCCTTCTATTAGCTGCTGTGACCACTTTCCACACGCATGTACCCAAAAATATTACCTGTGTCAGAGGTGGCCCCTCTCATTTTCAGGGGGTCTACCTTTGTGTCTTAGTGTTCTGCTGTTGTGGAGAGGCATCATGACCAAGGCAGTTCTTATAAACTATTTCATTGGGGACTGGCTTCTAGTTCCAGAGATACAGCATTATCACCATGCTGGGGAGCAGGCAGCACGCATGGACTGAAGTGGAGAGAGAGCTACATCCTGATCCAAAAGCAAAGGGGGGGAGGGGGAAGACTGGGACATGGGCTTTAAAACCTCAAGCCCACCCTAGAGCCACACTTCCTGCATCTACTGCAACAAGGCCACACCTAATCCTTTCACACATTTTACTGGCTGGTCTAAGCATTCAGATATATGAGCCTGTGGGAGCCTTTCTTATTCAAACCACACTTTGGTATTACAGGTATCCTAGCTTCTTTCCCAAAGTTGGCCTAGTCATTGCTATGCCCCCTGTTAGCACAGAGCTAATAGAGTTCCAGAGCTCGAGCTTGAGTGGGGTGCAGGTGAGCAGCGCTGTAGTTGGCTGCCTGCTTCCCACACACCTATCTGCCAAAGCACCACACACTCCACTGTCAGCAGCGGGCCTCAGGGTCCCAAAGGGTAACAGGTGATAGGATTAAATTTCTTAAATTCCTTTTCACTTGTGAGGGGTGGGGGAAGTCATTGTTTTGAGCCAGGCTCACACTTGCTGCAGCCTCCCAAGGGCTGGGATCCCAGGTGTGCACTGAGCTTCCGCACAATGCGCTTTCCATTCTTAGCTGGAGCGCGTGCGTGTGTGCACGCACCCAGGTGCAGCCCTAATAGTCTTGCTCCTTTCCCTCCAAGGCCCTGAAGATTGCAAGCAAACACCATCAGATGGTGCACCTGAATCTGAGAAGCCGGCACCTGGACTCACTCAAGGCTATCGTTTTTAGAGAGTATAACCAGGTGAGCCAGTCAGTGTTCCTTTAAAGTCGAGTGTTCCTTGACTGTTCTGCACACTGAGCAGGTGGAGCCAGCCACTCCCAGCCCGCCTGGAGATGAGTAGATGAAGCTTTCCCTTGCTTCACTTTGCTCATGTTTGTTTTAATTTTTCACAATTTCATACATATATAATGTACTGTGATCATATTGTCCCTCATCATCCTCTTAACCCCTTCCCCATCCCTCCTGAACCTTTTCTTCCCAACAAGTCCCCTTCCTACTGTCATGGGGCTAGTAGGGGTTCTTTTGAGCCCACTGCATTTAATTAGGGCTGCTTGCATGCGTAGGGATGTGGTGTTATTTCCTAGAGCAAGAGCACCCACATTGGCTACACCACTGACCAACTCAACTTCTTTCCTCCAACAACCATAAGCTGCCCAGAGCTCCTCAGAAAGGGGTGGGGCCTCCTGAGCCCTCCCCTGTCCAGGATTAAATGTGAAATGTTTGCATGTGGTGTTTCCATTTCCTGACAAGGACAGGTCTACCCTTGTGGTCTTAAGTTTTCTTCTGTACATGGCAAGTGTTTGTGCATGTTCATATTCTCTAGGTGAATGGGCTTCCTTAAGAAGGTTATGCTGTGTGTTATGTTCTAGGGAGAGAGAAAGAACGACTGTCTGCAAGTCACTCTTTAAGGGGAATGTTGTAAAACTGGGAAATGGACCTTGGCGACCTTGGCGGGCAAGAGCCAGAGGCCTCACAGCGGGCAGGAGACAAATACACCATGCAGATAGAGCTTGAGCACAGAGTAAAGGGGGAGAGAGAAGGAATGTGCAGAACTTGTCTCTTATAGGGATCTTTTGCACCTGCATACAGACTACGAAGTGATTATGTAGCAGCCGTAGAACCTGGGCTGGCCTGGGTACTGCCTGGTGCATCCTGCCAGGTGATGGGACAAGCCAGCATAATGCCTGAATCCTAAAAGGGGAAAGGTAGAAACTTGAAGGTGTTTTTGCCTCAGGGTATTGCTAGCCACTTTAGACAGGAACCTCTAACTGTGAGCCAAAATAAATGCTTCTTCCCTTTAAAAAAAGAAAGTAATTTTTATTTGTTGTTGGGGGTTTTAAGATGGGATCTCACATACCCCAGGCTGACCATAAACTCTTTACTTAGCTGAGGCCTCTACCTCCCAAGTGCTGGGATTGCAAGCCTGAGCTACCATGTTGACCTCCTAAGAAGTTAGATGATGGCTTTCTCCCTCTCTGCCCCTTCTTTGTCAGCCCTCTACCCTCCTGCCAAATAGACATCAACTGCTGTCCAACCACAGCATTATTGAGAGAGTTCACATTGTTAGCCACCAAACTGGAGAAACGGTCATTCCCTCAAGGGAGATGCAATAGAAAGGATCGAGAAATGTGGGCTCATGGTAGTAAAGTTATCTTTCCTAAAGGGCCCTGAGAGGTTTTTCAGGGTCTGACGACACAGTGCTGACGCCAAGATGTCAGGGTTGTCTTCCATTCCTCTGGCTCTGTGCCACCCCAGCACCTTGAGGTGATTTTGTTTCATACGGTGCTGGGGATGAACCCAAGACCTCACATCTGCTAGGCAGATTTCTCTACCACTGAAGTGCATCCTCGGCACAAGGCGCACTGTTCTGTCAGTTCCTAAAGCAACCTTGCAGCACAGCTTACCGTCCTAAGAACTATGCTCAGTTTAGCTAGCCTGTGGCAGAACCATTGTTTCTTTCTACTAAGTAAGAATATACAATATAAGACCTCTTTTTAAAAAATAAATAAATAAATAAATAAATAAATAAGATTTTCCAGGCAGTGGTGGTAACACCTTTAATTCCAGAGCACTTGGGAAGTGGAGGCAGGCAGATCTCTTGAGTTCAAGGCTAGCCTGGTCTATAAAGCAAGTTCCAAAGCTACAGAGAAACCCGGTCTCGAAAAACAAAAACAGACAAACAAAAAAAACGCACACAAAAAAAAAAATAATGATTTAACACTTTACATCTTAGAACCAGTTGATATCTATGGATCCCAACGTGTTCACTTTTTCTCTCTCCTAGAACTTTGATAGCCACAGCACCACAGTGCCTCTTCAGGAAGAAAGCTTTGGACTAGACGTGAATTGTATGTGAGCTTTGAAACAGCTGGGGTTGGGAAGGGCACCTTTGCCTCTCAGGTGGCTGCTCCACAATAAAGCAGTTGTGCTAGGACCACATTGCAGATCTGGTTCATACTGCAGAAAAACCAAGACTTAAGTATTTGGGGGCAGAAAGCCACGCTAGCACAGGTGTTCTTCAGAGTTCATAGATGACTGGCAGTCATTGAGAGTGCCTTTCGTGCCCAGCAGCAGACACAATGTTTACATGCGACTGTCACGTCAGTGTTGACAGCCGGCCTGTGAAGAGACACTCTCCACTGGGAAACTGGGTCTCAAGAAGGGTCACAGAGCTAGGTCTGTCCGAGGTGGAGCCCATGGTTTCATGCTCTTAGTGAGCTGGATATGCCAGGTCTAGAATAACATGGTGGTGGCATGGCTACTCACTCAGAGAACCTGAGTCTCAGAAAACTCAGAAAACCGAAGCTCGAGTTAACAGTGGAAGAAAACAGAACCCATGTTTGGAAGAGAGCACAGACTCCAGAGGCATAAGACCTGCTGTGGGTCCCATGTTAATTAAAGAAACTCAATAGAAAATTATTCATGGTAACTACACACAGAAAGTGTATTAGGACCTAGACAGTATCATGGCACTGTAGGTATTTCTTACTCCCTTTTGTCAGCCTGTGCTCTCCAACTGTTCTGTGAAATGACTTTATTTCAATAAAAAGAAGGGACAGGAAGCATATCTGAGCTACACAAATCATCTGCAAGTTAAGGATCGAAAGAAATATGGGGCGAAGTGTATTCCTAATGGTAGTCTCAATCCGAACTCTCATCCACAGTGGATTCAAACATCATTCTTGAAAACACAGAAGAAAAAGAAAGAATCCAAAGAGTCACTCAGGAGACATTTGGAACCTATTCCCAGCCACAGCTGGAATTTGCACAGTATAAGGTAGGATGGCGCAGTGAACAGCACCTGCAAGTTAGTGCCTTTTTTTTCCTTTTTTTTTTTTTTTTTTTTTTTTTGAGGTACAGAAGTCTTAACTGGAAAACGTGTCCAAAACCTATTCCTTTTTCATTTATCAGCTTTATGTAACAAATATGTAAGTTACATAGATCTTTTTATTATATTTGTAAGTTCTCCTGTTAGCAAAGGACACATCCTGAAATTTTGAATTTGCTTTTGCCTTCAGTAACTCAGCTTGTATATTGCTACCTGCGGGGAGGGCCTGTGCACACCTGAACAGTATTTGGCATATAGTAAATGCTCATAAATACTTGAATGGATGAGCTGGTATGGTGGCATACACCTGTAGTCCAAGCACTCAGGAGGCTGAGACAGGAAGATCTTAAATTCAGGGCGAGCCTGGGCTACTTAGCAAGTTGGTAGCAAACTTGCCTGAGTGACTCAGAAGCACAAAAACAAGAGAGAAAACACATTTACTATGTAGCCCCACTGACATCAGATAGAGAAAATCAGCGGTGCAAATATACTGTAAATTAAATAGTTTCTAAGGGGTGCAGCTGCCCACCACGTGACCAAATAGGAATACAGGAGTCAAGCCCATGGCCACCGTTAGAAGAACTTCAGTATATGTCATAGTCACCCTAGCATGAGCCCATGCTCCTACTCTTAATACCTTCCTCCCCCGGCCCCAATAAAATAGTTTCCTATGAATCTTCTTACAGCTACAGGACACACTAAAGATCTGCCATTGATCTGCTCACTTAGGCCCAAAGGCGTTTTGCTTTGACTTGTTTTAAAGGAAGATGGCATTTTTCATGCTGTTTTGAGAAGTTTTATGTTTGTTAATGTGTATGTATGCACACACAGCTTTGCTCACTTGTTAAGGAGGCCAAAGGTCAGTGTAGCCATCTTCTGCTCTTACTCTTTGAGATAGGGTCTGTCACTGAGCCTCGAGCTTCTTTTCAGCTGGACTGACTGCAGGGAGCCCCAGCTTCCTCCTGTCTCTTCCTTCCTCCCAAATGTTGGGGTTACACAGACATGGCTGGGTGCTAGGGACCCAGACTCAGGTCCGAATCCTCAAACAACAAGCACTTTACCCACTCAGCCATCTCTCCAGTCTGCTTGATTGTTTTTTCCAGACGAGGTATTGTAGCCTAGGACAGCCTCAAATTCCCATGTAGCCAAGGCTGGCTTTGAACTTATGGCCCTCCTGCTTCCTCCCTGTCACAGGAGTGGCCACCACACTTATCTGTGTCGTATTAACTGAGGTCTTTTAAAGAGCTCTTAAGGGTGTGGTCTCTGAACTGGTAGAACCAGTCGCAGGAATGGGGAGGGAGCATAGATCTTAGCTCCACCCTTTTCCTCCTGAGTCAGGGCGAGGTTGTGTCCACCATCTGTTTCTGTATACTGGCTGCTCTGGGATACACACTAAAGCTGGAGAGCCACTGAGTCAGGAGATAGTTTGCTTGTTCAACCTCTAGGGTGGTTGTGTTCTGATAGTCTAGGTGTGCCCTCACACCTGATTTTCTCCAACCTCAGGAAATGGCCAGAATATTATACCAAATGCCACCTGTCCACTTTAACTAGCCAATAGCCACATTTTGCCACATCCTTTTTCTTTCTCTTTATTCTAAGTGTAGATTAAAGAGAAATTGAATTCATTGCAGACAGTAAGTATCCTATAAATTTTTCAGCATAGTGCCTCAAAGTCTTAAGAATCACTCACACCAGGCAGTGGCGCGCATCTTTAATCCCAGCACTCAGGAGGCAGAGACAGGCAGATCTGTGAGTTTGAGGCCAGACTGGGTCTATAGAGAGAGTTCGAGGACGGGCTCCAAAGGTAGAGCTACCCTGTCTAATATCTTTGTTTTTAAATGTGAGCCTATAGGAGGCACAGGCAGAAGGATCACTCAAAGTTCAAAGCAGCTAGTCTGCCCCGAGTTCCAGACCAGTCAGGCCACAGTGAGGCACTGTTTCCAAAAAGAGAGGAAAAAGCTAGGGTCACACACTATGATACTTAGGTATTTGATGGCATGGAAGAATTGTTTGTATTTAGGACTGTGGCTACAGCTCAGAAGTCGAGCACCGGTGTCATCACTGTTCTGTTGCTGTGAAGAGATATCATGACCAAGGAAACTTACGAAAGAAAGCATTTAATTGGAGGCTTGCTTATAGTTTCAGAAGTTTAATCCATCATCCTCATAGCCAGGAACATAGTGGCGTATAAGCAGGTGCTAAAGCCGTAGCTGAGAGCTACAACCTGATCTGTAAGAAAATAGAAAGACTCTGGGGCTTGGCATGAACTTTTGAAACCCCAGAGCCTATCCCCGGTGACACACTTATTTCAACAAGGCCATTCCACTTAACCCTTCTAATCCTTCCAAATAGTGCCACTCCCTAGTGACTAAGCTTTCAAATATATGAGCCTATGGGGGGCCATTCTTACTCAAACATCACAAGTGTTTACACACATTAGGCCCAGCACCTGAAAAGTTAACAATGAGCAGTCCAAACATTTGCTGCAATCTGCATTTTCGGGGGGCTGAGGTTAAAACCTGGTCTACATAGTACAATCCTGTCTCGCAAAAAAATAAAATGATGTACGGCAATGGACCTCTTAGGTACATACTAAAGTATTTCCAGTCCAATACTATGTTGTTTGAGATTTGCTCCAGTCTGGGGGACAAGAGAGCACTAACAGATGAATCCAGAGCTGTTGATAACTTTCTCAGCTAGATGATGTGCATGTGGAGCTCACAGTGTGCTCCTTCTGCGTGATGTGGTTAGGTAGGAAGGGCTCTTGGAGGCAGTTGGCTGTTGAGATGGTATCTGGCTTCAAACTTGGAATCCATGACTCAGCTTCCTGGAGGTAGGGTTATGTGCTACTACATCCAGCGTTTAGATATGCTCTCAGTCTCCGTAGTAAAAATCCAAGACTTTTACCTATGTGTGTAAGTGTTTTGCCTGAATGTGTGTAATGCACCAGATGTGTGCCCATGGCCTGCGGAGGCCAGAGGCTATGTAGAATCCACTGGAACTGGAGCTGTGGACAGATGGTTGTAAGATACCATATGGGTAGGAACCTAACCCAGGTCCTCTGCAATAGCAACAAGGGCCCTTAACCACTGAGCCATCTCTCCAGCCCTGAGATTTATTGTTCTTATGTTGGATGCAAGATGTAATAGGCACATGAGGGCAGCCCAGACTCGTCTTCTCCTGCAGATCAGTTGCTATCCTGAGGGTGGTGCTGGCACTCAGCCTCACCTGTGGATCCATACTGTGCTGAGGGCAGTGCCAACACTCTCAGTTGGATGTATTTCCTATACCAGATGCTTTCACTCTTTGCAGTTAGCAAGTTACATGGGCTCTGCCTGTATTAATCCGTGTGGTTTTTGAAGGCAGGAATTAATGGAATACATAAATTGTTCGTTATCTCTCACCATCCTAGCTGCTCCTGGTACTGACCATCATTTATAAACTTTCTTTGACAGCTGGAGACCAGATTCAAGAGTGACATAAGTGGCGGCATCTTGGCTGACAGGAAAGAACCCCTCCGGTGCCTTGTAAAGTTCTCAAGCCCACATCTTTTGGAAGCATTGAAATCCTTAGCACCTGCTGGTGAGTGGTCAGCATGTCCTACCAGCCAGACGGCTGCTTTTGGTTCTCAGTAGAAGACTAACTAGTTACCTCTTAGTGTTCTGTCTCTCCAGTCTGCTGCCCACCAAGCCCTTTTTTGCTTCTGTGCTTAGTAGGTGGTAAGAGAAGGTGTCCCTAATTTGCTTCTGGTTTTGGCCATTTTTAAACTGATTGTCCCCAGGATCATCTGATTTTTATTTTCTTTTTTTCAGGTATAGCAGATGCACCGCTTTCTCCACTGCTCACCTGTATACCAAGCAAGAAAATGAATTATTTTAAAATTAGAGATAAATGAGATACATGTGGCTTTGCTCGTATTGCACATGGAATCCTGATTGTAGCCGGCTGGCTTCTGTATAGGCTCTTGTGTTTTAGAAATCAATCCTTGGCATTGGAAAGTCAGTGGTTTTAATGTAACTATTGGGACTGTATATGTCCTCCCTGTGTGCTCTTGCGCTCTTGCTCCTCTGGCCTGCTAATTACAGTAGCTGTGGGCATCTGAGAAGCAATACCTCTGGCTGCTCAGCAGGTCTTGGGCCAGCTACATAAAGGTATAAAAGGCTTTAGCTCGGAGAAAAATAAAGGTTGCTGTTCTTCCAACTAAAAAGAAACCTCCATGTCTCAATCCCGGCACCACCACCACCCCTGCCAGTCTCAGCATCCAAGCTGCACTGGTGCGGCAAGTGGAGGTTCCACCGAGATCTGGAAAGTGAGGATTTGTGAACGGGGTCACTCCATCCACCAGCTAAATTGAGAAGTGTATTGGAGAAGATAATGTGTTTTTTTTTTCTCATCCCCAGAGATACTCTGAGGGACACCCTCCAAAAGACTAGTAAGTATAAAGAAGAGGCGGGAGGGTGAATTGAAGGCCTCAAAAAGTAACTGAAACTCTGAAAGCAACAAGGCACGGAAGTAACAAGGAAGACAGCCAGAGATTTCGTACAAACAATAGCTCAAGTTAGCCCCTGGTTTATTATGGGAGGGGGTTTAAATGTTCCAGACTGGGAACAAGCCAAGTCAGATTAAAAGGAGTATGTGTTTTTTCATCCCCAGAGACGCTCTGAGGGACACCCTCTGGAAGACTAGCCAGTAGGGAAGTAATAAAGAGGAGGCAGAAGGGTGAATTGAAGGCCTCAAAAATAATGTTTACAGATATATGTTATTGTGTTGATTGTGTTGTCTTTTGTATTCTGGACTGGAGAAAGACATTTGATTCTGGGAGCTGCTAGGAAAGGTATTTTGACTTTAAAAATCAGGCCTAAGGATTTGATGCTTTGGAAAAGAGGTTCTGCTTTTGTCTCCACAGAGGATGAGATCCTGTGGATTCATTGCAAATTTATGTGGTTTGATTCACCGAGCCTCCCCCCCCCCGAAATGTTGATGTAAAATACCCCTAAGAATGCAGCACACACACACACACACACACACACCCGGTCAGCAGGAAGTAGCCAGTCAGATTGACAATTCTCTAAAAGATTGTTAAAGTAGGGCCCCTTCAGTGGTTCCAGGGCGGCAAGACTGCTTCCCTGCTCCTCTCCATGCACCCTGTGCAGACGGCTGAGACTGTCAACCAGATGGCTGAAAGAGTCAGCAATGCTTTGGACATTCAAATTGATCTTAATGGACATATTCAATTGGGCATATTGACCTTGAACCACAAGTGGCTCTGGTTCAGGAGCAAGTAGACTATCTTTGGACTTTTCAACAGTTAACATGTTCTAGCTTTTTTTATGTTATGTGAGTTATGAGAGGGGTTTAGAATACTGCTTTTAATTTTAATTTTACCACCCAGTTAGTACATGCTATTTAAGCCATAAATTTGGAGGAAATCAACCAGGCTGAATAGACTGCATAAATACAGCATGAAAGGCCTAAGTACCACTTTGCAGACACCGTTGTTCCCTGTTGCCGCTTGCTGCAGCCATGGTCAACCCCACCGTGTTCTTGGACATCATGGCCACATCATGGCCAGTGGCGAGCCCTTGGGCCGTGTCTCCTTCAAGCTATTTGCAGACCAAGTTCCAAAGACAGCAGAAAACTTTTGTGCTCTGAGCACTGGAGAGAAGGGATTTGGATATAAGGGTTCTTCCTTTCACAGGATTATTCCAGGATTCATGTGCCAGGGTGGTGACTTCAAACACCATAATGGCACTGGTGGCAGATCCATCTATGGAGAAAAATTTGAGGATGAGAACTTCATCCTGAAGCATACAGGTCCTGGCATCTTGTCCATGGCAAATGCTAGACCAAACACAAATGGTTCCCAGTTTTTTATCTGTACCGCCAAGACTGAGTGGCTGGATGGCAAACATGTGGTCTTTCGGAAGGTGAAAGAAGGCATGAACATTGTGGAAGCCATGGAGCGTTTTGGGTCCAGGAATGGCAAGACCAGCAAGAAGATCACCATTTCCGACTGTGGACAACTCTTAATTCTTTTGACTTGTGGGCTTCTTTCCCACCAGACCATTCCTTCTGTAGCTCAGGAGAGCACCCCAGCCCCATCTGCTCGCAGTACCCTTCATCTCTGCTCTCACTGAAGTTCTTTGGGTTCCATATTTTCCACAGTCCCCTTCAAGTCTAGCTGGATTGCAGAGTTAATTTTATGATTATAAATAAAAACTAAGTAAGAAAAAAAAGAAGGGCCTAAGTTATGCTATATAATGTGATGTGTGCAGACTGGGCCAGCCAGTAGAAAACATGTATGTTTTTGCATGTTATGTGATCAGATGTCAGGCACTTCCCTTGTCCCTCAGTGATATGAGGATATTGGGTTTATGCTAGCTAGTTCTCTGTCAACATGATGAGCTAGAGTAGTCTGAAGAGGGAACCTCAGCTGAGAAACTATCTCCATAAGATCCAGTGGAGGGCATCTTTAAATTAGTGATTGGTGGGAAGGGCCAGCCCATTGTGGGTGATGCCACAGGGATGGTGGTCCTGGGTTCTGTAAGAAAGCAGGCTGAGCCGGGCGGTGGTGGCGCATGCCTTTAATCCCAGCAGTTGGGAGGCAGAGGCAGGTGGATCTCTGTGAGTTCGAGACCAGCCTGGTCTACAAGAGCTAGTTCCAGGACAGGCTCCAAAACCACAGAGAAACCCTGTCTCGAAAAACCAAACAGTAAGCAGCATCCCTCCGTGGCCTCTGCATCAGCTCTTGCCTCCAGTTTTTTGCCTGTTTGAATTCCTGTCCCGACTTCCTTCAATGATGAGCTATGGTGTGGAAGTGTAAGCCAAATAAACTCTGGGAGGCCCTCCCCAGCTTGCCTTTTGGTCATGGTGTTCCATCACAGGAATAGGAGTCCTAAGTTAGACAGGCTCGAATGCTACACCCTCTATACATACCTTTTTTTTTTCCTTTATAAAGATTTTAGGAACTGGCCATTCAGTGGTGGTGCCCACCTTTAATCTCAGCAACTGGGAGGCAGAGAACTGTGAGTTCCAGGACTGTTACACAGAGAAACCTTGGGGGGCGGGTTCGTTAGGATTTTATTTTATGTATATGTATTTTGCTTGCATCTGATTATGTATACCATGCCTGGTGCCCTCAGAGATAAGGAGAGAGCACTGGATCCCCTGGAACTGGAGGCATGGATGGTAAGCCACCATGTTGGCACTGGGAATCAAACCTATCCTTTGTAAGGACAATAAGGGCTCTTTACCACTGAACCATCCCTCCAACACCACTCCCTTTGACCATTGTGACCAGCTACATACTAAGAAGGCATTCTGCCCACAAGGTGCCTGAATGACCAAATGGGAACTGCAGAAATCCTTGAGCTTTCTGGGGTCTCAAAGAGACCTTTGAACTCCCTGGGGTATTCCACGACTCCCTAGCTCTCCCTGGTATGGTGGGAATGAAGACTGGAATCTGAACAAGACCCAGCATAGTCATTTTCTAGTAGTAACCTCTAGTAGTACCATAGGCTGTGTCCTGTGGACCTCCCAGAGTGAGGCTCCTTAAAGTTCTCACACCTACTAGGTGCTTGACGGCCATCTGCAAACGCTTGGGGACAGATACTGCAGTCAATGCAAAGGCAAAGACCTTCAGAGTCAGAAGAGCCGACTCAATATAATCCGTCTTTGTTACTTTTCCTATTGCTTTTTTACTTTTTTGCTTTGTTACTATTTCTATTTGGTCACCACGTGACCAAAGCGACTTGTAAAAGAAAGCGTTGGCCAGGTGTGGTAGCACACACCTTAAATCCCAACACTCTGGAGGAGAGAGAGGTGGATCTCTGTGAATTCAAGGCCAGCCTGGCCTACATAGCAAGTTCCAGGACAGCTGGGCTGTTACACAGAGAAACCCTGTCTTAAAAACAAAAACAAAAACAAACAAACAAACAAACAAAAAACCATTTAATTGAGGGCTCACAGTTCCAGAGGGTTACAGTCCATACCCATCATTGGAGGGAACATGGCCGCAGGCAGGCATGATGTTGGAGCAATAGCTGAGAGCTTACATCTTCACAAACATGAGGCAGAGAGGAAAGTGGGAATGACCTGTGTTTTTGAAACCACAGGGCCCACCTTCAGTGACACACCTCCTCCTAGGCTGTACCACCTAGTCCTTCCTAAACACTTCCACTAACTGAGAACCAAGCTTTCAAACATGAGCCTGTGGCAGCCATTCTCATTCAAACCACCAGTCCCCAAAATAATAGCTGTTTTTCAAACACTTGGCATGTGGCAAGCACAGTGGTAGTTGCCCCATGTGTATCAGCTCTTATCCACATTCTTATAAACGGGCAGCATTCTGACCTTTGTGAGAGCGAGAAATGTTCAGGACAGTTTTACCTTGCAACCTAGCTGCCTTGAGCCTGCGGCAATTCTGCCTCTGCTTCCCGAGTTCTGTGGTGGCAGGTGAGCCACCGTCTCCAGCAGCATTACTAACCTTATTTCGCTGACATGAATATCCATCCAGCAGTCAGCCTTCATAGCCTAACGTCATACTGAATAATTCTCAAACATGTCACACATCTGAGTGTGATCCCAGGGCAAAGGGATTCTGCAGTTGAGCGCCAGGCTCTGTGATACCTGGACAGGCCCAGTGTGATAGGAAATGTGTTCAGTGAAGACACCAGTTATGGAATGTGACAGATTAAACTCCCCATTACTGATGCTGGTGTAGAGGAAGGGGGCCATTGGCAAAGAAAGCTGGAAAAAGCAAGGTCCGTGGAGCCTCAAGTAAGAACCAGCCCTGCGGACACCTTGACTTCAGTTGAATAGATCCATTTCAGACTTCTCTGCCCTCCTCGGAGATAGAAGATAATCAGTCTTCGTGGGCTGGGGATGTAGCTCAGCTGTAACTTGCCTATCATGTCCAAGGCCCTCAGTTCAATCTTCAACACCACAAACAAGGCCTAGTATAATTCCAGACTAGGGAAGGTGGAGGTAAGAGAATCAGGAATTCGAGGACTTCTTGACTCTCTGGGGAGATTGAGGCCAGCCTGGGCTACATGAGACTCTGTCTCGAAAGTAAAATAAATTGGCGCTTTGCCCCCCACCTCCTTTTTAAGTGCTACAGATCAAACCCAAGGCGATATGAAACTAATTCATAATAATAATAAAGCAACAACTAAAAAATAAAAGCATCCCTTTTTCTTCTATCCAGCTATTGCCTGAGCTCGGGAAGAAAAATGCGTGGGTCCATGGAACCCATCCAGTTCACCTGTTCTCCCAACTGTTAGCTCCCCTAATGGACTAGCCTCTGATCCGCTCTCGACGCGGCCGGCTGGGGGCGCTGCAGCGGTAGCCCGGCCGGATGCTAATGAGCCCGGCGGCCCCGCCCCCTGCCGGAAGTGGCTGCGGCGGGGGCGGGCCCTGAGAGAGGGGCCTGGCGGCCGTGCGGGAGTCATGGCGGCCACGGAGGCGGCGGCGGCTGCGTCCGCGGCTCCGGCCCCGGGCGTCCCGGCCATGCCGGCGAGCTTGCGGGGAGCCGCCGCCGCCGCCGCCTCGGGCCCCTGGGGGCCGTCGGAGTCGCGGCTTCAGGGCAGCCGACAGCGACCGGCCAGGGCTCGGGCCGCGGTCCCGGTGCCACCGGCCCGGGAACTGATCCAGCCGTCTGTGAGCGAGCTGTCGCGGGCTGTACGCACCAATATTCTGTGCACTGTGCATGGCTGCGGCAAGATTCTGCCTAACAGTCCGGCGCTCAACATGCACCTAGTCAAGAGCCACCGACTGCAGGTGAGCTGGCCGTGGTGGGGGGCGCGGGGTCTGCGGGGTTGGCGGGATACACGGCCACCTGCGCCCGACCACGCACGAAGGGAGCGCGGGGCACGCACACGCACCGGGCCAGCCGCTTCTCGGTGGCGTGCCCACAACACCACAGCGAGCTGCCTGTTACCCGGGTTCTCGGATGCGCGACAGGTGATGCCACTAAGGCACCTAGGTGCAACCCCAGCGCTTTCCGCCCCTTCCGCGAAGTCGCCGGTGGGTCCTACCCGGGTGGTCATTCAAACACAGCTGTGGGCTGGGCTCTCGGCACTTGAGCTACAAGTTTCACAAGGTTGCTAAGATCATCTCTGCGCCGGAATGAGAGGGGAGGGTGGCTTCTCTGGATCGTTAGGAGGAGGTCCACCGGTAGACAGCACGACAGTTTGAGCAAGACCTCCCCGTGTTATGTAAAAGGAGACAGTGACTTTCAAACCTGTGGTATATTCTGGAAGCTTGGTAAAAATCAGATGTTGGACCCCACAGCAGATCTGTTAAAGTCACAGCATCGCCGCTTTTAGAAAAGGAAGCTTCCTTCCACCATGAGATCTCTGTATGCCAGCAATGCAGTATCTGGAAGACACCAGTCAACTGAAAGCAGCCTTGTGCAAGTTACTCTGGTCGGATCTGAGGGTCGGCTCAGAGCTTGCAGGCTCTGTCTGACCTTCCGGTAAATCCACCTTGGGCCCTTCCCATGGGAACTAACCAGCAGCAACTCTTGAGTTTTAGTCTGTAGTCGGGCAAATAAGTGTGTACCTGAGGGATGGCCCGCCTTTACTTAGCAGCTGCTCACAAGAGGGACAGTGATCTCACAGAAAGGTCAGTCAGGAAATGCCAGCAGGGCTATGCTGAGAAAGTTCTGTGCAAAAGTATGGGCCTCCTTAAATACAGCTCACTGTAGGCTTCGACCTGCAGTTTTCGCTTTCATCCTAAATGTTAATGAAACTCTCCCTTTTTCTCACCACAATTTAGGTGAAAAGTGAGTGTGTTTGTAAGAATTCTACAACCTAATCCCTCAGTTGTAACTTGCATTCAAAACCATAACCTGCCTTCTTCAGTATTGTCCCCTTGCTGACATGTCTCATGTCTCATGTAGCCAAGCTAACCTCAGACTTACTATGTAGCTGAGGATAACGATAAACTTTTAATCCTCCTGCCTCCACCTCTCAGATGCTGAGATTGCAGGCATGCACTCTCAGCCCCAGCTTTATCGGATGCTGGGAATCAAACCCAGGAAGGAAAAATGCTAGTAGGCAAGCACTCTCCTCGGCTACATTCTCGGCCCCACGTTATATGTTTCTGATTGCAAACCAAAGCCGCCAGTCTGACCAAAGGCTTCCTGGGTCTTGGCTGCTATGACTCTAGCCAGCATTTCTTAGCAAGTCTCTTGCTCTTTTCTCTGGAGCTGCTGTTAGGAGCGCTGTGCCCCTCAAAACTTTGCAATGCCTTGGAAGCCCAAAGCTCAGGAATACACAAGAGGCCAGATGGACCGTGACAGGAGGAACACATCTGAGCCAATACAGATCGGGTTTCATTCGGTTCTCTTCTGAGGCAGGGTCTTACTACATAGCCCTGGCTGGGCGGAACTCATTGTGTAGACCAGGGTAACCTTAAACTTGCTGGGAATAATGTTCCTGCCTCTACTTCCCAAGTGCTGGGACTATAGCATGTACCACCATGCCCTGCTCTAGCAAATATGGATGTCAAGAGTCAGATTTTTACTCAGATTTGAGTATGTCGGTGTACTGGGGTCCTCTCTTACCTAGAGCCTGTGTGAGGTCATCTTTCCAGAAGTGTCATTCATTTTTCAGATTCTCTTACCTGGAGATAGCAGTAAATAGGCTGCTCCCTCCCAGAACCCAGATGTTGAGCAACAGAAAGATGGCCTGTTTGGCAGTATTTAAACTGCCTCAGAACTGTGGCTGCTCTTTCCCTGTCAGGCAGCTCGCTTCCCTGTAACCTTGGCTTAGTAACCTCGGAGCCCACAACCCCTAGGCATCTGTTGTCTGGTGGAAAAGGAGTCCATTTTTTTCTAATGAAGGGAGCTGTGTGAGGAAGCCATACCTATGTGGAAAGGCCTCAGGCAGGAACTGTGGTCCCTTCAGGCTGCCACTACCCAGAGGCTCTTCATTCAGTTCAGTTCTTGACTCTCAGAGTATTAGGGAAGGGAAGAGTGTGGCTTGGGAGCAAATGTCTTTTTGTCCCCAAAAGGATCTATGTGTTTTGGGGATCATGACGGATCAGTTAGGTATGTGTACCCCCTTCCTGTTCCAAAGCTGCTCTGAAGACTACCTGATTGACTTTTTTTTAATTAGATTTTTTAAAAAATTATGCGTGTCTGTGTGTAGACATACGTTCACAAGTATAGATGCCCTTGGAGTCCAGAGAGGGCGTTGACTCCCCTGGAGTTAGAGATACAGGTGGTTGTGAGCCACCTTAGCTGGCATGGGTGCTAGGAACTGAATTTGGGTCTCCCACAAGAACAGTTCACAGTCTCAGCCACTCTTGGCCGTTTCCTAGCCCCATATTGACTGACTTCAACTCAGTGGAAAATTTCATTGTCTGGGCTACAGCTACTTGTGTGATTCTAATTTCTTTTCTTGTTGTTCTGTTTTCCTGGCCATGATAATCTTTTATTCCCTCCCCCATTTAGTTATATGGTTATTTTATTCTAATCCACCCCCAGCCGAATACCTAAGCTTCTGAAGGAAGGCAAGTGAGACTGAGGAGCTATGAGCCACCTTTGCTTTTCCATGGGTTATCAAAATAAATGCCTGTCTATATTCCACGCCCTGAAAGAAAATCTGACTGCGTCATCAGCCAGCTGCGCCAGCAGTGGGCTCAGCGGAGAAGGGGAGCCATAAGCTTTTGGAGTGAGAGCTGAAATGACCAGAGGAAGAGTGGGAGGAAGCAGGCTCTGCCCCACTGCTGGACATGCGTTTGACAGCATGGAGGGCAGGCGGGCACTGATGGAGTCTGTTGTCAGTCAGCATTCATGCCTTAAAGCCTAGCTCAATGGGTTCTGCATCCTGTTCCATCCAGCGGTGTGCTTTCCGTGATTTCCTGTGAAACTGTTTTAGAGGGGAAAGAAAGGCTGACAGGTTGCTCTGTAAACAATAGTATACAGAAGTTACTGACTTCCAGTTTAGAATAGGTAAAAAAGCAGACTGGGCTCCTTGGGTGCTTTCTGTAAGGGTGGAGAAGCGCTCGGCATTCTGCTGCCATCTTTATGGTCTTCTCCTTGCCTCTCTTCAGCCTCCTTGCTCTCCTTTCTCTGCTCTATAAAGCATTTTTGTTTTTACTTGTGTATATGTGTGTGTGGCCAAAGTGTGGGTGCTTAGAGAGGCCAGAACCTGGCACTGGATCCCTTGAAGCTGGATGGGGACCCAGTGGTTGTTACAGGTGGAGTGTGTGAACTGCCAGCTGCCACATGGGTGCTGAGAACAGAACTCTGCAAAAGCAGCAAGTGCTCTTAACCACTGAGCCACCTCTCCAGCTCCTCTGTCTTTCTTTTGTGTATTTTTTTCCAATCCTGTTTTTTGGGGGTTTGTTCTATGGTGCTGAAGATGGAACCTGGGCTTCACTCCTGCTGGCGAGTGCTTTTCATTGAGCTACACTCTTGCCCCCCAACATCTTGTTTAAGACTGCCTTTATCTTTTGTAAATTCTTAGAATACTTAAATGTTATTTAAATTTGATTACTTATTAGTTTATTTCGTATGAGTATTACTTAAATAAAGTATTCCCACATTTCCATCTGAGAAAGATGTGTTTGGTTGGAAGTAGAGCACCTTCTGAAAGCAAAGTAAACCAAGGGAGGCAGCAGCGATGGGGGGGGGTGTAAAAGTGTAATGGCTGACTGTGGACACAAGACGTAGTGTTTGTGACTGTGTAAAGGACTGCAGGTGACTGCTTTCCCACTGTGACCCTGTTGTAGTGTGCCATTGTGTCTCCACTCCCTTTGAACTCTGTCTCAGAATGGAGGAAGACATAGGTACCCCAAAGCCATGTGGGGATCTACGATGAAGGAGTTGGCCCCCAGACAGTGGGGAAATGTGTAATGGTGGGCGGTTGCTGTGGCACAGGGGTTTAAGCATCCACTTGCACGAGTTTTGAGGTCTCATCTCCACATAAAGTGCCGCTGTTCCCTGGGCAGGCCAGGTGAACAACCAGTAGAATTGACAAGCTGGTAGTGAACATTACTGGGTGCAGACTACTCCCGAAGCCACCAGGTAACACAAATGAAGAGGCTGGGAAATTTAAATTACAGGCTGAGCATCTGAAGTGCTTCAAATCCAGAACTCTTGGAGCACCGACATGAAGCTCAAAACCTCAGGTTTGGGATCATTTCAGGGTTTCCAGCTGGGGACTCAGCCAGGAAAGCCTATGCAGATATCTGAATCTCAGAGTCGGTTCTGGTGCCAAGCACTCTGACGGACATTTCAGTCTGCGTTCCACTAGGTGTGACGGTAGTACAGGGAAGGCTGGGAACTGCGAGTGTCTCTGGCTGGTGAAGTCTGCACGTGGGTGGTGTTGGGAAGCTGTTGAAAATGATCCGAACAAGGTAATCCATGATTGAAGGTAAGTTTTTAAAATACTAATATGAGCCAGGCAGTGGTGGTGCACACCTTTAATCCCAGCACTCGGAAGGCAGAGGCTGATGGTCCATGACTTTGAGGTCAACATGGTCTACAGAGTAAATTCTAGGACAGCCAGGGTTACATAGAGAAACCCTATCTCAGAAAACAAACAAACAAATATAAAATTAATCTGAGGGCTAGGAATTTTATGTTTTTAATTTTAAAATAGTAATTAAAGAGATAGCTCAACAGTTCAGAGTGACTGCTGCTTTTACGGTGTGGTTGACCAAGTTCGGTTCCCAGCTCCCACACGGATGCCACAACCACATGGGACATTAGTTCCAGATGACCTGATATTCTCTTCTGCCTTCCACAGGCCATGTTTGTAGTATGCAAAAACGCATGCATGCATGCACACATAATACTTCACAATAAAATTTTTAGTACAAAAAATATATGTCTGGCAAATATGCAAGATGCCCTTTTTTGGCAGTTTAACAGCTTAGGACCTGATGATGAAGACAACTCTGAGTATGGACTGGCTGGAAGAAACTCCATCGTGGACATGCGCGCTAAGGAGTCAGGAGGCTCTTTCAGTTGAACACACTCATATCCCTTTTCTCTAATAATACTAGGTGGGGAAAGTATGAGTCAATTCAAATGTTTTCTTTTCCTTTTTGGTTTTTCAAGACAGGATTTCTCTGTGTAACAGCACTGGCTGTCCTGGAACTCATGCTGAGGAAGGCAGATCAGTCACAAAGATCCACCTACCTAGGTGCCTGAGTGCTGGGATCAAAGGCGTGCACCCCCATGCTCCACCCAAAAGTTTTTATAAAAATAAAAGCAAAAAAGTCCTGGGGGGCATGGCTAGAAGCCACCCGAGCACCCTCCGTGGGGCCACTATGAGGAGCAGATATGTGCTGGAGAGATGGAGTAGGAGGTGGAGCTGGGATGGTGGGGGAGGAGGATAGGGAGAGGGGGCCAGTGGTAACCCAGGCTGACCAGATTTATGGGGCCGGGGGGTGAGGGGGGGCAGTGGAAACCCAGGCTGACCAGATCAGCTATTGGGCTGGGGAACAGCAGAGACCCAGCCTGACCAACTCAGCTACCACCCAGGCCCAGATCCAGGGCCCCCGAGTTGACCGACTGAGCTGACAGAGCATGTGAAGGCATCAGTCCCATGAACCATAGCCACAGGATGTCCATGATTCTGGGCAACAACAGGATATCCAAGAGGAGTCTCAGTGAGGGTCCAGTATTGATGGTGTAGCAGAAGCCAGAGGCCCTGAGCCAGACCAGTTGCGATGAAAGCTGTTTGGGCAGAGTCTACCGTGTGACACAGTGCAGCACCCGATGCCGCTATGACAAACCAGAGCGTCACAGAGAGACAGGGAAGACAGTCGAAGTGACACAAGGACAGAGGCAGCTACAACCCATAGAGGAGCAAACTGCTGCCCGGGGGGTTGGCAAGATGTAGTTTTTAATCTTAATTTTTATTTTCTTTTGGGGGGGGAGGTTACAAGGCTGGAGGGCAGAAGGACTGGAGAAATGAGTGGGATTAGGGTGCATGATGTGAAATTTCTAAAGAATCAATTAAAAATTATGTAAAAAAAAAAACTGATAGGGCTGGAGATTTGGCTCAGTGGTTAAAAGTGGTTAAGGCTGTTCTTTCAGAGGATCCAGGCTCAATTTCCAGAATCCACATGGCAGCTCACAACTGTCTGTACCTGTAGTTTCAGATTATCCAACATCCTCACACAGATATACATGCAGGCAAAACACTAATACATATAAAATAAATAATTTTTTAAAATTATATTTCATTTTTTTAAAAGCTGATAAACGAAATGAGGCTGCTGGTGCGGGACATTGTCAGTTGTCATTAGTAGCAGGCACCAGTGGTCAGCAAAAGCACTAGTTTATTGATGGTAAATCTTGGCAAAAAACAAAAGAAAAAGGTTGGGGAGGTAGCTCAATTAGTCCCACAAAACAATAACAAAAACAGAAAGCTAAAGACTGAAGCTAGAGAAATGGCTCAGTGTTTAAGCGTGCTTTCCAATCGTCCAGGGAACCCGAGTTCAGTTCCTAGCGCCCACATACATCGGTTCATTAACAACCACCTGTCACTCCAACTCCAGGGACTCTGATGCCCTCCCCTGGCCTCAGTAGGCACTATACACATATACAGACATGACACACACATACATACATGATGTTCTTTAAAAGAGGATTTAAGGGAGCAAGCTGAGTAAAGTAAAAGCCGTGGATCCTTAAAGAGTGGTGGGCGACTGAGCTGTGCATGAAGAAGGAACAGAAAAGGACGATTGTAGTGACCACTTAGAGGGGTCCAGAGGAGCTGGAATTACCTGCTTTGGTTAAACAGTGATAGATGAGTACTTTCACTGGAAACTGAAGAGAAAGGAGACTTCAGTGGAGACGTGTAAATGTCCAATGATTATGAGTTTAGTCCAGTGGTTCTCAACCTGTGAGTCTCAACCCTGCGTATCAAATCACAATCCATAACAGCTATGAAGTAGCAAGGAAATAATCTTATGGCTGGGGATCACCGCCACTTGAACTGTATTAAAGGGTCACAGCATTAGAAGATTGAGAATCACTGCTTTAGACAGTGCCATGGCATAGTCCTGATGGAGTAGGCCAGCACTAAAAGCTTGGAGAAATGACTGCATCTGAAATGAACAAAGGCAAGGGATGGAGTTTGGGCAAAACCGGGCTTACTTCCCTTTTAATGAATGGGCAGGCAGGAAGGCCACATGTTCCACTTTAAGAACCAGGGGAACATGTGATCTGCTGGAGCAAATGAAGGAACCGGTCCTGCAGACCCAAAGCTGCAGGACTTCCACGTCACCCAACAACAACAGGATATCCAAGAGGAGTCCCAGTGAGGGTCCAAGATTGAAAGTATAATAGAAATCAGAGGCCTCACACCAGACCAGTGACTTTGCAGTGAACATTTGCACATAAAGATATATGGATAGAAGGGTTCACTGTATCACACTACAGCTTCTATGATGAGATTTTCCTTCTTTCTTTTTCTCTGAAAATTTATCCTGGGGAGGTTGCAAGGGCAGAGGGTGGACATGAAGGGATGGGAAATGAATGGGCTCAAGATGCACAACGTGAAAGACACAAAGAATAAAGTTAAAAAAAAGAACGTGGGAAGACTTAGGCCGGGCCGTTAGTAACTCTCACACCCTGAGTGCACAACAGATAGAGAGGAGGGTGTGTCCCAGGGCCATGTACCTCTTAGCAGGATGCCAGAGGAATGGGATTTCTAGGTGTTCCGCAGCAGCTGGCACCTGAACTGCCACCCACTTCTTTCTCTAATGGCCCGTAGACAGGCAGGGCACCACCCACCCACTTCCTTAGAGTCAGCTGAGAGTGATCAGACATGAATTATGTCTGAAGCCACCAAGAATCTCAGGCCAAGAGTGAAAAGCCACACAAATGACTTGAATTTGATCCCCCCATAGAACCCATGTAAAAACGCCTGAATGTGCTTGTAATCCCAGGGCTAGCAAGTCCCAGGCCAGTGAAAGACTCTTTCTCAAAAGGACTGGTCACCATTCCTGAGGCTGTTACCTAAGGTTTTCTCCAGCTTCCACACATAGGACATATACATGCATTTACATTTTTTTTAAAAAAAAAGATTATTTATTATGTATACAACATTCTGCCTCGATGTATGCCCGCACACCAGAAGAGGGCGCCAGATCTCATTACAGATGGTTGTGAGCCACCATGTGGTTGCTGGGAATTGAACTCAGGACCTCTGGAAGAGCAGCCAGTGTGCTCTTAACCTCTGAGCCATCTCTCCAGCCCCCATTTTTTTAAACTCCTGGTTGACATCACTTAGAGCCTGACATGGTGGTATAAATATAGGCCTGTCTGCTCCAGAGACTGAAGGAGGAGGCTTGCTTGAGCCTCGGAACCTTCCTGAGCAACATATTAAAAACCATGTCTCTTAAAATATACTTTATTTCTATTTATGTGTTATTGTTACTATGATTAGTGAGGGCTGACTCATGTGTGGATGTCAGGACAACTTTCAGGATATGGTACGCTCCTCTCATTGGTTTCAGGTCACTGGACTCATGTAACATCTTTATCCATTGGAGCCATCTCACTGGCCCAGAATGAAAAAATAAATAAAACTTTTCAAAAGCTAGGCATGGTGATGCAGACATTCCAGGCTACTTCCGAGCCTGAGGTAGATGGGCAAGTGCAAGGCCAGCCTGGACTACTTAGTGAGGACTTACAAAGGAAAGTTCGGGAGGAGGAGCTGGAGATGGTAGAATATTGGGTTAGGAAAAAGTGGATTGTGATTAGCAGAAACTTACCAGAAGTGGGGAGGTAGCTCATTGGTTAAGAGTACTGGCTACCTTTCCAAAGGACCTGAGTTCAATTCCCAGCACCCACAATGGCAGCTTATAACCATCTGTAACTCCAGTCCCGGAGGATCTGGTGCCTTCTGGCCTCGGTGGGTCCTGGCACACAAAACTCCCATGTTCATGAAATAAAATGGGGTGGGGGTAGGGCTCTTCATGTAGGCTAAGAGGTGACTCAGTTTATTAAGTGCATGTGATGCAAGCATAGGGACCCAAGTTTGGAGGCCAGGCCTGTATTAACGCTGGGAAGGGGGACAGGACGATCCCTGGGACCTAGTGGGTTGATGAGCTCCAGGATCTGTGAGGATGGTAGGTGGGTGGGTGGGTGGATGGATGGATGGATGGATGGGTAGGTAGATGGGTAGATGGATAGATAGGGGGTTATTGGAATGACTTAACAGGCTGCAGTCCTGCTAACCCAACAATAGGTGGCTGTGAACAGAAAGTCAGGAATTCAGTAGTTGAGTCCACGGGGCTGGATGTCTCAGCTGGTCTTCCGTATACGTTAGAGTCCCAAAGAAGTAGGCTCAATGCTTCCTTCTTCTGTGACCCTATATAGACTTCAGCAGAAGATTTGGCCCATATTAATTTGGCCCATATTAAAGGTCATCCCACCTCAAAATTATGAACTAGAAGTGGATTCACACACTTCAAACCAAGCAAAAGATCTCTCACGGGTGTGCCCTCCATTTCTGGATTGTAGTTCAGTCAATAAAAAAACTAAGAATAGCCATCATAGTGAGGGATCATATCTCAAAAAAATAGAATGGAGGGCCAGTGAGACAGCCCACCAGGTCAATGGAGGGCCAGTGAGACAGCCCACCAGGTCGAGGTGCTGGCTGTCAAGCTTAATGACCTAAGGATAATCCCTGGACCCACATAACAACAATAGACTCTTACAAGTTGTCTCTGACCTCTACATGTGTGCTGTGGCACATACATGCACATACTAAGTAAATAAACATAATTTTAAAAGTAAAAACAAAATGGAGAATGAGCTAGGAAGATGCCTGCTGTTGACCTCTGACCTTATACTTGCACAGCACGTATGAGCACCTCCGTGTGTGAGGACTCAGACACACACACTGGAAAGCGGAAAGCCACAGTGCTCCCAGTGAGGCTGAGGTCCTTTTCACAGGAGGTTTTCCCAGGGGCTCGCACTAAGAATGTGGTGAGGATGAGAAACGGGAGTAAGAAGAAGCCTGGGAGCCTGGGAGGGCGACTCTACTTGCAGACAAACTGGCTGGGAGGGTAGACGGATGCCTATTTCCTTATCTCTACTAACCTGTGGCGATGGGTTTTGTAAGACAATTGCTAAGCAAGGTGTGATGGGGCACCCCTTAATTCCAGCACTCCAGAGGCAGAGACAGGCAGATCTCAGATGCATTTATTTAATTATTTTTTATCAATAAAAATTCAGGAGTCAGATATCAGGGTAAGAACCTGAATGATCAGAAAAGTGATGGAGAAACCACCAGTGACATCCTAGCTCTTCCGATCCTCCATCCAAAAGGACTGAGATCCACTCTAAGCCCTGCCTTACTTTCTGTCTGTCTGTCCTCAGTCTTCTGAAATCTCTATGGTTAATTTTGGTCAGCTAGTGGCTAGCTCCACCCTCTGATTCAAAACAAGCTTTATTGTCATAGTGTGATCAGAATATCGCACAACAGATGTCTGATTTTGAGGCCAGCCTGGTCTACATAATGAGTGCCAGGCTAGACAAGACTATAGAGAGAGACCCTGTCCTGGATGGATGGATGGATGGATGGATGGATGGATGGATGGATGGATGGATGGATGGATGGATGGATGGATGGATGGATTAACAAGTGATAATTGCTGGATTTTACTTTTATAGGATGGCATAGTAAATCCAACGATAAGAAAAGATTTGAAAACTGTCCCAAAATTCTACTGCTGTCCAATCAAAGGATGTCCTCGAGGCCCTGACCGACCATTCTCCCAGTTCTCTCTGGTTAAACAGGTATGTCACTATGCCTTTTTCAGGATGGTTCAGTTTCCAGCAACCACCTGGCAATTTACAAATGTCTGTAGCTGCAGTTCCAGAAAATCCAGCACTCTCTTCTGGCTCTGGAGAAACTGCATACATGTGGTACATAAACATACATGTATGTAAAGTACCCATACACATACAATCTTTTTTTTTAAATAAATAAATAAAAATGGCATGACTAAGGTACCTTATAGGAAGAAGTGTCTATTTGGCTTACAGTTCCAGAGGGATGGGAGTCCATCATGGCAGGGAAGTGGGGCAGCAGGCAGGCATGGTGGCCAGAGCAAAGGCCAAGTGTTCGCATCTTCCACTGCAGGCAGGATGCTGAGGGAGCAGACTAGGGAGGCAGGTGGCTTTGAAACCACAAAGCCTGTCCCCAGTGCCATACTTCCTCCAGCAGGAGTTCACCTCTTAAACCTCCCCATACAGCACCACCTGGGGAGCCGGTTCTCATTCAGACCAGCACATGGTGTATAGGCATAGACTTGGCTGTGCTCTACCTGCTGAGCAGGCATAACCAGACTGTCTTGTGAGGAGGGAGGGAACCCGCTGCTGGGGAAAGAGAGGTTGGAGACTGAAGAGACTTATCCTTAGGGCTGGAGAGAGGATCCAGTGGCTATAAGCACATACGACTCTCGGAGAGAACCTGCATTCTATTCCCAGCACACATGTCAACAGTGGCTCAAAGCCATCTGGCCCCACAGACACTGTACTCATGTTCACATGCACACATAGACACACATAAAGATAAAATTCGATAAACAAAAGTGAAATGATTGCTGAAGTTCTTCTGGAGAGCCTTGAGAAGGACATTGCAGAGACTGTATGTCTTGGTAAGGGTTTCTATTGCTGTGATGGAACACTGTGACCCAAAACACAAGTCGGGGAGGAGCTGCTTTATTTGACTTACACTTCCATATCATAGCCCATCATTGAAGGAAGCCAGAACAGAAACTCACACAGGGCAGGAACCTGGAGACAGGAGCTGATGCAGAGACCATGGAAGGGAGCTGCTTACTGCTCTTGCTCAACATGATCTACTCAGTCTGGTCCTGGGTTCTATAAGACCCAGAACCACCAGTCCAGGGATGACACCACCCACCATGAGCTGGGCTTTCCTATATCAGTCACTAAGAAAATGCCCTAAAACCAGAGCTTATAGAGGCATTTTCTCAATTGAGGCTCTGTCCTCTCAGATAACTCTAGCTTGTGTTAAGTTGATATAAACCTAGCCAGCACACTGTATATTCTTGGCTCACAGCACTTAATGTGTAGTTGAGAATCTGAATACACGGGTTGGTTCCAAGGCAGCCTGCCCACTCTGCAGAAGGGGAAGCATATGTTAAACTGAAGCTTGTCTGCTTGCAAATGCTATACCTGGTGATCACTGGGAAGCTGGGGGTGTGGGTGGATCTTATGTGATGCTGTCTCTCATCTTAATCCCAACTGTGTTTTTTGCAGCACTTTATGAAAATGCACGCAGAAAAGAAGCACAAATGCAGTAAATGCAGTAATTCCTACGGCACCGAGTGGGACCTGAAACGACACGAGGAAGATTGCGGCAAGACCTTCCAGTGTACGTGTGGCTGCCCCTACGCCAGCAGAACCGCACTGCAATCTCACATCTACCGAACTGGCCACGAGATCCCTGCAGAACACAGGTAAAGCACAAAGAGATGGTGCTGAGTAGCCGTGAGGGGCTGGAAAGGGGGCTTCCTGGGGAGCCAGCCACGTAGGGAAAGAAAGTAACAGGGCACAGAACCTGTGACTTTGAAAAGGGTTTTTTTTTTTTCAATTCTTTTATTTTAATTTTATTTTCACTGGTGTTTTGCCCGCATGCATGTCTGTGTGAGAGTGTGTCAGATCTTGGCGTTACAGACAGGTGTGAGCTGCCATGTGGGTGCTGGGAATTGAACCCTGGGTCCTCTGGAAGAGTAGTCAGTACTCTTAACCACAGAACCATTTCTCCAGCCCCCGAAAAGAATTCTTTTGGAATAGCAGCAGCAATAACAGAAGAGCACTCCTGGGCCAGGATCTTTTACTTTGTGTTTGAGCCTGGGCCTGTGGTCCCCCTGCTGCAGCCTCCCCGAGGCTGAGCTTGCAGATGTGTGCACCACTGCCCAGCTGAGCCTGAGATGCCGACCCACTTGCTTTGTATGTTTTCTCCTAAGAATTTTTTATTTTCACTTACGTGCATGTATACATATCACTATGTGTGAATGACACATGTATGTAGGTTCCTAAAGAGGTTAAAAGAGGGCATTGGACGCCCTGGAGTTGGAGTTACAAGTGGTTGTGACCTGCCCAATGCAAGTGCTGGAAACAAATTCAGGTCCTCTGGACAAACAGCAAGTGTCCTTACCTACTGAGCCAGCTCTCAAGCACATAGTTCCTGAGGCTTCCTTCCTCTTCCCATTTGAGAATCTCAGCCTTCAGCACCTTCTCTAGAGAAATGGATTGCTGGGCACTGAAAGCTGCATCGTAACACAGGGTTCCATTTGTCTGTTTACTTTCATCCTATGGTGCTGACGGTTGAATTCGAGGCCTCATGAATCATGGGCATCTGCTCAGCCCTGAGTCACATTCCTTCCTCATTTTGCTTTTTTTTTTTTTTTTTGGTTTTTCGAGACCGGGTTTCTCTGTGGCTTTGGAGCCTGTCCTGGAACTCCCTTTGTAGACCAGGTTGGTCTCGAACTCACAGAGATCCGCCTGTCTCTGCCTCCTGAGTGCTGGGATTAAAGGCGTGCGCCACCATCGCCCGGCTATTTTGCTTCTTTTTTGGCACTGACCCTGAACTCACTCTGTAGCTAAGGCTGGTCGTAAATGTTCTACCTCAGCCTATGTGTAGCGAGGATGATAATTCCAGGCCCCACGTTAAACTTCATTTTTAAAGATCAAATTTATGTTTGGTGCAGTGGCTTCTGCTGCAGGTATGGTACTTACAAGTTTCTTTTTATTTTTTTTTTTTTTTTTTTTTTTTTTTGGTTTTTCGAGACAGGGTTTCTCTGTGGTTTTGGAGCCTGTCCTGGAACTAGCTCTTGTAGACCAGGCTGGTCTCGAACTCACAGAGATCCGCCTGCCTCTGCCTCCCGAGTGCTGGGATTAAAGGCGTGCGCCACCACTGCCCGGCTTTTATTTTTTTTTTTTTTTTTTTTTTTTTTTTTCTTTTTTTTTACTTACAAGTTTCTTGATCTGATTTTTAAGGTCCAGGGGGCCAGCAGAATGGCTCAGTGGGTAAAGGCTCTTGCTTTTAAGCCTGATAGCCTAAGTTTTGATCTTTAGGACCCACGTGGTAGAAGGAGAAAACTGATTCCTGAGAGTTGTTCTGACCTCCATACAATACATGTGCCGTGGGACATGTGTTCACACACAATAAATAAATGTAATAAAAATGTAGAAGAATTTTGAAAACTCCAATTTGAGGATGGAGTTCATGTAACATAAGCCTGTAATCCTTTAGGAGGCAGAAGCAGTAGAGGTCCCAAAAGTTAAGGCCAGTCATAGATATAAGTCCCTGGAAAAAGGGAGTGGGAATGTTTCTGAGTGCAAGCCGAACTCTCAGAGATGCCAGAAGGGATGTGTCGTCACTGTCCAGATCCCACCTTTCCTGTGTGGTTAATGAGAAATGAAGATAGAGCGATGTAGTCAATGAAAACTACATTTTTAAAAGAAAAGATTTGTTTTTTATATATACAGTGTTCTGCCTGCATGTCTGCCTGCATGCCAGAGAGGGCACCAAGTCTCATGATAGATGGCTGTGAGCCACCATGTGGTTGCTGGGAATTGAACCCAGGACCTCTGGAAGAGCAGTCAGTGCTCTTAACCCCTGAGCCATCTCTCCAGCCCAAAAGCTACATTTTAGGAGCCGAAGAGATGGCTCAGGGGTTAGGAAAGGTTTTTCCACTCTCACAGAATACCTGATTCTGGTTCCCAGGACACACGCCAGGCAGCTCACAACCAGTTCCAAGGGATTCCTACGTCCATTTCCAACCTCTGTGGCCATGTGCACATACTAACAGACACGCGTGCACATAAATTTTTTTAAATCCTTTTTGTTTCATTTTAAAATTGGTTTTATTTTTGCTTTGTCGCTGTTTCCAGAGACCCACCTAGTAAAAAAAGGAAACTGGAAAGCTACCTGCAAAACCAGAAGTTGTCCAGTAAAAACACTGAGCCACCGAGCGACCAGCCAGTCCCTCCCCAAGACGTTCATGAACTGGAAGCGGCAGAAGTGAAGCTAGTGGCGTCGCTTGACGACTCTTGCAGCACTCACGCCAAAAAGCAGAGCATCACAGCACCTTCCAGGTGCCCCCAGAAGTTGCTTTTACCAAAGCCCAAGGTGGCTCTGGTTAAACTTCCGGTCATGCAGTTTTCCCCTGTGCCTGTTTTTGTGCCTACAGCTGACCCCTCGGCCCAGCCTGTGGTGTTAGGTATGGACCGTGGTTCTGCGGCCGGAGCTGTGCACTTAGTCCCCCTGCCGGTAGGAACCCTGATCCTCAGCCTGGATCCAGAGGCCTGCTCTCTGAAGGAGAGCCTACCCCTCTCGAAAGTTATCAGTCCCATTGTCGGGCCGATCAGTACAGGTGTTCAGGTGAACTTGGGGAAAAGCCCTTGTAGTCCTTTACAAGAACTCGGGAGTGCGTGTCAGAAGAGCAGCCTCTCCTCAATCAACGTGCAGACAGATCTGTCCTATGCCTCACCGGACTTGATACCTTCTGCTCAGTGGCTCAGCCCAGATTCCTCTGTGTCATCGTGTTCTCAAACGGACCTGTCGTTTGATTCTCAAGTGTCCCTTCCCGTTAGTGTCCACACCCAGACGCTGGTGCCCAGCTCAAAGGTCACTTCATCCATAGCTGCTCAGACAGATGCACTTATTGATGCCTGTTTCCAGCCAGGTGGGATCTCCAGGGAAACCCAAACCAGCAGGATGCGAGACCCCACCCATGACCCTGTGCAGGTGGACCACACTGGCCTGTGTGGGGACATCTTTGAAAGTGTTCATTCATCATACAGTGTCCCCGCGGACAGCATCATGAGTAGCAGTTTAGTTTCAGAGACGGTCACTCATGGTCTGTTACCTCAGAATGACTCTAAGATATTAAGCCAAGTCATTGAAAAGTCTGCGCCTTTGTTACACTTCAGTGCCCAGAATAGCATGCTTCCCTCACAGAACATGACTGATAATCAGACCCAAACCATAGATCTACTGAGTGACTTAGAAAACATCCTGTCAAGCAACCTGCCTGGCCAAGCACTGGATAACCGGAGTCTTCTGTCCGACACGAACCCCGGGCCTGACACCCAGCTCCCAGCAGGCTCAGCCCAGAATTCTGGGATTGATTTCGATCTTGAGGAGTTCCTCTCAGCCTCAAATATCCAGACTCAGACTGAAGAGAGTGAGCTCACCAGCGTGAGCACTGAGCCCGCCCTGGAGTCCCTGGACATCGAAACTCAGACTGACCTCTTCCTCACAGACCCCTCCGCACAGCCCTATGGCTTCAGGGCAAGTTCAAGCTTTCTGGGCCTGGAGATGTTTGACACACAGACACAGACAGACTTAAACTTCTTCTTGGACAGTAGTCCTCACCTGCCCCTGGGCAGCATCCTGAAACACTCCAGCTTCTCTATGAGCACTGACTCATCTGACACAGAGACCCAGACTGAAGGCGCCTCCCCGGCTCAACACACACCCGCGCTGGAGAGCAAGGTCCAGCTGAACAGCACAGAAACACAGACCCTGAGTTCTGGCTTTGAGCCCCTGGGGAACTTGTTCTTCACCAGCAACGAAACTCAGACAGCAATGGGTGACTTCCTTCTAGCCGACTTGGCCTGGAACACAATGGAGTCCCAGTTCAGCTCTGTGGAGACCCAGACGTGCTCGGAGCTGCACGCCCACGCTGTCTCCAGCTTCTGAAGGGGTGGCCAGGCTCCCCTCCCCTTGTGGTTTAGGACATGGCAAAAGGACAGCTGTACCAACTGGGGATGGAGTTGGTGGGGCAGCAGCTGTTGAGATTCTCCGCAGTTCTTGGCCTTTGTACTCGTGAACACAAGATTGGTGTACAAATGTGAGTGTATTATAAAGTGTAAGGTGTTGATCTGAAAAGTTTCAGTGTTGCCTACGTTTGCTCCTGTGTAGCTATTTTTTCCATCTTAAAAAAAAAAAAAAAAAGCATTTCACACTGTAAGACTTACAACCATTTAGCTGAAGCCAAGCTTACCAGATAGTAGGGCGCAAGCTTTGCAACCGCTTTAACCGAGTATAGCACGCTTAAACAGTACCTCCAACGTCAGACAACGCTGTGTGGCCCTGGCTCTGATGCTGCGCCCTTTGCCTTGTCACGTCCGTTCTGACTTGGAAACACTAAAGGAAGCCACAGCTGTCTTTAGCTCTTATGACAGTTTCTACAGCGTCACTGCTGTCCCTTCTCTCCCAAGCAGTGACTACTGCCAGCTTTGTTTGCTGTTCATTTCTCTCTCTGAAGTTACCGGCCAGCACGAGAGTAGCAAGCACTTAGTGTAACTAGCAGTCCTTCTAGTAAGAGTAAAGTCTCCAGACCGTGGAGTCAGCTCTGTGGAATCCTGCTGTTTCATTCATCTCAGCCTCATCCTGCATCGTGGGAAAGTTTTCCTCTCACTATTGTTGGTCAAGAAGATCCCTGTGACCAAATTTATGGGGTTGGTTGCCCATGTCAGCCGGCAGCCAGCTGTGGGCACACAGTGGCCGGAGGACAGTCACTCTGTCTGGGGCTCAGGACCCCAGAGCTTCTACCTATCTGTAAATCTGGGTTCCTGTGACTCTCCACTCTTTGATCTCAGTTAATTTACTAGAGAGGCTTACAGAACTCAGGGATACAGTTATTGCAAAGGGTAGAGTGGGTACGAAAGGGGCAGAGGGTTTCTACACTTTTTGTAGGCATAATACCCACCAAGAATCCGCCTATTATCCTTGCAGAAACCCTTCAAACCCAGGCTTCTGGGGTTAGTGGCTGCTTTGTTGTATGGGTAGAGCTGCTTAAATCATTGCCATTAGTGATCAACTTAACCTTGGGTACCACCCTCCCCACTGGATTGGGAGTTAGGGATGAAGTTGAAAAGATCCCAATCTTCCAGTCATTAATCATGCTTTGGTCTCTCCTGTGACTTGTCCCCGTCCTAATACTACCTGGAGTAGCTATCAGCTACCAGTGACCTCATAGCAAGCAAAAGCAAACCTTTCTTCTAAATATTTTGGGGTTGGGGAGTGTTGTGTGCAAATACATACTTTATATCATCGCATCCACAAACGTCCTTCCCATTCGACAGTAGACCCTGGGGGCTACCCTACCGCTTCCTGTTATGTACTTACAGGCTCTCTAAAAATTAAAAAGGAAGTAGGGTAAGGCAAAAGCATCCCTGTCGAGCCCCCTTTCAGTACTTTGCACTTCTAATCTTGATAGGAGGAACGTGGCCTACAAAGTCTTTCCTTCCACCCACCCTACCCTTTTCCTTGAAAGAAGCACTTTGGTCTGGCAAGTATATTATGTATACCTTGAGACTAGCAATTGTAGAATGGAGCCATCGAAAGTATGCTAGTCTAGATTCTGTTGTGAGACATTCTTTAAAGGGGAAAGGTAGACCATTTGCTTCAATAATCAAGAGCATTTTGAGGAGTTAGCGTGGTCAAACATGCCTTGCGGGCTCTCTGTGCTAAGTAGATCATGGATTCTTAGGCAAATCTGAGTACACACAGCCTGGGGAACCATCCAGTCCTCCCTGGGAAGCCCTGTTCTTTCTGTAGCATATGCTTGTGCTGCCAAAAGCTGAACCCTTAAAACCTAAGGGGACCGATGATTCCTTAAGTAAATGGGTGGTGTTGCTGCTGTTGTGTCCCACCCACCTGATGGAAGGCCTCGGAAATGGGCTAACACACCTGGCAGATGAGTGTACCCCACTAGCTAAACAGTGGTTTGGGTCACAATTGCCTGTAAATGTGAGTTCAGAACAGACATAAAGCCTTAACTTAGATTTTCTGTTGTGTTTTGGAATCATCACTGCCTTAATGTTCAAGCATCTATTAAGCCCTCCGGCTGAAGGAGAAATGCATGTCTGCTCGTGACTTTTTGTAAATATAAGTGCAGCGAGCTATTGCCTTTAAGTTTCAGTTTTTGTTTCTGTGGCAATGTCTCTTAATAGTTACAGAAAAAAATGGAGCATGTAATTGTCTTTCATGTGCAAGAACTGTCCCGACAAACCCTTCGTCACTTGAATTCTCCCACAGTTGTTTGTGAACACAGATTCGGTGATTAAAGAGAAACTAGAACTCTCCCTTTTGGTGTGAATTTAATACATACTCATGATGTGACTTACCTTCTGAATTTGGAGGACACCCTAACACGTGTACATATACACACTGAGAAATAAAAACAAATGAGGCACACCTTTAATCCCAGTACTCAGGAGGCAGAGGCAGGCAGATCTCTGAGTTCGAGGCCAGCCTAGTCTACATAGCAAGTTCCAGGAGAGCCAGGGCTGCATAGTGAGACCCTGTCTCAAAATATATATGTGTGTGTGTGTGTGTGTGTGTGTGTATGTATGTATTCTTAAAAGATACTTAGTCACTAGTTTGCATTTGGATATGACATAGATTTTAGGAAAACATATTATTGTTAGTAGTTCAGTCCATGCACTCAGCACAGACTCAGGCTTCCTTTTCTTCCTGAACAGCTTAAGAATAAAACGAGAGGCAGCAAGTCAATAGCTCTTTGCTCTGTCACTAATTTACAGGAAAAACAAACCGATGTTTCGACTCCCTTTCAATAAAGGGAAAGTTCAAGTTTTTGTAACTCATTTGAAAGATGCTGAGTCAAGTTCAAAGTTACGGTTTTCATTTGGAGAAAATGACCATTACTGGTCTAACTGCGAAATCCCTCTAGAAACTGATGGGGGTTACATTTTCACTTAGTTTTTTATGAATATATATATATATATATATATATATATATATATATATATATATATACACACACACACACATACATTATACACAAGGACTAAAGAGGGGCTGTCCAGAGCAAGCTGGCTAACTAGACCAGCCTTATCAGCAAGCTCGGAGCTCAACTGAGAGGTCCTGCCTCCATAAATAAGGTGGAGAGAAATCAGGGAGACTCTCAATATCAGCCTCCACCTGAACATGTTTACCCACATACACATGGGTCCGCACATGTGAACATCCATGCAGACCACACAGACACGTGAAAATAAACCTGCTAAGTTCTCCAAATACCAGGTGCTTTTGTTTGGCTCTTGTTTTTTGAACTGGGGTTTTGCCATGTAGCCCTGGCCTGGTACAAAATATCCTAAGCTGGTCTCCAATTTAGGTAATCCTGCTTCATCCTCCTGAGGCCTCATCTATTTATACCAGTGCCTCTCAGGCTTGCTTGCTTAAGACCTTTAAAGAGATGAGGAGGAAGGGATATGTAGCTTTGGGGCCAAGTGCTACAAAGTTGGGTTCACCTCTCGTCTCACAGTGGATCTGTGTTGTCATCTGAAGGGTGTTCGAGTGACATTGATTTGACACTGGGAGAGGACAACACAGACCCCTGCATACTCAATATCCAGATGTGACTCCCATTGTTAAAAGACATGGGTTTTCATCTAGGTTCGTCAGCCAGATGTCACCCAGCACAATGTTCTTAGAACTAGAGAGTGACTCAGAGGTTGTCTGGTGCTCAAGGGTCCTTTCTGTTGCTGGGCTGTATTTATCATAGACACAACACACAGGTGCCTTAGCTCACAAGTCACATGGGCTATGGGACAGGTGGAGAGGGCACTCAGGTGCTTGGTTCTCAAGCAGCTAATACCATGGACTACACTGAAAAGGGAGTTTCCGGAAGGAGCCAGGCCCAAACTGGGTAAACCAACAGCGGACACTGCTTGAACCACATCAGCGAGGCTCTTTGTTCTTTCAAAAGACTTGGGAGAAAAAAAAATACATTTTATATTCTCTTACCAAGTAACAAAATAAAATCAGTTGTAAATTTGTTCAAAATCTCCATATTTCACAGGTTAGCCTGTGAGAAGCATAGCGACTCTAATAGGCCTCTACTAAGCTTCCGTTCTTTGAAACAAGTTAATGCTTCAGGACAGAGGTTTCCAAAGGACAATGGCAACAACAAAAAACAATTTTGATAAAACAATAGTCGTACTTCATAGAGTAAAATAAAAGTGAAGTGGAAAAACTATCTATGGTGACTTGTCTCCCTCAAAGTCCTTCGCTCGACACGGACAAAGACCTGTCGGGTCTACAGTAGTGGGCTTTTAAGCCTAGCATGTGCAAATGAAACCTTGTTCTAAGCCTGGCATCTTCTTGTTGCGGCCCTTATCTGCCCGTGCTCTGCTATCTGGTGGTCTGCTGCTTTCCCACGTCCCGGGTGCCATGTGGAGGTGTGGCTGCATCTCACATATGCTGATTGGAACCAAACTTAAAACCGATTGCTCGCTCTTCTTTCCCGTGCTGAGCAATGTCCAGAAAACGTAGAACCCATGCTTCAAGGAAAACCTGGCAGAAGTCAACGCATCCGAATTGAGCTGCCATGGACAGGTATGTAGGCATTCAAGATTCTCCTCGGTGGGGCTGGAGACATGGCCCGGTGTTTTAGAGCCCTTGCAGAAGACTTGGGTTCAGTTTCAGCACCTATAAGGCAGCTCACAACCATCTATGAATCCAACTCCGGGGGCTCTGGTGACCTCTTCTGTCCTCCATGCATGTGGTAACACATCCATACATGCAGTCAAAACACAAACAAATAAAGAAAATAAAATTTAATTCTCAGTAACTTTTCTCTAACATTGAAATTTCTGTACAGCATGTTCGAGAACTCATGCCAGTCTTGGCAAACTGCCTTAGGAATTGTTTATACTGTTTTATTTCAGTTCGCAGAAATTATTTTTGTCCCACTATATTTGAGAGTCGGTACTGCTAGTAAGTTACACTGTTTCCAATCCCTCTTTTTTCCCCTTTTGCACCTTTTTATAGCACGGTGTATTTTTGTATTTTTGTAGACACCCAGAATCCCATCTCCTGCAGGAAGAAGCTTCTCTGATGATGGCTGAAGAAGCAAGGCCCTCGTCTACAGGGGTGGCAGTGTTCCTAGGCGTCATTTGACTGCTATGTCCCTTCAGCAGAATAGCAGGGTATGTTTTCCCCTAGGCCCATGACCTCACTAGTCTCGGGTTCTCAGCCACTTTAACAGTGTCCTCTCTCTAGACCAGTTTAGCTTGTCTCTCTGTGGATGACGTCACCCCAGACCTTGTCCCAGGTTGTTTTTGAGATTAGCTCCGGTCATCTACAGTCCTGTGTTAAGTAGAGGGAAAAGCAAAAAGTGAACAGGATGCACGTTCCCACTGGATTCCCAGCCACTAACATCAAGGGGAAAACCCATGTGTTACGTGTTGAGCATATGATAGGGCTGGGTTTAAAGGCATGCACCACCTGGTTTCTATGGTAACTAGTGTGGCTACTGGGACTAAAGGTGTGTGTTACCATAGCCTGGTCTGTAAGGCTGACCAATGGGACTGTTTTACTCTCAGATCTTCAGGCAGTCTTTATTAAAATACAATTGAAATGCCACTACATTTCCCCTTTTTGTCTAAAATAAAAAAGAAGGCTATAACTAATATAAGAAAACACAGTAAGTACAATGACTATATACCATATATACAGGTAATAAATATATCAACAATTTGACAAATTCAGAGAAAATACTTCATATCCTATCTTGGTGAGTCCAAAGTTTTATACCTAATTTACTTTCTATCATAACTTGCTTTCTGTGTCTGGTAAACTATAACTATAGATACATAGCTATCAAATCTTCAACTCCCTCAGAGACCCAAGAAGGAAATAATATTAATTGGGTAAGCAGGAAGTGCGAGCAAGAGACTTCCAAAAATTGTAACGGCTGAAGCAGCTGGCTGCCTGGACGGTCACCCCAAGTTCCTCTGCAATGTTGGGGCACCCATCTTCGGCCTACAGGCTTAGCATATTTGTCAGACTTTTCTGTGAAGCAGGATATTGTGTGTCCTGATTGTCTAATTAGGACAGCATACTGTCAGCAGTTGAGGCAGGAGCATTTTCTTGCCCAGTGGCTTACCGTTGCCACAAAGAAAGTAAATTCCAAGTGGAGTTTCTTCAATGCCCATTATCTTCTCTGAAGCAGATTGGTGCTGCCAGGAGCAGACATGAATCATTGTCATAAAAAAGAAGAACCTAGGTTATTAAAACATCTTAAATGCCATATTCTGTAGATCTCTGAAGTGTATGAAGATGACCCATCTATCTAAATTATATCTTTGTTTGACCTTGAAAACACACCAAATGTGACTAACAAGTTCGATTATACTAGGTGATTAACTACTAACTAATGTTTATTATCCTAAGCAGTTGATAATAATTTTCAAGGTCTAGAATTTTGCCTTACATTGTTAAATGCCACTACAGGAAGTAACGGGTGATTCCAAAGAAACAGTGTCTTCTAGACACAATAGGCAGCCATCTGCAATTCCATATATGAAGTATGCTAATGATATAGAAAGGGAAAAATGATCAAAATATATTATATAAAGATAATTTTTTTAAATGATTGTAGGAGACTATATCAGGCATTTGAACAACCACTTGGGCAGGGAAGTGCCTAATGCAAAAAGTTCATGTGTCCATAGTGGTATCTTCTGGATATTTTGTTATAGATTATCTGATCAAAAGAAACCAAGAGCCACACATCAAGGCCAGCCTGGATTATACTGTGAGATCTCACTTCAAAGGAACAAGGGAGGAGGAGCTGGCAAGATGGTTCAGTGGGGAAAGAAGCTTGCTGCCAAATCGGATGACCTGAGTTCAGTTCCCAGGACCCACTAGGTGGAGAGAGAACTGACTCCATTAAGCAGTCCTCTGACCTCTAAATACATGTCAAGGCACAGGCACATGTATGCACACATATGCACACACAAATATAAAAAAGCTGTGCAGGCTACTACAGCTTTCATGGGACTGCAGTGGGGCTCTTGGGTTAAAGTCAGGGCCTTTCACATGCTAACAATGACTACATCTCCTGTGTCCCCCACAAACCTTAGGAAATGTGGACCCTTTATTCAGATTGGCCCTCCTCCTGATTCTAAGTTATTTTAAGGGGCTGGGGGTGTAGCTCAGCGGAAGAGCACTGTCCTGTGTTTCCACCAAGGTTTGTAGAGTGTTCAGATGTTTTTGTGTATGTATGAATGTGGGCCCACATGGGTGAAGGTCAGGGGATTCCTTGGGTGTTGCTCCTCACCTTCTACCATGAGACGGGGTCTGCGTTGCTTTTCCACAGTGTACGACAATCTGGCTGGACCACAGCTTCCAGAGATTTTCCTGTCTCTGCTTCCTTCTCCTTGTGAGGGCACTGGCATCATAGCTACACAGAGTCTGACTTCAGTGTGGGTGCTGGAGATTTGAACTAGGAGCCTCACGCATGCACAGCAAACTCTTCTACCCACTGAGGCATCTCCCCAGTCACTTAAAAAACGTTAACATTAGCATACAAAGTGATCGTGGGGAGCTATGGCCTGCATGTTGAGGCCAGAGGACAACGTTCAGGAGTCTATTCTCTCCTACCATGGAATCCAGATCATCAGGTTTGGACATGCTCCTTACTTACTAAGCCAATTCAAAGGCCCAGTAATGGATTTTACAATGATATTTCATGCATCACATATTCTAATTTGTCCCTCAGCACTTAAGTCTCATCTGAACAAAATACTTTTTTCTATTTTACAAAAACATTTAATTATTGTATATGCATTTGTCTATCATTCATGTGGGGTTAGGGGACTAAACTCAGGTCATCACGCTTGCTGACAAGAGCCTTTCCCTGCTGAGCTCTCTCACCGGCCCCCAAAGACTTTCTTTCAAAAATTACCTCACCGGGCAGTGGTGGTGCACACCTTTAATCCCAGCACTCAGAGAGGCAGAGGCAGGAGGATCTCCGTGAGTTCGAGGGCAGCCTGGTCTACAGAGTGAGCTCCAAGACAGCCAGAGCTACACAGAGAAACCCTGTCTCGAAAAACAAAAACATAAACAAAACAAAAAATATTTACCCCACGCATGAGTGTCATAATGAAACCCATTACTTTGTCTGCTAACTTAAAAATCGATACTGTGCGAGCTGGAGAAATGGCCTAGGAGCAAAGAGCATTGGCTGTTCTTACAGAGAACTCAGGTTTGATTTCCAGCACTCACACAATGGCTCACAAGTATCTGTCACTCGGGTTCCAGGGGATCTGACACTTTTTTCTGACTTGTATGGGCACCAGGCACACACGTAGTATGTAGGAAAAATATTCATATACATAAAATAAATCTTACAAAATTTAAAACTTTTTTTTTTTTTTTTTTTTTTTTTTTTTTTTTTTTGGTTTTTTGAGACAAGGTTTCTCTGTAGCTTTGGAGCCTGTCCTAGAACTCGGTCTGTAGACCAGGCTGGGCTTGAACACACAGAGATCCGCCTGCCTCTGCCTCCCGAGTGCTGGAATTAAAAGCATGAACCACCACTGCCTGGCCCTAAAACATTTTTATATTGTGACAGAGACTAGTCTTTTCAAACTGCTCTGAAACTCCAAAGAAAGGACCCTAGACTAAGCAGGGAAGGCCTGACCACCCATTCCTGGTCGCTGCTTTCCCACTTCATGCTGGGAAACATTAATTAGCCTGTTTTACATTAGAACTTATTCCTGTTTCTCCTGCTTTATCAAGGTGTTGGCAGAGACTGCTCATGTGTTTCCCCGGCTGCCCAGACCGGAAATAGTCACACAGAAACTGTATTAACTAAATCACTGCTTGGCCTACTGGCTTGTGCATAGTTCTAGCTAGCTCTTATATCTTTTTTTTTAATATTTATTTATTTATTATGTATACAATATTCTGTCTGTATGTATGTCTGCAGGCCAGAAGAGGGCACCAGACCTCATTACAGATGGTTGTGAGCCACCATGTGGTGGCCAGGAATTGAACTCAGGACCTTTGGAAGAGCAGGCAATGCTCTTAACCACTGAGTCATCTCTCTGGCCCCTAGCTCTTACATCTTAAATTAAACCATTTCTATTAATCTGTGCATCATCACAAGGTCATGGCCTACCAGCAAGTTTCCAACATCTGTCTCCTCCAGCATCTCCCTGACTCCGCCCACTCTCTTCTCCTCTCTCTGCTTAGAATTCTCACCTTGCTCTACTCTGCACTGCAATAGGCCCAAAGCAGATTCTTTATTAACCAATGGTATACAGAGGGGAATCCCACATCAGAAAGGGGGTGGAGATACCTCTGGTTCAGGTGGGCAGATCCAGGGCCTGGGTCCTATGCCACAATGTCCAGACACTGAGACACCCAATTTCTCTTTGGGACAGGTGAGGTGGCTTCTTGATTTGGAGAAGGGGTAGGGTGGGTGGGAGGAATTTCTAAGCATTCCTTCTAGACTGCCAAGTATCTTTCCGACCCTATGCTGTGGCCTTTCCTTTCCCTCTCAGTTTGTTTGGTTCTGTTTGGCCTTTCTGGGGGTTGGGATTGCAGGCTTTATACTACCATTCCTGGCTAGCGTTTTTGTTTTTGTTTTTAGGCCAGAAGAGGGCACCAGACCTCATTACAGATGGTTGTGAGCCACCATGTGGTTGCCGGGAATTGAACTCAGGACCTTTGGAAGAGCAGGCAATGCTCTTAACCACTGAGCCATCTCTCCAGCCCCTGGTTTTTGTTTTTCAAAAAGGCTAGGCATTGTAGCACGTGCCTATAACCTAAGCTCTTGGGAGGCTAAGGCAGGGGTATTGGTTCAAAACTACCTCAAGGCCAGTGTGAGTTAGATGAAACCAAAATACCACAAACTATGAAAACAAAATAAAACCTAGGCTGACAGACAGGATATTAGAGACCAATTCTGTAAAGCAGATGTCTGTAGTCATATTCTGCCATCATTGAGGAGATGGGAAAGTCTAAGAGTTCAAGTACAGCCTACTCTAAGCAATTCAAAGTGTGATTACAAAGCAGTTTAATGATTACTGATATCACAAAATGGTCAGAGCATCTGTCCACATAGAAGTACCACTTGGCATTAAAATATGCTTCATTTACATATAATATACAATTTAGGGAGCTATGCAAGGGTGAAATTAAGATGAGGGTAGCAGGAAGTCAGAAGGGAAAAAGTAACAGCCTCATTCCCTAACTGTCTAAAGCCTGAGAGTTCCCAAACAGAGGGGCAAGTTAAGATGGTCACAATGGTCAGGAACCTTTTCTCCCCAAACAACCCGTTATTCCTAACCTGCTCCCCACCCAGGCTGGATTTGATTCATCTGTCCCAGGCAGAGATTAGCCTGCAAGCTGCAGTGTGCGGATGTGACCTAGGCAGCTGAGGCACTGGACCATATTCCTGAACGTAATGCGAAGACCCGGCACCTTGGATACTGGGATGCATATCCACTTGGATGTGGTTGGATTTTCCATTCTATCAAGTGTTTTACATCTTTGTTGAAAGAAAGAAGGCGGTGGCAGCTACCTGTCTCAGAAGACAGGACAAGCCAGCACTTACTTCTCTAAGCTCAAGTAAGGCTCTGCTGTAGGCAGAAGCCGCATCAGGTGGCTTCCAGGCTATGAGAGTGGGGGCAGCACAGAGTGCCTTCCCACACTAGGCCTCCCACCAGGGGAGTCACTGAGCAAGGAGAAGGCCAACACAGGCTGGCCTAACTGAGTTTTGTAAATGGCTTAGCAGCAGAAGGTGAAAACTGTGGGTTCTTTTGTTTTTGATTGGTTAAAAATAAAAAAGTGTCTTGTATAGCCCAGGCTGGCCTCTGGACTCTGCCATCCTCCTGCCTCATCTCCCAGATGCTAGGATTATAGGTGTATGTCACCACACCTAGCCCAGTATGGTGTTTTTGAGGCTGAATTCAAACTCATTCAAATCTGCTCAATTTCCTCTGGTTCTGCTATTAAAAAAAGGGGGGGGGTGAGGAGTAGAGAGGATAGAGAAGGGGAGAGGAAGACTGAGGATGGACAGGAAAAGGAGAGGGTGGGAGAGGGGAAAGGGGGAGACAAATGAGCTGCAGGCAGTACTCATTCCCAGGAAACTATATTGTGACCAATCAGAGGACTCTGTGCGTGGAGACGGGGATGACAACCCTGCTCACTGTGAGGGATGGCAAGAGAGGTTTGGGGAACATTTTACTTGCTAGCGCCCGGGACCTGCTTTCCTGCTTAGCCTCCCCAGGGATGTGTCTGGGAGTGTTCTTAGGAGGTTTGGATTCCTTGCCTTTGAGTCTGCTTCTGTAGCTTGGCATTCCCTGTTTTTGCAAAACCTGCAAGGTGGCAAGATAACGGATGTTGTCGGGGTTGGATGGATACGTAGAGCTCTTCTGGGGCAGGAGGGACCAGCGCAAGCAGCACCTCTGGGACTCTGCCGCCAGCAGGTGTGTCCGGACCATAGGTGGCGGGAAAGGCAGTTGCTCGGTGACCTTCAGGTGGCTGGCCAGCTCGAAGTGTCTCTTTTCTCCTTTCCCATCGACTGTTTTCAACCTATCTGGACAAGCCACGCACTCGTCCTTTTCTCCCTTTTGTGCCTTCTCTTCCGGCTGCCAGAAAATATTCCTGTCCTTCTTGCTCAGGACATCCAAGCTGTTGGGGGTACAGCTTTTCAGTGGGGGCAGAACCACGAGGGCCTTGGATGCGAGAGAGTCGGAGGTGGAGAGGCCCCGGTCAGTGCTTCCGCAGGGGTTTCTGCAGGTCTTGCCACTAACGGTCTCGGGAATGGCCCACTCTTCCATGCACCAGATAAATTCCTTGATTTGCAGGCTTTTTTTTTCTCCATGCAAGTATGTGGGAAAGCAGAGTTTCGTGGGCTCTCTGGAATCAGTGCTGGGGTCCTGGGAGGGGCTGCACCAGTTCTTCTCGGGGCTCCAGTTCTTCTCGGGGCTCACCTTAGCCACAGCACCGGCCTCCAGTTTCCCAACCTCTGAGAGGGAAGAAGCCTCCAGACTCCCTTGGGAAAGACTCATACAGAATAAGCAGTCGCTGCCTCCACCAGTGCTTTCTCCTACCCTCCCCTTTTTCACTTTCTTCTTTGACCAGATGCAGGCAGTTGGTGAGGTTCGTCCCCAGCCGCGGACCTGCAAAGAAAGCAGCATGTTACCCCCTTGCCAGCTGTGCCAGGGCCTTGCCTCCTCCATTTGGGCTACACTCCTGTTCTCGCAGTCTTATTTGAGCCACATTTTTTTTCTTAAAACTGATTTATCTTAAATACACATACAGAAGACAGACAGACAGGCATCTTACCATGGAGACTAGCTGGCCATAAACTCACAATACTCCTGCCCTCTGCTTCTGAAAAGCAAACAAAACTCCCAGCCTTTACTATTGCAGCCTCACGAGAGCAGTGCTATTCCAGCCGTGGATGCTAACTTCACTGCTAGCCAGGAGTGGTTGTTTCTGAAGCCTGGGCAGCGGCACCTGTACAAAGCCACGGGACTAGCTACGGATCCCTTCAGACACAGTTCAGCATAGCGCCGTGGACCCAAGCTGCCATTCCCGTCCAAGGATTCCTTGGACTATCAATCAGTTTCCCAAAGGCCAGGAAGATGGCTCAGAAAGGCTGGAGGGCCAACGAGGAACAGATGCAGTCCTGGGAACCCAAGATTCCTGAGCGCCCAAGGTACAGCTATGCCTACCCACCCCTGGAGCCCCTGGCTGCAGCTGCCATCTAAAAACAAAGGACTGTATCTGTGATGAACATCATCCTAAGTAGTTAGGGATCGCTCATCTGAAACTCAAATGGGGCAATCTGTATTGTTGGTTGTATAACCTGGAAACCCTGCATTTAATCTTGGATTTGACCAAGTTTCCCTATTATTTACAATTTTTTATTTGGAGAGAGACAGAGATAGAGAGAATGTGTGTGAGTTCACACAGGCATGTATGATCTATGTGTGAATGAGCATGCCATGGTGTGAGCCTGAAGGTCAAAGGCAATGTGGAGTCGGTTCTCTCCTTCCACCTTACTGTGGATTCCAGGGATCAAACTCAGGTCTCCAGACTTGCACTGCAGCTGCCTCTACCTGCTGAGCCATCTTGTCAACTAAGCTTAGCCAACTAAGTCACAAGGCCCCACATTCTTCATGAACTTGTGCTACCCAGGCACCTGCCTTACAGTTTCAAATGTCGGCTTCCACCGCTCGCTCGCTCGCTCGGAGAAGGCACAGGACTCTAGAGAGCAGAGAGGATACAGCCTACGGGTCTCTCAGGTGCTGAGCACGGGGCTGGAAATATTCCGGCCTTCTTTGTCCAGTTACTGGTCAAGTGATCTCTGTGTACCACATTTTACCTACTGGGTGCTTCGGCACCCTCACTCACAGAGTAAGCCCCAGATGCCTACAGAGGTGTTGAAAGAAGAGTTAAATGCTGACTTGTCCGTGGAGAGCTGTCCCATCTGTGCCTAGGAGTGCACACGGCTGTCACTCTATTTCACTTCTGCCCCAAGGCTCCTATATTCACGCCAACATTTTTGGTAACATAAACTACTTTGGAAAAAGACCCGTAGTAAAGACCCAAGGGAGAAAGACCCAAGAAGACACTTACGGCTTCTTCCCACCCAGTGCCGATGGCAAACTCTTTGACCCGCTCATCCTCTTCCAACGTGAGGTCGCTGACACCGAGAAGACAGCAGACGTGATTCCTTTCGTTTCTCTCATCTGGACAACTTAAAGTCTGCATGGTTTCCTCTGCGCCTTGAATTTTCTCATGTTCGTCATTTTCTGCAACAGTCTCACTTTCCTGACAGAGATCCATTGCTGGGGTGACTGCTTATAGTTTTTAACATGTTCTTCCTGCAACGTCCAATTCAACTTGGTTTTAATATTGATTTTTTTTAAATCAGGTATCTCAAGTGAAATATTTTAATATATTCAGGAAGACTGAGAATAAATCTTTCAAAATGACCCGTTTCCAACTGCTGTCAGAAAAGATAAGGCTAATTTTAATTAAAAACTAATGTCTCTCTTTTTTTTTAAACTTTTGTGTGGGTGAGGTAGGGGTGGTGGGAGGACATGCCACAGCGCTCTAATGGAAGTCAGAGGATAATGGTTCTGTCTTGTCTTGTCTTTCTTTCTTTCTTTCTTTCACACACAGTGGCTTAGAATCATCAGACTTGTGAGGTAAGTGCGCTGACCTGTTGAGTCATCTGTCAACCCACAACTGATGAATTTAATAAAGACCAAAGAAATGAAGACACCTGGAAGACACTAGCATCGGCTCTACCTCTGGTTGCTGTGACAGAGCTCACAAGGGATGCGGTTCTACATATGACATTGTTAATATCAAAAGAATAGTGGGGACTCACAGACTCCCAGGATTCACCTGTTCCCAGAGCCCTCAGAGTTGACTGAGGTCCACAAACTTCTGAGGAGCCCAAGATGCTTTCCCACAGTGGGTAAGCAGACACTTATTTCTCCATGTTTCTGCCAACACTTGCTGCTTTGTTTTGTTTTAAGGAAAGCAGAGTGGGAGGGAGAGTGGAGCATGTGATCAGCCAGTTCCCTAGGCTCCCTCTGCCCAGCCACATCACTTCCCGTCTCCACCTCCCTAGTACTGTGATTGGGTGTGAGCCACCACCTTTTGGCTCTGTTTCTCTTTTTGACTGATTCAATCTCGCGTAGGCCAGGGTGGCTTTGAACCCACAGAGATCCGTCTGTCTCTGTCTCCCGAGTGCTGGGATTAAAGGTATGGGCCACCACTGCCGGGCCTCTATGGCTAACTAGTGTGGCTAGCTCCGCACTATGATCTTCATGCAAGCTTTATTTGTTAAAGTCCAAACAAAATAAAACCGCATATTTAGCACCGTGCCTGCATGTGCTTATGTATTCTTGGTGTGTGCCTAGTGCTGGGGAGGCCAGAAGAGAGCACTGGACTCCCTGGAACTACAGTTCTGGACAACTGAGCCTCCATGTGGGGTTGGGAATCGAACCTGGGCTCTCTGCAAAAAAACAAGTGCTCTTCACCACACTGCCGCCTCTCCAACTCCTCTAATGTGGTTTTGGGACAGAGTTGGCCTTAAACTTGAAGCAAACCTCCTGTTTCTGCTTCTGTGTGGTTTCTCACAAATTATATGCAGCTTTCCTCTAAAATGCAGAACTTTGTATAGCTATATTTTCATTTTTAATTTTTTTAATTTGTATGAGTGTTTTACAAGCATGTATTGTATAGCATGTATGCTTGCCTTGTGTGCTAGGAGACCAGAGGAGAGCACTGGATCCCCTGGGCTGGAATTATAGACAGTTGTTGGCTACCATGGAGGTGTTGGGTATGAAACTCTGGATCCTCTGTAAGAACAGCCAGTGAGTGCTTTTAACCCCCTTAGCCATCTTTCTAGCCCTTATTTTCCATTTCTTAACTTATTTTTTGTTTTGTTTTATTTTTGTTTTCGAGCCAGGGATTCTCTGTATAACAGTCCTAGCTGTCCTTGCTTTGTAGACCAGGCTAGCCTCAAATTCACAGAGATCCGCCTACCTCTGCCTCCTGAGTGCTGAGATTAAAGGCGTGTGCCGCCACCACCCTGCTGCCACCCAACTCTTCACTCACTTTTTTATAGATGGCTTCTTGTACCACAGACTAGCTCATGCAGTAAATTCATGAATCGCTGACCCTTCTGCTTCAACCTCCACATGTGTATATGTCTACTCAGGTGGTCAGTGAATGTGTGCACGGGAGTGTGCACATCAGGTGTCCTGCTCACCTGCCTTGCTCCCCTAAGACAGTCTCTCATTGAACCTGGAGCTTACATTTTCAGGCTAGACTGCCTTGGCTAACAAGCCCGAGTATTTCACCTAGGCTAGGCTTTAAAAGATGGCTCAGGCAGATAACACTTGCCACACAAGTTTAAGGAACAGAGTTCGGATCCCCAGTACCCACCTAAAAAGTCATGAGTTGTGTGATATATGCCTTTAATTCCAGTGCTGGAAAGGCAGAGTCAGGAGTGGTGTAGGAGGTTCTTCTGTTCATGTGTTGCTTTCATTGGTTAATGAATAAGGAAACTGCCTTGACCTAGCTGATAGGGGCAGAACTTAGGTAGGTGGAGAAGACAGAACTGAATTCTGGGAGGAAGAAAGCAGAGAGAGAGAAACCATAGATCCTCCGCCAGAGATGGACGCCAGTTAGAATCTTTGGTAAGCCACTACTATGTGGCAATACACAGATTAATGAAGATGGGTTAAACTAATATGTAAGAATTAGCCAATAAGAGGCTAGAACTAATGGGCCAAGCAGTGATTTAATTAATACAATTTCTGTGTGGTTATTTCGGGTGTAAGCTAGCCAGGCGGCCAGGACAAACAAGGGACCCTCTCCTTGCAAAAAGGAGGATCCTTGAGCCGGGCGGTGGTGGCGCACGCCTTTAATCCCAGCACTTGGGAGGCAGAGGCAGGTGAATCTCTGTGAGTTCGAGACCAGCCTGCTCTACAGAGCTAGTTCCAGGACAGGCTCCAAAGCCACAGAGAAACCCTGTCTCGAAAAACCAAAAAAAAAAAAAAAAAAAAAAAAGGAGGCTCCTTGGGGCTTTCTGGATAATCAGCCTAGCCAAAATCTGAGAACTTTGGGTTCAGCGAGAGAACATGTCTCAATAAAAATAAGGTGGGTGAGGACTAGAGAAATGGCTCAACAATTAAGAGCATTTGATACTCTTGCAAAGGACTCAGGCTTGGTTTCTGGCACTGAACCCACAAGAACTGGCAACTTCACTTCCAGCAGACATGACACCATTTTCTGGATTCCGCGAGCACCTGGCAGGCCCATGGTGCATATACGTTTAACCAAAACACTCGTATACATGAAATTAAAATAAATAAGTCTTCAAATTATATAGATATTTAAAAAAAGGTAGAGATTGAGGAAGACGCCCAAGTCAACCTCTGGCTCTCTGCACACTTGTACACACTCAAGTACATCCGAACACAAACACACACGACACACATGGAGTATGACTGTAGGTCAGGGGTGGAGAGCACTTTATAGACTAGGAGGTGCCTATGACTGCAGAACAGCCTCTCAGAGTTGTGAGGTTAATCCTGGAATCTAAAGCCTCAAACAAGAAGCACGCATATTTATATTGGCCGGGGCCATCTGATGTAAACAGCACAACCTTCACCAGTTTGGGGTTTTGCTTTTATTGTTTTTGTTCTTAAATTTATTTTTATTTTATGGACACTGGTTTCTGACATGGACACTGCATGTCTGTCTGTCTGTCTGAGGGTGTCAGATCCCCTGTGACTGGAGTTTCAGACAGTTGGGAGCTGCCATGTAGGTGCCGGGAATGGAACCTGAGTCATCCGAAAGAGCAGTCAGTGTTCTTAACCACTGAGCCATCTGTTGCTCCAAACCCTCTCGATTGTTTTTTTTTTTTTTTGTTTGCTATAGAGCTCAGGATGTCCTGGAACTTGTTAGCCTCGAATTCATGATCCTCTGGCTTGTGTCTCTGAAGTGCTAGGATTACAGGGGTGCAGGGGTAGGCCAAAACAAATTCAGCTATAGAGTTTTAATAAGTAAATAACCCTAATCAGGGCTAGAAACATAGCTCAAGTCAACAAATGGTTGCCTCATATGCATGAGACCTGGATTTAATCCCCAGCCACCAGACAAAATGCTAGGTATGACGTCATGCATTTGTATTTCTGATACTGGGGGGATAGAGATAGGAGGATTCCTGGGGTTTGCTGATCCAACGGTGAGCCTTGGGACCAGTGAGAAACTCTACGGCAATGAAAATTATTAAAAGTCACTACGTAGCCTGCAGAATCTCCAGAGAAGAAATGGGTTCCAAAGTCAGACTTTGAAACTGTGAACTGGGAACCATGCCTAGCCATGTTACTTAGTATGATGTAATACATGCTCCTACTCTCAGAAGTAAGACAGTCGGGACTGGATGGTAACACTGCCACCCCCAGCTCTTACGGCAGGAAAGAATTTTCTTCCACCTCTCTGCAACAGACTGCTTGTTATTCACTCTCGTTGTGCACAATGCAAAGATATTCAATAACAGAACCTATGTCATATGCCAAAATGCTCATTGTATGGAGGAAGCTGGGGTTTCTGTTCTACCTTGAGGATACATGGGCCTTGAGGATACATGGGCCAAATGTGTTCAGGACACAGAGATGCTACACCCCTACAGCAGACCTCCAAACACAGCAAACTATCAACTGATTGGTTTATGATTCAGAATGTGACTCTGATGTCTTACAGTTTGTCCTTTTGCCTTAAAACACCTTTAATTTGCCAGGGATGGGGGCACACATCTTTAATCCCAGCATAAGGGAGGTGGAGGCAGAGGCAGGCGAATTTCTGTGAATTTGAGGTCAGCCTGGTCTATACAGTGAAGTCCAGGATAGTCAGGGCTACATAGAAAATCAGAAAAAGTGCTCTACCTGGCTTTGAATCCCACCACCCACATGGCAGCTCACATCCATCTTTAACGCCAGTTCTCGCCCGTGAAGGCACACGGGCACAAGGTGTCAACACGGTGTCCAGACATACATGCAACAAAACACCATACACATAAAAAAAAAAATCAAAGAATGAAAAAAAAAGGAGGACATAGATACAGTTTTGTAAGAGGAGCACTTGAACAGCACACACAAAGCACTGGGTTCCACACCCAGCAAACAGGCATGACGAAGATGTGCGCAGGAGGATTAGACGTTTAGGTCATTCTTAACTAAAAATTCAATTAGCCTGAGGTACGTAAGGCCCTATCTTTTAAAAAAAATAATGTTAATTCCTATCCCGATGATCAACTCCATACGAGCAGAGGCTACCTGAATGTGTTGAGGAGTGTGACACCTGCCCACTTGAAGAAAATGTTGGGTGATCAATTATGTCTGCCCCCAAAGTAAAGTGGCAGTGTGCACATTAGCCTTTGTCAGGGCAGCCAGATTAGGACTGACTAGCTGGAGATCCCTACATTTGACTGACACAGCCCTAATCTATCAGCAAGCACGGAAAGCAGGGTGACTGGCAAGAAACAGAGGCCCAGGTTACTGGTGTCAAGGCAGGCTGGTTCCCCAAACCTCCTAAACACCCCACCACAGCTTCTCATGGCTCTACACCTCATCTTACTAAAAGCTACAGCTTTAAGGGAATCGGGTATTGGGTATCAGGATTCAGACAGAGTGGAGGTGTGGTGGGACATGCCTCAACAACTCAGGAGGTTTCCAGCTAGCCTGGGCTACATAGCAAGACTGTCTCAAATAGACAAAACTAAATAAAAAAAATATCTTCCTATGTTAATTAACTGTGACATGTACCCTATGGGGGACAGCTGCCATAATGAAGCAATCCTTGAGTTCTTCCAAATTCAAGTAGGGCAGGTACAACCACCCTTAGAGATCAGGCCACTTCTATTCCAACCACTTACAACTCTCAACTCTCGCCTTTGTTTGTTTGTTTTTGCCCAGGGTCTCGATTTTTGGTTTTGTCAGGGTCTCACTTTGCCCTTTTCCGACTTTCGTTTCTGAATTCACGAGGTGCCTAGTCCTGAGAGGATGGCCTCCCGAAGGCTCCCAAAGCTCAAGGCAGGCAGAAAGTACAAGCCCGATCCTGGCGCCCAGACCGCATCTGGTTCCTTCCTTCTACTAGTGGTCCCATCACATTCCTTCCTTCCATCCGCAGAGCAGCTTCACCTCATCAGGCTCTTCCCCTTCCTCCCAGCGGCTCCTACAGTGCCAAACACGGCTGGTTTGCCCTAACTTCAGGCAGCTCCTGGGGGCTGCACCAAGCTCCTCTATGGAACCCTCGACCACGCCCCAAATGACCACGCCCATCAAACGGCTCCTCCCCCGAGGCGCGCAGCTTCCAGGCCCCGCCCAATGCAGACTCGCCGTCCCTCTTCTTCTAGTTTACCCGCTCGGAGGGTTGCTTCCTTCCTCGGTTCTGCCACCCGCCTGCCAAGTGTCCTGGGAACTCTTCCCCGGGGCGGGGACGTGGCCACGTCCACTCAGACTCTTTAACGGGACCGCGAGGGAAGGAAGGCCCAGAGCCGCTCGTCCCCAGCGTGCAGGCTAGAGCGGGGCTGTTGCCCCAGGTTACGGTCGCGTCGGGGGGCGGGCCGGGAGAGGGGCCGCTTGGCGGAAGTGACGTAGGCCTCAACAAAGCGGCTCCAGGGAGGTGACTCTCTGAGGGCGGGGTTAGGGAGCTTTCCCTCCCTGCTGCGCGCGCGGCCTCCAGCGGCACGTCGGGTAATGTAGGGCGCCTGTGCGTCGTGACATCTCTGCTGGGAAACTGCGGCCCGTGTGCTTCGAGGGTTTCGCACTGTCGACGTTGGGCAGCCCAGTTGCGTCGCCTTCAAGAAGGGACGCGTCAGAGGCCAGGCAAACAGTATCTGCAGATTTGGCCCTTGTCCCTTCGCGCAGAATTGTCCCTTCCTTCTTGAGATCCCGCTAGTGCTAGTGGAACGCATGCCCAGAATTTAATGAAGAAGACTCATTTTCTATTTGTGTGCTGTGTGGCATGGTGCGGCCTCGCAGTCCTGGCGACCCTCCTTCAAAGTCTCCGAAATCAACCAGAAGAGGATTTAGGGGCGTGCCTTCCACGTCGGTTTAGTTCTTTTCGGTCCGCCCACTTTTCTGGGACAGTAGCAGAGAGCACTCGCTGAGCTTTTGGCCACCTCTCAACCACACTGCTCTTGTTGCCTCTGAGCACTGAAAGACAAACCCCAGGCTGGGAACCTATACCTGAAGTGAAGCATTGAGTGGTAAGTCTAGCCCCCCAACTTAGGTCTAGTTCCAGGGCCCCTCTGCTTTCTGGTTTAAAAAGTATTCCTACAGGAGGGAGGACAGGAAAGCACCGTGACTCAAAGACGGTTGGAAAAATAGCTACTAATGACTTTTTTACAGCATTAAAGGTAAAGACGTGATTGATGTATGTGGTACATTATTCAGTGAGGTTGGAGCAGAGTCCTCTTGTAGAATATGACTACTTGTTAAGATATTTCCATATATATATATACATATATACATATGTATGTATATATACACACACACATATTGCTATCCCAATACATTTCATAACATAGAAGTAATGGTATGATGCATTTCTAAAATGTTTATATGTATACTTAGATTTATTGATGAGGATGTTTTTTGCTTGTGGATACGCATGTGCCAGGCAGTAATAAAGGCATGCTAAAAGTTAGCTATTTTATTGTTTCCCAACACTCATGAGCAAACCCAGGGCTTCACTCTATCACCAAGATGTGTCTCCGTTCTATGTTGCCTATTCTGGTCTCCAAGTCCGTATCTTCCCTCTGTCCTTGAGTACTGGAATTACAAGCATGTGCCACCAGACCTTGCCACTCAACCATAATTTTTACACCTGAAGGTGGACGCTTTTAAATATTACAGAAAAGCCCAGAAATTTGGAAAACAAACAACAAAATTTGCAATCTGCTGAGGAACTGTCTAAGGTCTGAAGCACTGGAGCCTGTGCCGAGAGCCCTCTAGTGGTTCCACTAAAAACCAGTATGGCCAACCTTAGAACTACCTTCAAGGTGGTTTTTGTGGGGTTTTGTTGTTACTTTGTTTTTTTTGTTGCTTCTTTTTGTTTTGACTGCACATGTATAGGTGCACCACTTCTATGCCCGGTGCCCATAAAGGCCAGAAGAGGAACTGGATCCTCTGGACCTAGAGTTTCCAGTGTTCGTGACCCTCCATGTAGGTTCTGGAAATTGAACCCAAGTGTTTTGGAAGAGCAGACAGATCTTTTAAGCACTGAACTATCTTTCTAACCCCTATTATATTTCTGAAATTTTAAATCTTTGAAAAAATTCTTCAAAAAATGACAAAGAATAAAAAAAGCAGCCGGGCGGTGGTGGTGCACACCTTTAATCCCAGCACTCGGGAGGCAGAGGCAGGCGGATCTCTGTGAGTTCGAGACCAGCCTGGTCTACAAGAGCTAGTTCCAGGACAGGCTCCAAAACCACAGAGAAACCCTGTCTCGAAAATAAAATAAAATAAAATAAAACCAAAAAAAAAAAAACAACAACAACAAAAAAAAAAACACAAGGCAAAGCATTGTCCGGGGAGACGTAGACTATTTTGGTGGCTGGAATCCCTTGAGGCACAGAAGGGGCCAGGTCCTGCTCCCACCTCCAGGCTTCCATAATTAAGGTTACTAGCCCCTCAGGGTGGGAGAATGGCCAGGCCCTGCTCTACAGGAAAAAATCCCATCCATCCCTGAACCTGCCCCAAGATAAAGGGACATAATCCTTCCAAACCCAGGCCACTCTGGAAAGTGTGTATGTCTGTCCTCAGGCCCCCACCCCCCACCCAGCAAGAAACTATATAAATCTGTTCTGCCCAGTTCTCTGCTGCTTCTTCCCCAGCAGAAAGCAGCCATCTTCCTGGGGCTTTTATTCCCGATAAATCTTGGGTGAGGTTTGTTGTATGGTGTGACTTTGTGGTACCCTTGGCTCCCAACTGCCAGGATACCCTCTCTCAGAGCTATTAACACTTACAAAGGTGGTCTTTAGTTAAATCCTCCATACCAGCCTGGGCTACATGAGAGTCTGTCTCAAAAATACAATACAAATCAGGAGGTGGTGGGCACACACCTTTAATCCCAGCACTGAGGAGGCAGAGGCAGATGGATCTCTGTGAGTTTGAGAACAGCCCAGTCTATGGAGTGAGTTCTGATAGCCAGAACTACACAGAGAAACCCTGTCACAACAAACCAAGGAAAGAAAGAGAGAAAAAAGGGAATGGAGGGAGAGAGAGAGAGAGAACTACTACAACAACAATTTTAAAAAACCAACAAAAACTCACAAGAACAAAACAAAAACCACCACCAAACATCAAGAGGATTGATGTTTTCATCAATCAAGAGGATTGTGATGAATTCAAGACCAGCCTGGGCTATAGGATGAGATCTTGTATCAGACAAAGCATTCAAGAAAAAGAAAATTCCACTGGCAAACTATGTTTAAGAGGGCTGGGGATACGGCTTCGTGGTTAGGGTGCTTGCTTGCTGTGCGTGAGCCAAAAGGAAAACGGAAAAGAAAAGGCAGTATTCTTTTGTATCACCGAAATGGTAGCAGAATTGAGTGTATATTCCAGATAGTTGAAAAAGAAGTTAGCATATGTTCTGCTCACTCTGTGTTTGTATGTGTGTGTATGAGAGGGAGAGAGAGAGCACGCGAGCATGTGCCTGGAAGATAGAGGTGTCTTTTGCCCTATTTTACTGAGATAAGGTTTCTCAGAACCTAGAGCCCCTCCTGTCTCCCTACAGCCATATTTGGCATTTCAGGTGGGTCCCATAATCTGAATCCAGGTCCTCCTGCTCTCACAGCTAGAGCTCTCTCCATCGAGCCATCCCCATCCTGATTTTAGACTCCTTTTTACTACACATGAATTCTGACTCGCACATACATGAGGTCAAGTAAGAATTTTCCACTTATCCTCTTTTCAGGCATAAGATTTCGAAGCTTTTAAAACCTTGTGTGTTCAGATTAGAACAGGAAAGGTAAGAATCCTGCCCGTGACCAGTCTGTGTTCAATGCCTTATCCACATCAGCTTTCTTCTCTGTGAATTGGGGTATAGTAATAGTTGGTTAGAAAGATCAACAAACACGTAATTACCACCTAGTTCCCAAGCAGTAAGGTTAATTAGCCTGACTGTCAAGTACACAACAGTCAGCCATGACACCTCAGTGTTTTTGGCGAGGATGCCAAGATAACCTTGTGGCAGTTGTTTGTCATCAGCAGTGTTTCCCGAGTGCTCTGCTCTCCTGAGGAAACTGCTCCTTTGCTACTCGCTCACCACCAGATGTGTCTGTCTGTCTCTCTGCTGGAGTCCAAGGAATACAAAGGAACAGTTTACCTACTTCTCCTTTGTGTTTGTTGGGTGGTGGTGAAGTTTGTGTATGTCTTTGTGAGCTTGTCTGGGCCCAGGCTGACCAGGGGATCTGTAGCCAAAAGATGACCTTAAACTCCTGATCCTCTTGCCTCCACCTCCTGAATGCTGGGATTATAGGCTTGAGCCCCCAAGTTTAGTTACACACATTTGTGTGCATATAGCCACCCCCAGTGAGTGTTTTTATAATTGACTACGTTAGAGAATATGCCGTATTAGCCGTCTGGAAATACCGTTTGGCAGTAAGTACACTTGGCTGTAAAGGACAGTTATTAAGGCCGTATCAGAAAGTTCCAGTGTCTACTTATCTCTATTGGATGGAAACCTGGGTATGACTTAAACTCACCCTTCCTGGCCAGTCTGCCCTGGCAGGTAAGCACGAGTGAGTTCTTTCCAATCACAGCAGATTGCCAATGCTAAGAGATTCTGGCCAGCACATGGTTCCTCATGCCTTTCATGGTTAAGGTGTATGTTTCTTTTTCATTTTAGATTTGTGTGCTCTCTGCCGGGATGTATGTATGTGCACCTTATGTGTGCCTGCTCAGAAGGCATCAGATCCCCTGGAACTGGAGTTAGGGACAGTTGTGAGCTACCACGTGGGTGCTGGGAACTGAACCCAGGTCCTCTGCAAGAATGGCAACTGCTCTTAACTGGTGAACCCTCTATCCAGGCCCTGGCTGTAGTGTGAATTCTAATTGGTCTTAATAATAAAATCCCAGAGTCAGGTATTAGCATGTGAAAGCTGAAGGATCAGAGAAGCAGAGCAGCAGCCACTAGTTCTTACTTCTACAAAATCCTCAGACCAAAAAGGGCTGATGAGCTTCTGTCTCCTCCCACATTATATTCTTCCCTCTACCCAGCCATATCACTCCTGTCCCCACCTCCCTAGTGCTGGGATTAAAGGTGTGAGATCCCAAGTGCTGGAAACAAAGGTGTGTGGTCTCCATGGTTAAGTTAACTAGTGGCTAGCTGCGCACTCTGATCTCCAGACAAACTTTACTTGTTAGAGCATAAACAAAATATCAGCATACCTGGCTTAATTATTTTTTAAATAATTTCCCATGACTAGGCAGGGTACAGCTATTGATTATAAGACACTACACACACACACAAAATAACTTTATATGAATTAAAATTAGCCCTTCTAAAACTAGCAGTCACTAAATGAAACATTAATATCCAAATAAAAACCAAGACGAACAAAGAGGATGACTGTTTTATTTGTTTCTCACTGCGTTGCAAAGCCAGTACTTCATAGAGGAAAAACATGGCAGCCAACGCAGCACGTGGTAAAATTACGACAGTGCTGTCCTGCACCTGCCACTGTACGATACTTTCCTGTGCTCCCAGGCATTGCCAATGAGAAGACACATGAAGTCTTTTAGCCAAAATCCAGTGGTGGATGTGGGCAAGTTACAATATTATGGGAGATTTATAACACTGTTATCGTGAATTACGGAATTCTCATAATCACTGAGTAGGATCTCACCAAGTAACTCTGGCTGGCCTAGAACTTGTTAGTAGACCAGGCTGACCTCGAACTAACAAGAGATCTGCCTGCTGAGTGCCGGGATTAAAGGATAGGTTCATCACCAAACCCAGCTTCATAACCATAGATGATCAAGAATTCTAAACACCAGAGCTTAACCCCTCGTTTAAATACCTAGCATGAGGATTATTAAACATATGTACATTGTGTTTATCTGCACCCATCAGGAAGTTGGGTTTTTTAAGTAGCACTGTAGAGAATAGTTTCCTTCCATCAGTATTACTAAGTTACTTCAAATCTACTATCCTCCACTAATTTAAGACAAGCATCCTGGAGCAGGTTACCCCACAGTTCTGTTGGGAGTGGGGTACCGTGTTCACTCCTCAATGGATTTCACATACTTTTCATAGGCTTCTTCACTCATTAGATCATCCAGCTCTGAAGGGTCACTCAGTGCCATCTTGATCAGCCAACCTGTAACCAAAACAGAACTTTGTTTCAAATTGCCTTTTTCGAAAGTTAAACTCATTCAAAGCGTAAATTTCCAAGTCCCTCAAAATAAACAGTGCCCTCATTTAATTGATGCTGTTACTCTAATATATATCCATTGTTTGTTCAATAAATTTTAGCCCTAAGGAATTAGTGGGCTGGGATGAGATGGCTCAGTTTTTAAGAGAGCATACTGCTGTAGCAAAGGACCCACATCAGGTGGTTCACAACCATGTATAACTCTAGCTCAGGGAGTCAATGCCCTTCTCTGGCCTCAGGGCACCTGCACTCAAATGTAAATATCCCTATACAGGATACATACATGCATACACACACACACACACACACATTTTAATTAAAATACTTTAAAATAAAACCTTGGGGCTGGGGAAATGATGGCTCAGCAATTATGAGCACCTCCGCATACACATATACAAATCTATATTTTTTAAAAAGGCATACCAAACACTGTAACTATTGGGCTGTAGAAAGACCTAGAGCCAGGCATGGTGGCACACATCTCTAATCCTAGCACTTGGGAGGTAGAAGTAGGAGAATCTCTGTGAACTTGACACCATCAAGGGCTACACAGAGAGACCCTGTTTCAAACCACCCAATCCCCACCCTCATAAAAGAGAAAGCCCTAGAAAGTATGACGGGCAAGGCAGCAGGCCAGAGAGAACCATGACCAAATCCTAATGTTGCCACTTATTGGCTACATGACTCTTTAGTTACACTGTGGAGTCCCCGTTTATCTGCAGAGAAAACCACAGCTGGCATCTTTCAACAGGTTACCATAGGGCAGAAACTGAGCAACAACGTACCATCTTCATAACAGGATTTGTTGACGAGCCCCGGGTTTTCTGCAAGAGCCTCGTTGACTTGGGTCACCTCTCCCGACAGAGGGGAGTAGAGTTCACTGGCGGCCTTCACACTCTCCAAAGCACCGAACTCATCTAAGGGGAAGCAGTGAAAGAAAACAGTTAACACAGGGTGTGGTGATGCCTGCAGTCACAGTACTGGGGACAGAGGCAGGAGAATCAGGAGTTCAAGATCACCCTCAGCTACACAGGAAGCTGGAGGCTAGCCTGAACTACAGAAGATCCTGTCTCAAAAATATAAACCTATCAAACCAAAAAACTCTTTTAAAAAGAGTTCCCTTGAGATGGCTTAGTGGGTCAAAGTGCTTGTTGCTAAGCCTGAAGACCTGAGTTCGATCCTCAGTACCAAGGTACAAGAAGAGAACCCCTGACATCCCCCCAAATAAATAATGTTATAAAACAATTTAAAGACACCTCCCATACAGCCATGACAAAAAAATTCTGAATTTCTTTCCTTTTGATTTTTCGAAACAAGGTTTCTCTATGTAGACCAGGCAGTCCTAGAACTCAGAAATCTGCCTGCCTCTGCCCACTGAGTGCTCGGATGAAAGGTGTGCACCACCATCCAGTTCTGAATTTCTTTATTTAAACCATAGGTTCTGTTGGGGTTGTATGAGAAAGGCATAAATGGCTGCAGCAAAATGAACAGACACGTTCTGCACCCAGTGAGTAGCAGACAACAATGTGTCTGAACACCAGTGTGCTGACGTTCAGTAAACATAATTCTTTCAATTTACCACCAGACATGGCGTCACATAGCCTGGTCTCTGAAGGAGCCTTAAACCTTGTGTACATAGGACATCCCAAGGGACTTGGTAGTGCTGAAAGAACTGTGCCCAGATTGTAACTATAGACCACCCCCAGGGAAACTGTGTTTTAAAGATTACCTAGTAAAATGGAAGCCAAGTGTCTTAGTTACTATTTTCTTCCTGTGAGACACCATGGCCAAGGCAACTTACAAAAGGAAGCATTTAACTGGGGGCTTGCTTGCAGAAGGTTAGTCCATTATAACCATGGCAGGGAGGGTGGTGGCAGGCAGGCTGGCATGGTGCTGGACCAGTAACTGAGAGCTCACATCTGATCCACAAGTACTGGGATTAAAGTCATATGCTACTACACCCAGGTTTCTTTTCTTAAGATTTTTATTTATTTATTATGTATAGTGTTCCGCCTTCATGTATGCCTACAGGTCAGACAAGGTCACCATATCTCATTACGGTGGTTGTGAGCCACCATGTGGTTGCTGGGAATTGAACTCAGGACCTCCGGAAGAGCAGTCAGTTCTCTTAACCTTTAAGCCATCTCTCATGATGGCTTGGTGAGATTTATTCTAGTAAAATAAGGTTGGCTAGACATAAAGAATAAATCTGTGTTTTGGGGTGAAGTTCAAGGGCCCCTGTGGCAGGAGTAACATGTACCTTACTGCTTAAATGGAAGCTCTGGGGTAGACAATTACACAAGACTGTTTGACCCTCATAAAGACTAAAATAAACACCAACAAACAAACAAAATAGGACGCTGGCAAGACAAGTGGGTAGAAGTGCTTGGTGACAACCTTGACAACCTGAGTTTGATCCTCAGGTCCCACGTAATAGAAGCAGAAAACCAACTCCCAGAGTTGTATTCTCTGACTTCCACATACATGTCATGGCATGTACATTTGAACATACCACACAGACACTAAATTTAATTTCTAAGTCTTGTACTAATAAAACATTACTTCAATAAATGAACATCAGTTTGACAAAATTAAACACTCAGTAACAATCAAACTCTTTGCAAACAGAGAGGAACCTCAGCTGATAGTAAGCACCCATGAACTGTCTGTCCCCCAGCCAGCATCACATCTACTGATGAAACAGCAACTGCTTCCCCCTAAGATGAGGGACAAGACAATGACACCCATTCTCACCTCTTCTATTATAACATTTGTACCAGCCAGTGCAATAAGACAAGAAAAGGAAAATCCATAAAGACTAAAGATTGGCCGAGTCAGGTGTAGTGGCAACACCTGTAATCGGCACCTGACCAGAGGTTCAAAGCAAGCCTGAGGCCACCCTGATCTACACAGTGAATTCCAAGCAAGACCTTATCTCAAACAAACAAAATACATCTTTAAGCAAATTATGCTGTGAAACATGAATAAAACACACAAAAGAAGAAAATAAAGTCTCCAAAGCAAACTTAATGGCCTAAACATAGCCAGCTATGGTGACACATGCATATAATCTAACCACGCAGGGAGTTTGAGGCCAGCCTGAATTACAGTGAAACCCTGCCTATTTAAAAAAAAAAAAAAAAAAAAAAAAAAAAAAAAAAAAAGGCCCGAGCTGGGTATGGTGGCTTAGGAGGCAGGCAGGTGGATCTCTGTGAGTTTGAGGCTAGGCTGGTTTGTCACATTCCAAAATGAGAAGTATACTCACCTTGTTTTTTCAATTTTGTCCCAACTTCAGGCAGACTACAGTAAACAACATCTCCCAAAGCTTCCTAAAATACAAAAGCAACATAAAAGTGTCTAAGAAGTTGACCCCACCAGAGAACAGGAAAGAGAAACACCCAAATGCCTATATTTCACACATGAAGGGCTGCATGCTTTGCTTTTCTTTACTACACTGTGAACATGTCAAATGGGCAGGCGTGGTGGCATATACCTAAAATCCAACACTTGGGAGACAAGTGTAGGAGGGCTGTAAGTTCAAAGCCAGCCTCATGTACATAATGAGACTCCACTGCACAAAAAGACTAAAATCAGATGAGAGTCAGTACACCTGTCAGAGTCTAAGGAAGAAAGAACCCAAGTTCAAGACCCACCTTGGCTCTAGAATTGGCTCAAGGCTAGTGATGTAGCTCAGTAGCAGGGAACCTGCCTAGCACGTGTGACCCAGGGTTCAACCCACAGAAGTGCATAAATAGGAGTCGGCTCTTTCCCTACCATGTGTGTCCCAAGGACCAAACTCGGGCAGGCTTGGTGGCAAGCACCTTTACTTGCTGAGTCATCTTAGCAGCCCTGAAAATAATTTTTTAACTCGGGAGCTGCACTACAAGAAACAAGCCCTCTAGGCTGGAGTAACCCCAGGCACAAAGTGCATGCTCCAAACAAGACTCCCAGTTCTGAGCGCCTTGTGCTTTCCACCTCTGCAGTTTTCGGCCGTGTCCCAAATGGCCCTGCGTGAAAACTGGTCCTCACGACCTGCCTCCCATCTGCATCAGTGACTGACCCAGCTTTCCTCACACCACCCGGATGGGCTGGATCACACTCATTTCGTCAGTTGCTGTCGTATAGGTGATTCCCCTCGTAGATGAACAACCTGAAATGGGCCCCCTCCTTAGATGCACAGGGATGCCGGTGAAGGTATCAGAAACCCGGAGATCTTCCCAACAGTTATGGCCTACCTCGCTACACACATGCATCCGGTTGAAACCCCTGGCCATGCTACTGCTTGGCTTCTTTTCCTTTGAAAAGTATCTTAGTATGAGGATGGTGACATAGGATTATTAGTAAAGGCCAGCTGAATAAAAGGACTCTCTTTGTGTCCACACTGTTTATCTGGGTTTCCCGTCTTTGGTCATGTGGGTTTTCATGTATCTACAAGGGCACTCCCCACCTCAGCCCTTGAACTTGCTCTTCTTAACTTTTCGACACGAAACATTTCTTAAGTAATGTTCCCTACTTATAAGTGTTGACCAAGTACTGTTGTTTAGCCCAGGTGATCTCAAACTCACAATCTCCTGCCTTGGCCTGAGGATGAGGTAACAGGTCTCTTTTAACACCTACTTTACTTGTAACTTCCCCCGAAGGGTCTCTAGTAGAGCCCCAAAGCACTGTACCATTTCGTAAGGCAGAGATAATCCAAACGACTTGAGAGCAGACTGTTAGGAACACTTCAAGACAATCCAATACCTGTGCAAAATTGCTGATTCCCACTGTTCCAATACCATTCTCTGTGGTTATCCATTCGTGTTTCTCTGTGAATTTACGCACTAAAACAGAAGACCAGCATTTCAGAAAAGCAGCGGCATCGCTTCTTCAAACCCACTCCCGCCGCAGGGCGAGGCTCTCCCAGGACAGGGACCGACTTTCTGACATCACTCTGCAGTGGTCTAATGCCCAGTAAAGAACAGCAACGGGCCAAGACAGGGCATTCTTAAAACACATTTTCTGTGTAGCCACAAATGCGCTGAGATGAATGTTGTAAAAACTGGCTTTTTAAAAAAAGATTTATTATAGAAACAGTGTTTTGCTGCATGTATGCCTGCAAGCCAGAAGAGGGCACTAGATCTCATTATAGATGGTTGTGAACCACCATGGGGTTACCGGGAATTGAACTCAGGTCTTTTGGAAGAGCAGTCAGTGCTCTTAACCTCTGAGCCATCTCTCCAGCCCATAAAAACTGGCTTTTATGTATGCATGTGCAACTACATGTGTGCAGAGTCCACGGAGGCCAAAAGAGGATGTCAGATCCCCAAAACTGGAGTTAAAGAGGATGGTGCTGGGACCCAAACCCAGGACCTCTAGAACAGCAGCTAGTGCACTTAACCACAGAACCATCTCTCCAGTCCCGAGAGCACATCTTAAACGGAACACCTTGTACATCCCCGGCCTTATCTGTTTGAACATATCAGCCTACATCACTCAAAAGATTTCAGAGCGTACTTCCTGAGTTCATTCTATGACTATAGGTCTGTCTTCAAGAAAGAACTCTATTCTTCTGGATACAGGCTTGGGGTCTGTGGATGTCGGGATGAATACAGCTGACTCACCTGAAATACCTGGGCTGAGGGGGCAAGATTACAAGTTCAAGGGCCATCTACAAAGTTTAGCTGGACATAGCGGCATGCGCCTGTAACCCAGCACTTAGGAGCAAGAGTTCAAGACTATTAAGATGGCTCAGCACTTAAGAGCGCTGGCTACACTTCCCAAGGAACCTGGTTCAACCAGCATCCACAGGGTGGCCCATAACCATCCTTAACTCCAGTCCCAGGGGATCTGACTCCCTCTTGTGGCCTCTACAGGCACTGCATGCACATCGTGCACAGATACAAATGCAGGCAAAATACCCAGAGAAAAGTAAATAATAAAATAACATTAAGATGATATATATATATATTAAAAAAGGAACAATCTTTAAAGGACTGAGAATGTAGCTCAGTAGATCACTTGTCTACCAGGTGGGGCTCTGGTTCATTCCACCAATGGGGGAGGGGGATTGATTTACACAGGGCACAGTGAACTGTAAAACACCTGTAACTGTAATACTGGGAATGCCAAGGCAGGAGATCAGCTGAGTCTGAGAGTTTAAGGGAGCTTGGGCAACACAAGACCCTGTCTCAAAAAGAAAAAAAAAAGATTTGAGGCTAAAGAAATGGCTCTGCAGTTAAGAGCATGTATTTTTTTTAACAATTCATTTTAATTTTATGTGATGTTTTCCTGCATGTATGTCTAGGATGTCAGAATCCCTTGAACTGGATCTACAGACAGTTGTAAGCTGCCATGTAGGTACTGGGAATTGAACCCAGGTCCTCTGGAAGAGCAGCCAGTGCTCTTAACAGCTGGGCCATCTCTCCAGTCCTGTATGTGTTGTTTTTGCAGAGAACCTGGGTTCAGTTTCCAGCTTTCACGTGGTGGCTCGTAACTAGTTTCAGTAAGTCTGATGACTCTCTTCTGACCTCCACGGGCACCAGGCATGCAGGTGGTGCACAGGCGTACATGCAGGTAAAACATCTATAACATAAGTCCTTTAAGATATAAAAGCCAGCTGGACAGTGGCGGCACATGCCATTAATCCTAGCATTTGGGAGGCAGAGGCAGGGGGATCTCTGTGAGTCTGAGGCCAGCCTGGTCTCCAAGGCTACAGAGAAACCCTGTCTCAAAAAAACAAAAACCAAACCAAAAACAAGATATAAAAACCAAGATTTCTTTAATCCCAGCACTTGGGAGGCAGAGGCAGGCGGATCTCTGTGAGTTCGAGACCAGCCTGGTCTACAAGAGCTAGTTCCAGGACAGGCTCCAAAACCACAGAGAAACCCTGTCTCGAAAAACCAAAAAAAAAAAAACAAAAAAAAAACACCAAGATTTAACCTAAAAAAAGGCAATGTGATTCTTAAGGTAGAGTCGGCTAAGGTACTGCACCTTAGTTGTAAAGTTGCAAAGACTGAAACAGACTTTCTGAAACAATTGTAAATTGGCCAAGTTCTTAAAATTCTTCAATTATTTAAGCCTGTCCTAGAAAAGATGATTATTGTTGTTTAAAGAAGAAAATGGGCCTGGAGCTCAGTGGAAGAGTGCTTGTCCAAGCCTTGGCTTCAGTTCCCAACACTACTAAAAAGTGAAGGAAAGGGAATTTGGTCAGAGATGATGTGTAGTTATGTGGCTCAGCTTTCACTCTCTATAGTCTACAGCTCACTGATTACCAATCACGAGAGGCTCAAAACCAACAGTGTCTGACTACAAGGGTCGAACAGTTACACACACGTGTCACCTGCTAACACTGAGCATTTCTACTCTGGCCTCAACTTTGCAGCTGTACGTGGTGCCCACAGCATTCTGAGCTCAGCACAACTAGGCCCACTTGAGTTCAAAGTCCATCCCATCCTTTTAGACCATGCATGCTGCTTAGGCTAACCACAGGATGATTCCAATTCTCCATTAACCCTTGACCCCAAGGTCAAAAAAAAAAGCAGATAAGGTAAATGATTACTTTCTTCCTAAGTCTTGAGAAACAGCGGTTGAGGCCTGGGGGTGTGGCTTAGCTGGCCATGTGCTTGCCTATTTTACTATTGCCTGTATTAATGAGGTACCTCTAGGTTCGGTCCCTGGCGCTGTGTAACTGGGTGTTGTGGTGCTTGCCATCAAGGTCAGGAGAATCTGAAGTTCAAGGTCATCCTCAGCTAAGTGATATCAGGCCTCAGGGAGCAAAAACAAACCCACCGTTTATTAAGGGCCTCAGAAAAACAGCTGTAATTGAAGTCAGCCTTTCATTCCCCCCCTTTCAGTTCTCAAATACACAGCCTATTTTATCTAATACGGCTCACAGTTTGTTATGTGTCCATATTAGTCACGTGATACACACTAATAACATTGCTTGGCGTTTATCTGTCAAGTGGCAGGGCCTTCATTCACTTCTTCCTCCAGGTAACTCTGAGGTTGTTATTGCCTCCACTGTTCTAATGCTGGGCCTTGGGCCCAAGACCACACAGCTGGAAGAGGAAGAACCAGAACTGAGTAATGTCTGTGTAATTTCCCAAGAGCAGCAAAAATAAGTGTGCACAATTCTGCCAGCTAAAAGAGGGTAAAAATAAAAACACAAGTAGTTAAGCAGACCATGGGAATTGATATTTTGGGCAATTTTTAACTAACTACCTGGAACTCCGCGTGTCGCTCAAGCTGGCCTGGGACTCACAGTGATCCTCCCTCTACCTCAGGACATTGTTACAGGTGGGGCCACTCACCAGGCCCAGTTTGAAATGGAGGTCTCATTTGCCCAGTGCGCTACCCCTGTACTCCAGCCAGCAACAGACTGATGTGTCCCAAACAGGAGAGAAATTTTAGCAAAAAAGGAGCAAACTTTGCACTCGACACCGAGGAATAACGTGATCAACATTCTGAGTTCGCCCAGATTTCTGACCCAGGGGACTCGCTGAGAGCAGCCGTTCAGATTTGTGCTGCCTGAATAGGGACGGCACAAAGGGCAGTTAGGGTCTCCGCACAGAAATAAAAAAAAAAAAAAAAAAAAAAAAAACTGTTTCCCAGCTAACTGTGCGAACGCGTCTAATGGGCAGGTCTCCCAGTTATTTCCAGCCCGTCAAATGAGCCTCTTTTCAGCCCCAGTACACATCAATGACTCAATTACAGGCGTCTGCAGAACTACTCTGAAGCCTAGAACACTTGTCCTTGTCTTTCTATAGTTCACGGCTGAATCTTCAACGCCATGCTTGGTTTTGCAGGGGGTGGTAAAATTCATTTCTGCACTTTTTGACTTTTCTTTCATTTATCTGTGCGTGCACTCAGTGCTAAATATTTTAGTAGGTGCTTTTCCTTAGCTTCACTTCGCAGTACCCCGTTGTGGTTCACTTAGCTAAGCACTCCACATTTGGGGTCTCGGTGAACCCAGATTTAAGCCACTCCTGCACCAGTGTGGCTTACCTGCAGGTCCAGCGGGCCTTGCCTCCCAGCGCCACCTTTTAACCGCGGTACAAAGTTTGCTCGAGTCCTCTCCCGCCTACTTTAGGAGGGAGAAGGGCCGCAGAACCAGGATTCCAAGAGCGAGAAGAAGGGCGGACAGGGCTGCAGTCCGCTCGTGCCGGGAGGCTTGGTTGTGGGGTCGCCTGACCGGCCGCTCGACCGCGGGCAGGAGCAGTGACCACGTGCCCCTCACTTACCCGACTGCACAGCGGATCCAGTGCGCAGCGCGCGGACAGCGGCGGCGCTCGGCACCCAGGGCCGCGGCGGGCAGGAGGCCAGGGCGCTGCGCAGGTTGCAGGCCACGACCCGCGCGCTCCTAGCCACTCGCAGCGACATGATCGGGGGTTCCTAGGGTAACCGCACTGCGCCTCCGCCACCGGGCGGGCGGTCACCGGGTGGGCCGGAGTAAGCCGAGCACCAAGAGCGGGGCGGGGCTCGGGAAAGACGCGCTCTAATTGGACAGCTCGAAGGTCCCACTTCGGATAGGACGTCGCGCCCGAGGGGGTGTGTGCCGGTAGAGGAGCAGAAGCCCGGATGGGGCTGTGTGAGAGGCGCGGAATGGCTGGGCGGGGAGGAGGCTGGGCCTCGCCGAAGGGCGGAGCCTCGCACCAAGAATTGGATCTTGCAAATGGAAGCACTAGGTCGGCGATCTGTGCATTCCCCTAAACTGCATCACCTCAGTGGCCAGAAAAGACTCCAGCAAAAATGGCTTTACTGGGCTAACACAGTATCATGCCATTAAGCCAAAAAGGTCCAGAGAAAGCCAAGCACTTTAAAGCACACAGTCACGCCTGTCTGCACAAGGTCATTCTCAAGGGGATTCATTTCATCTGAAGACCAGTGCGAGGCGTAGGTCAAAGTCACTCTGACAAAGATCATATTACTGGTTTTTTATTTGTTTGTTTTTGTTTTTGGAGACAGGGTTTCTCTGGAGCTTTGAAGCCTGTCCCGGAATTCGCACTGTAGACCAGGCTGACCTCGAACTCAGAGATCCAGCCTGCCTCTGCCTTCTGAGTTCTGGGATTAAAGCCGTGCGCCATTACCAGCAGGCATCGTATGCGGGTTTTTAAATGCTGGAAACAACCCAGGAAGCCTTTATTACTTTGCAGATGCCAAGAGGGTCAGAGACTCTTAAAACCAAGGAAAAGAGAGAATGAATATGCACTTTTTTCTTTTTTCTTTCTTTTTTCTTTTTGGTTTTTCAAGACAGGGTTTCTTTATAGTTTTGGATCCTGTCCTGGAACTAGCTCCTGTAGACTGTAGGAGCCAGCCATGATAAGCTAAATAGAAACAGACCACCCAAAGGAAGTTCTTTGCTTCCAACCATTATCACCTGCCACAGTAGGACTCAGCCATCGGTAAGTTTAGTAGAGGCCTGAGTCTCAGTAGTTTACCCTGAAGCAATACCAGGTTGCAGGAAGAACCACAAACTGAGATTACCTGAGCACCACCCAAGAACAGACCATCCAAAGGAAATGCCTAACGTTCCAACCACTGTAGATAGGATCAGCAGCCAGCACACTCACCAGGACACCCCTAGACAAATGTCAGCCAATCAGGGGTCCTGAACCCTCACCCCCACCTTTACTACTATAAAAACCCAACTCTAACTCGGGGCTCTCTGGTTATTCCAGTACGTTGGACATGAGGAAAGACCGAGTTTGCAAACATGCATAAAATAAAGGCTCTTTGCTTTTACATACAGGACTTGGTCTCCTTTTTGGTTTTTGGGTGACTTCGCGGGTCTGGGCATAACATAGTCCAGGCTGAACTCGAACTCGCAGACATCCACCTGCCTGGTGGCGCACACCTTTAATCCCAGCACTCGAGAATAATGAGATTTATGCAGGCCTTGTACTATTTTTGAGGTACTATTCCTGGAGGTGGAGACAGAAGTTCTCAGTCCATTGTCCATAGAGGCCTAGTGTGGAAATGAACCTGGGTCCTCTGCAAGAGCAGCAAGCACTCCTAACCACTGACTGATTTCTCAACCCCTAAGAAGATTTTTAATATCCAGCTAAAGAGTAGAAGTTGTTCATCCTCAGGGATGATTATAAAGTCAGAGACCTCCAATCCTTACTGGCCACAACTTTGTTTCTCTAAAAATCTTCACTATCAAGGGAAATGGGTTGTCATTAGCAAGACAAAAGAGGATTTACAGAAGTCCTACAAGAGAAGGGGGGCTCCCTGAAAAGGGTCAGTTTTCCCTTAGCAAAGAGGGGAGCACAGGATGAGTTTGGGGCAGAGAACCTACAGGGTCTCTACAGTGGATTCAGGAAAGGGAGGGTCAAGGCATGCTTAGAAGGTAGACTAGATAGACGCTCTGTGCGGGCTCCTGGTGGGGAGGAAGGTAGGAGTTAGACAAACGCCCTACCGGCAGACATGGAGGCCGGCCATGACTAGGTAACAAAGGTGGTTAGTTTCCATGATGGCCAGCTTTTTCTTCACCCTCCTGACTTGAGACAAAAACCTCCTAACTTAAAACAAAGGCCTTGTGGGCTTTATTTTCTGCCAGCATGCCCCACCCCTACTCTACCCTACCCTATACCCCACCCCAAATGACCAACCCTAGTGTGAAGACTCTTTTGAGACAAAAACAAAGCAACAAACAGCCCTCAAGAAAAGAGTGGAGCCGGGCGATGGTGGCGCACGCCTTTAATCCCAGCACTCGGGAGGCAGAGGCAGGCGGATCTCTGTGAGTTCGAGACCAGCCTGGTCTACAGAGCTAGTTCCAGGACAGGCTCCAAAGCCACAGAGAAACCCTGCCTCGAAAAACCAAAAAAAAAAAAAAAAGAAAAGAAAAGAGTGGAGTTCTAGGCTTCCCAGGTGCTTTACAGAGGGTCTGTTAGAGCTACTTGCCTGAGTTCTCTGCTCCCCAATAATAAAACAAAACAGAACAAAATAATTCCAACTGCTGATTTCTGTCTGCTCTGTTTACTGTGTTCAAGATTTCTCACACGCTACCTGCACAGATTTTTCTTCCTGCCTTTTAATTGTTTAGCAATGAAAACAAATCCAATCAAGACCCATAGAGGGTGGTGGCACACACCTAGCACAGGAAGCAGAGGCAGGTCAATCCCCGAGTTCAAGGTCAGCCTAAAGTACAAAGAGAGTTCCAGGACAGCCAGGGCTACACAGAGAAACCCTGATTCAAGAAAAACAAAACAAAAATAAACCCTAGACAGCAATAATGTTCTTCCTGTTTGTTTTTGTTTTGGTTTTCTGAGACAAGGTTTGTCTATAGAACAGTCCTGGCTGTCCTGGAACTCACTCTGACAAGATAGGGCACGTTCAGGGTGGTATGCTCGTAGACCTGGAACTCACTCTGTAGACTAGGCTGGCCTCAAACTCACAGAGATCTGCTGCCTCTGCCTTCCGAGTGCTGGGATTAAAGGCATGTGTCACCACCACCACCAGGCACTCTTCCTGTTTTTTTTTTGTTTTTTGTTTTTTTTGTTTGTTTGTTTGTTTGTTTTTTCGAGACAGGGTTTCTCTGTAGCTTTGGAGCCTGTCCTGGAACTAACTCTTGTAGACCAGGCTGGTCTCGACTCTTCCTATTTTTTAAGCCACTCAATATTGCTCTTGGTCCCAGAAAGCTAACAGGATACCTGTTAGCATTTGGAAAAAAATATGAGAATCACTCAAGGCAATTGCCAATAACCAAACTGGTGAATTAATTGTTATGTAGAGAATGTTCTTTTTCACATATGTGTATTTTATTTCTAGGAAGAAATATATTTGAACAAGCAGGCTCTCACACAGTGGCACAATTATATATGTATGTGTTGTGTATTTTGTATGTATGTATGTATGTGTATTTTACTAGCTGGGTTCCAGAACTCCTCTATGGAAGCAAGGCCAGTCCTCCCGTGAGACTCCAGAGTCACTGGCAAGTACAGGCTGGAAGCCCTGGCCTCTGCCACATGTGGAGGAACAGTCTAAATCCGGGGCAAAGTTTGTGCTGGTTGAGGGGACAGAGCCTGGGAGGACGCCTCCGGCTGCTCGTTGCTGCTCTGGCGTTCTTCCCTTTTACACCTGACGCCCAAGAAGCTGAGGATTTTCATCAGGAGCAAGTCTGCAATCTCTCCTTCCTCCGACAGCTGCAAGAAGAGAGGACCAAGGGATGTATCTGGAACCACTCCAAGATGTTACTGTCCTGTTTGGTCCCAGGGTTGAGGCTATGGCTTGGTGGTAAAGCACCAGGCTAAGTAAAGCTCAAGGCTCTGGGTTTTATCTTCAACATGAAAAAAAACAAAAAACAAAAAACAAAACAAAACAAAAAAACAAATGAAACAGCCTGTTTGTTCCAAAACTTAAGTTACTAAGTTGTTCTAGGATTAGGATGACCTACTTCTGGGGCTCCACCTCCACTGGGGCCTGCGGGTCTTCTTCATGTAGTCCCCAGTAGGCCCTCTCCCTCTGGATTGAGCATGTCTGGGTTTTCCTGGCAGGACTTCCCATCCCAAACGGGACAGAGAAAGCCCTGTCTGGTTATTGCACCTGAATTTAAGCACCAGTCACTTCCAGACACCATGACTGTCACCCACCTCGCTCAGCCCTGCAGTGGCGCTTTTCCCTTGTTACAGTTGCCACACCTGCTTCCTCTGCTTCCCTCTCGAGCTAGCCCAGCTTGGGAGGGATTCAGATTTCTGGGGGATGAGAAGCTAAATAGGCATTCTCATTATACATTTCCCATACTTAACCGTAAACAATAGGTAGGTAGGTAGGCAGGTATATAGACAGACAGACAGAGCCTTAAACTAAAGAAGAGGGCATGGTGGCACACACCTGTAATCCCAGCCCTTGGTGGCAAAGACAAGATGGAGCCTGAGCTGACTATCTAGCTCCCGTCTCATTCAGGAACAAATAAAGAAAAGCAAAAACAAATTGGAGGACATAGGAACGGCAGCCCATATTGAAAGGTTGCAGACAGAGCCATTTAGGCATGGTGGAGCATAGACATGATTTTTGAGACAGGGTTTCTCTGTAGCTTGGGAGGAAGCCACAGCACTTGGGAGGCAGAGGCAGGAAGCCAGACTGAGATCCGTGAGATCTTGTCTAAAACAAACAATCAGCAAAGCTATATGTATATCAATGAAGCATTCCTGTTGGATTAGGGAGCCAGAGTCACACCACTTAACCAGTTACACCAACAATGACTCTCCTCTCCAATATGCTCATATATGGAAGTTGTGGGGCTTAGCACTTTGACCTGTTTTTTAGGGGACAAAAATTCAGTCCATAACAGCTGTAATCCCCCCTCCAAAAAGGTTCCAATGAAAACATGGGCAATATTTAGTTGCAAAGAATATTTAGTCTCAAAAAAAAAAAACAAAACAAAACAAAACAAAAAAAAAAAAACACCATTGTCTTCAGGCTGGAGAGATGACTCAGCAGTTAGAAGTGCTTGCTCTTCTTGCTGGAGACCCAGGTTCCATTGCTAGCACCTACAGGGGGCAGCTCATAACCATCTCTAACTCCAGTTCAAGGGAATTCCAGTTCTGGCCTTCACAGGAACTACAAGCAGGTGGTGCACATACAAATGCACAGGCACACATACATACCAGATGCAAAAGCACATACATACATGATCCCAATTATATGACGAATAAGTCAAAAGTATGTGTTTACCTGGTCATATTTCTGCTCCTCACTGAAGGCCACCAGGATGACAGAGATAAACAGATTCAGTACCACAAATGTCATAAAAACTATGCAGGACCCAATGAGGAAGGAACCAAGAACTGGGCTGTAGTCCAGGACCTGCCAGGAAGAAAGCCGGTCATTCATTCCATTTCTTGTAGCCAACCATCCCCCTGAGAAACCCTCAGCAGCAAATCAGGTCCTCTGAGCTGAACAGAATCAGGGAGATGCCCTCTGCCCAGTACTGGGAGTGTGAACTGAGCTCTCTAGAGCTGGCCCAGAAGGGGTGTGGGCTGCACCCCTGCCCATCACTACTTCCTCTAAAAGTAGGCACCATTTCTAGCTAGGGCTAGGTATTTCTGCAGCCCAGCAGGGCCCTCCTGAGGGTCTGGTGTTCTTCTGTATGCAAGAGCCCCCCAGAGTAGGCTGCCTAAAAGTAGGGAAACATTTGGATTGGTCTAGAGAAGCCCGGTGCTTGCCAGGCTCCGCACTGCATTCAAGACGGTGGAGGGGAAGGTAGGCAGAGAGCGCTTTTCTGGAGGATTTGGCCCAGATCGCAGTGGCCACGCCCACCCCCACTCCCATACCTCTTCGTAGTTGAAGATTCCCAGCTGAAGGCTCATCATTGTTTCTGCGGCGTCCAAGAGGGTTTTGTAGGAACGGAGTTTCCAACCAAATATTAAGTTTGACTGTCGTGGAAGGAGGTCTTCATGAACAGAGAAAGAGAGTGCAAAGCCCCTGCCCTAGTCCCTGCTGTCTGAGGCAGTGACAGGGATGTCCGGCGGCGTGAGTGAGGGGTTAGAATGCGCATGTGATCCGTGAGTGACGGGAAGCGTGAGACCGGAAAGCTGGGGCGAGAGATGACCAAGGTAGAGCTAAAGATCCAAGACAAATGGGTACCCGGGACTATGTTGGAAAATGGGTCCATTGTGACTCCGGGTTAGAATGTGTGCTTGCACAGAGAGCAGGAAGAGGTCAGAAGTCTCTCTCTCATTACTTGGTAATAAGAAAGAGTTGAAGGCTCAGTGTTGGTTGTGGTTGTTGGCTTTTTTTTTCCCCCAATGACAAACGGATGTAACTGTCAACATATAGTGTTAAGCAGCTGTGTGAACCAATGTAGGCACTACTGAGTCCAAGTATTTAGGATTGCACCCTTACCACTCTGCCTCTGCCCTAGGTCAAGAAGTGGCCATGGGGCTTCTAAGCATCTGGGGTATCCAAATTGGCAGTCTGAGCCGGGCTAGCCACAGAAAGCAGCCCATACTGAGAAGTCGTGTGTCCTTCTGGTCTTGGACCTCATGGGGCCTCATTCCTGTTCTACTGAGGTCCTGTCTTTGTTTTGAAGGTGGAAGTTTCATAAGGTCCCAGTTAAAAGATCCTGGATTTATGAGCTCTGTCATTTCCTTTGGATTCCCAGTCTCCCCCTAACCCCTTTTGTCCCCTTCACAGTACCAAGTAGGCTTTACCCCCATCAAGAACTGCCCTGAGGTTTTCCCAAAGGAGACACTCACTGCAATGGAATAAGCCAGGAGCATGAGCAGGATGATGGCCATAAAGCTTGAAATGTCACCCCAGGCACGGCGCAGCGCTGATGTGATCATGTTCATTTTGGGATTCAACCGGAGCAGGTGCCAAAGCTTCACTGTAGACAGCAGGACAAGGAAGGCAATGGTGTAACCAAGAGCAGCATCCATTGCCGCTGTCTCACTGAAACTGATGCCCCTGTGGGAACAAAACGGGAAGGCCTGGTCTCAGACACCAGCGTGGCTGGAGCGCCTCCAGGTACAGGGTTATGTTTACTGTGATGTCAGAGGTCAATATGTCCTGAAATGGATCTGGGCGACAACGTAGTTCCGATTCCTCCCAGTCAGGTGATGACCGTTGTTGTGGTGATAATGGTGAGGCTTTGGTTGGTGGTGGTGATGAAGATGATGGTGAGGATGATGATAAGAATGGTAGCAGTAGTAGTTGTACCAATATGATGGCTCAGTGTAAAGGTAATTTCCATGAAAGCCTGGCCACCTGAGTTGATTCCCGGATCCCATGTAAACACGGTAAAGGGAGAAGGAGAGAACCAACTCCTGAAATTTGTCCTGTGGTCTCCACACATTCCGTAGCATGTTTGTGCCTGCGCTCTCTCTCTGTCTCTCTCTCTCTCTCTCTCTCTCTCTCTCTCTTTCTCTCTCCCCTATCCACAATACTCATAAATATGATATGGTGGCAGCACTCAGGCAGATCTCTGTGAGTTCAAACTCACCCTGATCTACAGAGTGAGCTCCAGGATATTCAGGGCTATGTACAGAGATCCTGCCTCAAAAAAAAAAAAAAAACAAACAAAAAAAAACAACCAATCAAACAAAACAAAAAAATCAAAATAAGCTAATAAATCAATTAAAATTAAGGAAAGATTGTGGTGTTGGTAGCAATGATGACATTGGTGATAATGGAGTGATTAGAGATGTAGTAACCGTGACAACAGTGATGATGAGGATGAAGGCAATGCTGTTGGTGATGATGTGATCATATCATGATGAGGGGGTGAGAAGAAAGAGAGTGACAGTGATGATGATAATGGTGATGATGACAATAACAATGCTGATGTTGGTGATGAGGATGATAGGGTGATCTTGAAGATTCAGTGACTTGTTCTTGGGGCCTTTAACCAGCAGTTTTGATTAATGGCTACAGTACTATAAGGATGGCAAAGAGGAATACATTAGGGCAGGGGGTTGGGAGGAAGGAGAGAGTATTTTGTGAGTCTTGACCTCCCTGCTCTGGGGTCACTAAATGCCACTCCCTCCTATATACTTATTTGAGTGTAAATTCCCAACTGCTTGCATATTGAAAGAAGCATAGAGCTGTCGTGTATTTGTTGTGCTAAGTGAGAATCTGATTTGCTTTGTGTCACCGAACTTCAAGATGGAGCAGGTCTTGCTATCTCCTGTTCACAGATAAGGACCGAGAGTTGGCACAGGATCACTCAGCTGGTGGTGTACATAGTGACACAACTTGTGAGGGGAGGGATGAGTTGGAACCCAGGTGTGTCTGACTTCAAAGTCCTTCCTTCTCCTTTTGTGCCAATGTATTCCAAATCCAGTCTAAAGACTAGTGTGGCATTTGATTGCCCTGAAGCAGGTTCTCACGTTGCCCAGGTGGCCTCAGACCCACTATGTGACTGAGGATGATCTTAAGCTGTTTAACCTCCTGCCTCAGCCTCACAGGTGTTAGGATTCCTGGAGTGTACCACTGTGCCCAAGCCAGCTCTGATGTATAGCTTTTTCTATCAGTTTACACTAACTCTACAATAATGGGTTTCGCCAAGATAGTTCCATACATGTATATGATATGTTTTACACACTGTGTTTTGATTTACCCCTATTAACCTCTCTTGTCCCCTCACCCCTGCTCCTCGTGACCCCCTCCTCTTCCTAAGCAGTCCTCCTTTAATGTCCTTCTGGTTTTTGTTTTGGTGAGCCAATAGGATTAATTAGGGTTGCTTACATAAGCACCACAACTAACCACAGTTTATAGTGTTCTTTTAACGATTTATTTATTTTATGTATATGAGTGCTCTATCTGCATGTACAACTTTATGCCAGAAGAGGGCATCAGATCCCACGATGGATCAAATATGGATCTAACCACCATGTGGTTCCTGGGGAATTGAACTCAGGACCTCTGGAAGAGCAGCCAGTGCTCTTAACCTCTAAGCCATCTCTCCAGTCTCCTTTGAGCATTTTTTCTACTCCTGCTCCTGACCTAGCAGATGGTTTAGTGGGTGAAGGCCTTCACTGGCAAGGCTGATGACCTGAGTTTGATCTTGGAGACCTCCAAGATGGAAGGAGAGAGCTGGCTCTCTCAAGCTGTCCTTCAATGTCCACATGCACGTTCTTCCCATACATGAAATAAATAAATAACTATAATTAGCAAAATAAATTACCAAATCCTTTTTCATGTCATTGAATTGCTCAATATGTGGAAACAATAACACATACTAGGCCCTTGTCTGAGAAGGCAATTAGCTGTAATTCCAGCATGTCTCTTGATTTTGGCTACATACTGGAATAAGCCAGAGGGATGATAAGACCCTGGTGCTGGAGTGCCATCTCTGGACATCATGAGCAAGTCTGGGAGGCAGCCTGGACCATAGTGCTGGCTCCCTTCCTTCCAGAATCCTACTGGGGAGCAAGGGCTGAGGACCACTTGGTTGCAGAGACCATGAAGCAAATCACTTGGTCATAAAAGGTGTTTTATTAATGGGTTGGAGAGATAACTCTGAGGTTAAGAGCACTGGATACTCTTCCATGGAACTCAGGTTCAATTCCCAGCACCTACATGGTGGCTCACAACAATATAACTCACGTTCCAGGGAATCCAACACTGTCTTCAGGCTTCCTTTGGACACTGTCAGGCACGCATGTGGTGCATAGACATTTAGGCAAAATAGCCATCTAAATTAAAATATTTTAAAAATAAATAAAAGCATTTTATTAAAATTCAAGACTTGGGCTAGGGGGTTATCTCAGTAGCAGAGTATGTACTTAGCATGCAGCAAGACCCTGGGTTTGAAAGAGAAAGAGGATGAAGGGTAGGAGGGAGAGATGAGAAATAAATTAGGTACTTATAGAAAAAAAGCTTATCTATTTAAAAATCTGTATAGGTTTCTGAGAAAGATTAAAATAAACACAAAATAATCCGGCAACATAGACCTCTAATCCCAGCTATTCCGGGAGCCAAGCAGGAAGGTTGGAAGTTCAAGACCTGCATAGGCTTCTTCAGGGTAAATTCAAAGTCAGCCTGGGTGACTCTGTGGGACCCTGACTCAATTCCCTTTAAGTAAAACTAAGACTGGTTGGGGAGTGTGGTTCACTGGTAAACTGCTTACCTAGCATTTGTGAGGTCCTGGGTTTAAGCTCTAGCTTTGAAAAACAGTGGTTACAAACCTTTGGTTAATAGATTAATAAAATTATCAAATTCAACTAAGGGTTTCAAATTACTCTTTAGACTGAAGCTTAACTGAACTTAGGTCCGCTGGGCTCATAGCTCAGTAGTAGAGCAAGTACCCAGAATGAGTGAAGTCCTGGGTTTAAGAATTTGACTCTCAACACCACACCACAAAAACAATAAAACAAAAAACCAAGAGCGAACTGGGTGTGGTGGCAAACGCCTTTAATACCACCAGAGGTCAGCCCAGCCTACAAAGTGAAAGCTGCTACACAGAGAAACCCTGTCTCGAAAAACAAACTCCCCAGTGGTGGTGGCACACGTGCCTTTAATCCCAGCACTCAGGGAGGCAGAGGCGGGCGGATCTCTGTGAGTTCAAGGCCAGCCTGGTCAACAGAGTGAGTTCCTGGACAGTCAGAGGTACACCGAGAAACCCTGCCTCGAAAAACCAACCAACCAACAAACATACAAACAAAATCCAAGGACTAGAGAGGTGGCAGCTACACTGTTCAGCCCATAACCTCCTGTAATTCTTGCTCTGGGGGATCTAATGCCCTCTTCTGGCTTCTGCAAGCTCTTAAACACATATGGCAGGCACTCATACAGACACACAAATTAAAAAGTCTTTAGAGAATGAATTCAGATTCTACTTCGGTCTCTGAAGACTGGAAAAACTGGAAGATTACTTTTAAAAAAATGTTTTTCTGACATCCACTGTAGGAAGAGATCTGTCTAAAGTTGGTTCCAGACCCAAGGAAGTAATACACTGAGTGGCTGTCAATAATGAAGTCTGAGGCGAAATGAGGAAGGAAGGCGTGTGTTGAAACAATGAGCTCATGTGCACATGAGCTCATGGGTGACCTGCTACAAGCTTTGCATTGTTCCTCTGAGAACCCAGCCTTTGTTCTCCAGGCTCTTTCTGGGAAGGTCAGAGAGTACACACTGGGGGCTACAGCTGGTTTCCCTTTCAGTGACTCAGAATTGCCGGTGTAGCAGAGAAGCAGTCACAGGCGGTATGTGAGCAAAGGGGTGTGCCCACCCATACTGTAATCAGACTTTACTGGGAGCAGGGCATGGTGGCACATGTCTGTAATCCCAGTGCTAGGGGGATGGAAACAGGAGGACCAGAAGTTCACAGCCATCGGCCTGAGCGGCAGATGTTCTTAACCGCTGGATCATCTTCCAGCCTGGTTACTGTGTTTTGTATTAAAGAGTCCTCTCTACCTGGAAGTGGAACAGCAAGAGAGAGAGAGAGTGTGTGTGTGTGTGTGTGAGAGAGAGAGAGAGAGAGAGAGAAAGAGAGAGAGAGAGAGAGAGACTATGATCAAAGTATATTAGATGCATGTATGAAACTGCCGCAATGAAACATTATCTTGTATTTATAACAAATTTATAATTCTAGTAACTAGTGCATGCTTATTTAAAAATAAGAAATGAAAGAATCCTTTCCAATTTCATAAGTTCCAGGCCCCGAGTGTGAATCTCAGAGCAGCTGCATCATATCTGCGAGGACTGCTGTCCATCACTCAGGGCCAGCAGGGTTTCCAAACCCTTCCCCTGAAGGAGCTATAGGAAGAGGAGGAAGGGGAGGACCAAGAGAAGCAGAGAAGTGGCTACATACTCGCCCTTGTGCTTCCGGTAGCGCTGTAGGTCACGATCTGCCAGGATAGCCCTCTTCACAAACACCACCAGGGCGCTCCAGCTGGCTATGATGATGGCCAGTTCGAGAAGATTCCACTTGCTGCAAAAGTAACTCCACTTCTGCTTCCTCATGAGCTTGCCCTGGAAAAGGGGTCCAGAGATTCTGCCTAAGGCTATGGCAGTGTCTACCCCTCCATGCCAAAGACCTCTGGCAGGACAGTTCATCTGGCCCCATATACATAGAGTACCTGGAGATCCTACCAGTTACCAGACTTGTGGCCGTCAATACAATAGCTAAGAATGTGCATGTACATGTGTGTATGTGTTACTGGTGATTGATCCAGGGGCCTTAAGAATTCTAGGCAAGCTGGGCGGTGGTGGCGCATGCCTTTAATCCCAGCACTTGGGAGGCAGAGGCAGGCGGATCTCTGTGAGTTCGAGACCAGCCTGGTCTACAAGAGCTAGTTCCAGGACATGCTCCAAAACCACAGAGAAACCCTGTCTCGAAAAACCAAAAAAAAAAAAAAAAAAAAAAAAAAAAAAAAAGAATTCTAGGCAAGCAGTCTGACACTGAGTTAGCAGGCTTCTTTTGGGTCACCAACCAGCTCCCAAATCATGACACAGAGACTTAATATTAGTTATGAATGCTCGGCTTTAACTTATGGTTGTCCCACTAGCTCTTATAACTTAACCTGTTTCTCATCATCTATATTTGCCTTGGGGCTTTTTACCTTTCTTTCATTCTGTATGTCCTATTCCATGACTGTCTGTCTGGCAGCTGCCTGGCTGACTAGCCCAGGAGTCTCTCTCTTTTTCTCCCTCATTCTCATCTCCCTTCTCTATTTATTCTCTCCCTGCCAGCCCTACCTATCCCTCCTCTGCCTAGCTATTGGCCGTTCAGCTTTTTATTAGACCAGTCAGGTGCCTTAGGCAGGCAAGGTGAAACAGCAGCACATCTTTACATAGTTAAACAAGTGCAGCCAGACAGTGGTGGCGCACGCCTTTAATCCCAGCACTTGGGAGGCAGAGAGAGGCGAATTTCTGTGAGTTCGAGGCCTGGTGTACAAGAGCTAGGACAGCCAGGGCTATTACACAGAGAAACCCTGTTTCAAGAAAAAAAATCAAGCTAACAAGTGCAGCATAAACAAAAGCAACACACCTTTACATAGTTAAATATTCTGCAACATAAACAAATGTAACACATCTGTACACAGTTAAAGTAATAATCCACAACAGCCATGTTTTACTTTTTTCTTAAGACAGGGTCTTTCTAAGTTGCCCAGTCACTCACTGAATTAGCTCTGTAGCCCTGGGTGCCCTGTTCTGATAACCTTCCTGCCTCTGCTTCCCAAATTCTGCTGGATGCCATATGCTGCTGGAAGAAGTTCATGTTGCCTCATGGGAAGTTAGAGCGAAGGTCAGGCAACAGACTCTGGGTTCAAAGTTTAGATTTGGGGGCTGAGAGTGTAGCTCACTGATCAAACACTTGTCTAGCAGTCAGGTGACCTTGAATCTAGTTGACCTTGGTAGATAAGGTCTCTGGGCTTTTGTGTCTTGTCTGAATGCTGGAGCCAAGGGGACCTTTCTCTTGTTAAGAAAGCTCAAAACATCTGTAGTAGTTTGAATGTAATTGGCTGTCAAGAGCTCATAGGCAGTGGCACTGTTAGGAGGTGTGGCTTTGTTGGAATCAGTATAGCCTTGTTGGAGAAAGTGTGTCATTGTGGGGTGGACTTTGAAGTCTCTTACAGGATCAAGGCATGCCCCGTGTCTCAGACCACTTCCTGTTGCCTGCAGATAAAGGTGCATTAACTCTCAGCTCCCTCTCCAGCACCATGTCTACCTGCATGCTGCCGTGTCCTTCCGTGATGACAATGGACTAAACCTCTGAAACTGTAAGCTAGCCCTAACTAAGTGTTTTCCTTTGTAAGAGATACCATGGTCACGGCGTCTCTTCACAACAATAGAAGCCATAACTAAGACATATCCCTTAACCTAAGCCTTTTGGAAGGTTTCAAATGAGAAGGCATTAGACCAATACAGATCACCCCCCCCCCCCCCCCCCGCCCCCAAGGACCAACCCTGATACAGCAGTAGGAACTGACAATACCAGACCTGGTCCTTCCTGCAATAGACTGGGTTGACTCTCAGAACCAACAGAAATCTGCCAGTCAAGCAGCTGGGGCAAAAACAAACAAACAAACAAACCCTTTTCCTCCTGCCTCAGGTCCCACTTTAGGAGGTAGGAAGGCGAAAGGAAGAGTCCGAGAGAGTCCATCTGTCCATCCGTCTCTACCCACTGAGCCCTCTCTCCCCTTACCTGTACCACCATGTAGTAGAGGAGGAAGATGAAGTAAATTATCTCAGCCGCCACCACGAAGGGGTGCCAGCCATCCGTGAAGGGGTACAGACGCAGGCTCTGCAGGGCCGCATGTGAGAAGAAAGTACCTGGGGAGAACAGTGCCTCTGCTCACCTACCTGTCAGAGCCCCAGCTTCTGACTCACATCACGTAGCTCAAGCGCTCTCCCGGCTGGCAAGGAGAAAACTCGTGTCCTTAGGACAAGGAGATACAAGGGATAAAGTGGACACGGGCAGGATGCTAACGACAGTGGACAATCCAGAAGGGACAGAAGGAGCTGCTCCAGAAGGTCCATCTCTGGGGTAGATGTATGTGCACAGCACTTCCACAGAGTCCATCCACCCAGAATCTTCTACCAGCCTCCACATTGCTCATTAATGCCACATCCCCCACAGAGCTTCCCTGAAGATCATCAAACAGTCAGTGTGCCAAGCAAGACAACTTTCCTATGAGTTATCATTCACATAGAAATCTTTCATTTTTTCTTCAAGATATAATCTCACTGTAGCCCTAGCTGACCTGGAACTCCCCGTAGAGACCAGGCTGGCCTTGGACTAGTGCTGGGATCAAAGGTGGGTGCCAACATACCCTACTGTGTCTTTTTCTTACCTTCTTTTTAGTTTTGTTTTTATTACTTTCCATTTAGATGATTTGAGTGAAAAAATTGTTGTTATTTTTGCTTTTTAAGGCAGACTAATGTATCCCAGGCTGTTCTTGAGCTTGCTATGTCTTCAAGGATAACCTTGAGACCCTGATTCTCTATCTCCTACTCCTGAGTACTGGGGTCTTAGGCCTTTCCCTGCCTATGTACCTGGCTTATGAGATAACATTTGAAGCCAGTTTGACAAGTAAAGCTATTTATTACTGCCGGTGAACATAAAGCTAGCCCTCAGGCTGACAGAAAGGCTGAAAATTAAGTTCCAGGCCAACAGGGGGCCTTGTAGCAAGATCCTATATGTATATGTGTATATACATATATACATATATATGTATATATATACATATATATATGTATATATATAAATTTTTAATGGGTGTGGAGTTCATAAAATACACACTGTGTGCATCATACTGCATTCATGTATGAAACTCTAAAAGAATACAATAATAATATGTTTTTAAATTTTAGGCCGAGTGTGCTCACCCCTATAGTCTCAGTAATCAGGATGCAGAGACGGTAGGATCAGCTGAGAGCCCGCCTGGGCTACGCGAGACTCTGTCTCAAAACAAGCAAACAAATAAAATAGCAATGGAAAACTTTTAAATGTTCAGCATGTAACAGAGAGGAAGTTGAATTCTAGGCAAATTGAGTATTAGTTGAGAAGGCTTTAGGTTGATCTTGGTCTTGGTAGCTTGTAACTGACATTTTTAAAAGGTGGTGATGGGGAGAAAGCATGAACAGAAAGTATAAAAGCCCATCACAGAGGTGACGAATATTATGAGTGAATATTATGTGTGAATCTCTGGTCTCAGTTGTGGTCTGCAGTTGGGTGGCAAATGCTCAATGTGCTGCCCACTGTGGGATGAAGAGATGGCCAAACTGTCTCACACTCCGACTAAATTCTCTTAAGATGATGAAAGAGTCCAGGCCAGGGGAAAGATGGAAAGTAGGCTACGGTAGCACCAATTTATGACCCATTGCAGGGTGACTCCGGACCCCCACCCCAACTTCCCTGGACCCCAGTCCCCGAGACAGCGGACACAAGCCAGGGTGAGGATTTCCAGGAGAGATGGCTCACCCAGGGCACTATTCTCCAGGGTGAGCGTGACGATGCAGAACAGGTTGACATTGGCGTTGTAGACGGTGAACTCCACAAACACGGCTCTGGTCAGCGTGTCCAGCCAGCTGTTGTCAAAGAGATAGTGGAGCATCCTGTGGAAGAGGAATGCCTGGGTGTCTTCTTTCTCGGGAGGCTCCCTGCCCGGGAGCCCCTGTACGAGGCTGGGGCTTACTGTCTAAATCTTCTGCTCTGCCTCCAGCCCCCTCCCCCTCCCCAGCTCCTGGGGACATCCACCACTTGCTAGTCACACGGTACTGTTGGTTTATGGTCTCCTGGCCACTAGAACAGAGTTTATCAAAGGGGGTCCCTAGTCAACCTTGTAGCTTATTGTGAATACAGATGGCTAGACTCTGGGCCATTTGCATCAGAAAAGCTCATGAGTGTGAGTGCTTGGACGTGCCCCTTCCAGGGGGGTGCAATGATTTCTCCTTCTTTTTTTTTTAAAGACTTTATTTGTTTATTATATATAGTTTTCTGCCTGCATGTATGCCTACAGGCCATAAGAGGGCACCAGATCTCATTACAGATGGTTGTGAGCCATCATGTGGTTACTGGGAATTGAACTCAGGACCTGTGGAAGAACAGTCAGTGCTCTTAACCTCTGAGCCATCTCTCCATCCCCTGTGATGATTTCTTAAGACAAAGAGCCGGGCTGGAGAGATGGCTCAGTGGTTAAGAGCATTGCCTGCTCTTCTGCCATCTTCCTGGGATGGCAGAAGGAATTGTGTTCAAATCCCAACTGCCTCTTGGGCAAGATAACTTGTTCAGGCCTTGGTCTCCTCATTCACGATGGTGGCAAACATCCATGCCTCCAGCTAAAGATGAAATTTTGTGTGCACACACGCATGTATGCTCAGTAATAATAGCTGCAGATGGCCCAGGGGATGCACAGCTTCTAGGGGCCTGAAAACACTAACTGAATGATTCTTATTTGCCTGTCCCCTCCCACACTGGCATGAATGAGCTCTGCCTCCTCCATCCTACTGTGCCTTCTACCAAACGCCTGCAGAGTTAGAAAAGAATCAAGTCCATCTCACCTTGAGGCATTTTGGCGATCAGTTCCCAAGGAGACCACATAGCCTCCTCCCCCATACACAGTAAGTTTGCCCCATGTGGGATAACCCTGGTGTTGGCTCTGGCTCTGGTATTGCCACACCTGAGGGAAGTCATTGCTGTTATTACGGGCAGAGGCATTCCAGCCTTCTCCATAGTCTGCCAGGTCTTCAACATCCAGGGAGTATGGGGCATGGCATCCATCAAAAGAAGCCTGTAGCTGCTGGGCAACAGGGCAAGAGCCTGCCCGGACCCTCACTTGGCGAATGCGGGCACTGCCAACCAACTTGGAGTTCCCATCGGTGACAAAGCCTAGAGATGAGAACCGGGAGGGCAAGTGTGGCATCGGGAAGCATCCTAGCGCATCCCATGCTCCCCCATGCAGATGTGAATGCGATCACAGGTGGATCCATTAGAGACATAGACAGAAGTCGCTCATGCCCAACCACAGGCTGATTTCTCTTAGCACCTGGGCCTGCCCCTTTAAGACCCTGGTCACTCTAGAGCCTGAAAGGATTAGACCACACCTCCATGCTGCTCTTTCTGGGATAGAATTGAGTTGTTCTGTGCCGTGGCTTATGGTCCTAACTATACTTGGCTCCTCCATGATCTTTGTCCGGCATTCTATTCTGAACGAAATCACCCTACACAAAACGTCCCATCCCCTTAAAGCTTATAAAAGTCCTGTACGCCCTATGTTCTGGGGATTGCCCTGCAGAGTTCTGAGAAGACGCCTCAGGGGCACTGCTCTGGGATTCTCTCTGAAGGCACTTCTCTGGCCTCCTCCTTTACCCCACCATCCTCTCATTGTGCCCCTTCCCCAGCTCTCTTATTCATTCTTTCTCTCTCCATGGTCTTTCTATGCAGCCCAGGCTGTCCTGAACTGAAACTTTGCAGAGCAGGCTGGCCTCGAACTCAGAGATTCACCTGCCTCTGCCCCTCAAGTGCTGGGACTAAAGGTGTGCACCACCATGCCTGGTCTCTCTCTCTCTCTTTTTTTTTTCCTAGACAGGGTTTCTCTATATACCTCCGGCTGTCCTGGAACTCGCTTTATAACCAGGCTGGCCTTGAACTCAGAGATCTGCCTGCCTCTGCCCCCAAGGACAGAAATTAAAGGAGTGTGCCACCACCGCCCAGCTTCATTCTCCTTCTTAATGAAGCTCCTCTCCAGGTTTTAAAAGGAGGTCTTCCTCCCCTTTAAGACGCTCATCATGCTTGGCTCTCCCATATATGGTACCATTTTCTGTCTAATATTCTCCCCCTATCTTGGGGCCAATCATGGTCTTGAGGCCCTTTCTCCTAGTGCATCTCATCGCTGAAGGGTGAATATGTGTCAGCTTCCTTTCCTGGACCAACCACGGCCTCTCTGTCATGAATATATTTAATACATCCATTCTTCCCTCGCCACTTCTCCATCTTAGACAGACCCTATGCACACACAAATCCTCTCTGGGGACTGTGCCCACCACTCGGTCAGCCTGAACACCACCTGCATCCTCTCCAAGCCTCAGCCTCAACAGCCGCTGCATCCGGACGATACTGTGTCTTCCTCCCCCTCCCAGTATCCCTGCATCAGTCCCCATCATATCTGCCTGGTACCCTTCCCTCCAGCCTCCACAGCTTTCCAGAGTGACACTTCCTTGTGTCAACTCCTCCACGGCGCCTCCTCTCCATGAGGATCAATGTGCTCTTTGGAGCTTCGTCATAATCTCGGCTCCCTGTCTCTTTCTTCCACACAGCTTCACGCCAGTCCTTCACTCAGATACCCCCATAGCAGTCACCCTCAAAGTTTTACCATGGTGTGGACTTCGCCATGCCACGGTGTGCTGACTTGGGTAGTTTCGCGTCCTTTCTCCTGCCTGTACACTGTATTTCCTTGGGCAGTTTAGGCTTCCTACCTCTCAAGCCAGATGATTGGCAGTTCACACTGGCCTTCTTTTTGATAGCTTGTCTAAGCTTACGGCCATGCGGCTGTTGTGTTTTCGCACTCTCAGTGACTTACAGCTATTCCCACCCACTTCCATGCCCAAGGGGGCCTGACACACTGCCTCGTGATGTGGGGGCTACCTGGGTGATAACTGTAGAGGTTCTTCACGAGCGTGGTGTTGGCCCATTCGAAGAACTCTCGGAAGCTCAGCACGGCTGAGAAGCCTTGAGTGAAGGTGTGCTCCAGGTGGCTGTTGAAGTGGTAAGCACTGGGGTCCCTTTGCCCATAGGCCACGAGCAGCAGCATCCACAGGAAGCCCAGGTAAGCTGGAAAGAATGCACGATAGCCCGGTCAGGCAGGTCCTTGACCCCCACCAAGTTCAAGGAGGAAAAGGAGCATACACGGCTCAGTATAGTGTGGGGTGGGGGGGAGTCGGGGGGGGTGCGGGAAGGTTTACAGTCCAGCCGCTGCCACTCTGGTAATAGGGACAACAGAGAGGAGGGAGGTCCAGCCACTTCCTCTCCACGTGTCCTTCATGAACGGTTCAACGTCTCTGTGGACAATTCTTCATTGTTCAGATAATGATTTTAAGGCCTGGGAGTGTGGTGGGAGGATCAGCTAATGTTTATAAAGCATTTAGATCAAGACCCAGCCAGAGAGTCACGCTCCATGTTTCTTTGCAATGCCCAGGCTGGCTCTGAACTTGCTACATAGATGAGACTGGATAGGAATTCCTGATCCTCCCCAGTCTTGCGATTATAGGTTTGAGCTGCTCCGCTTGACTTTCTTTTTAAAAAACTTCAGTTTATTATTCTTGTGTGTGGGTGAGTGTGGCCAGGCATGTGCCGCAGCCTGAGTGTAGGTCAGAGAATAGCGTGAGGGAGTTCATTCCCTCCTTCCACCTTGGATTTTAGGGAGTGAACGTGGATAGTCAGGCTTGAGCAGCACATTGCCGGGTCCGCTCTCAGGCCGGGGAGTGTCTGCAAAGCCTGTGCTTGCTAGGCGAGTACTTGCCCCCTGGGCTAAACCCCTGAACTGCTAAGCTTCTTTTTCATTTTCTCTGTGTGTGTACCATGTTTGCACGTATGTATGGGTGCACCGGAGGGTGTTGCTGAGTGTCCTGTTGTATCATACTCTACCTTATTCTCTCGAGACAGAGTCTGGCACTGAACCTAGAGCTAGGGAGGCAGCTAGCAAGCCTTAGTGACCCTCCCATCAAAGCATCCCATAGCACTAGGGTCACGGTACATGCAACCACATGTGAATTTTTTTTAAAGGATTTATTTATTCTGGGCAATGGTGGTGCATTCCTTTAATCCCAGCACTCAGGAGGCAGAGGCAGGAGGATCTCTGTGAGTTCAAGGCCGGCCTGGTCTACAGAGCAAGTTCCAGGACTGGCTCCATAGCTACTGAGAAATCCTGTCTCGAAAAACAAAAAACAAACAAACAAACAAACAAAACCCCTTATTTATTATGTATACAGTATTCTGCCTCCATTTATACCTGCAATACAGGCCAGAAGCGGGCACCAGAATGCATTACAGATAGTTGTGATCCATCATATGGTTGCTGGGAATATGAACTCATGACCTCTGAAAGAGCAGCCAGTGCTTTAACCTCTGAGCCATCTCTCCAGCTCCCCTGCCCCTGACATCTGGATTTTTATGTGGGTGCTGGGAATCCAAATTCAGGGCCTCATGCTAGCAAAGTAGACACTTTCACCTGCTGAGCCCTCGCCAGACCCTCCGAATGTGTTTTTAAGATAGAATTGTCAAAACTGGGCCCCTGTCCTGTCGCATTGCTGACAATACTGTGTTGGCGCAGACAGATATGGTCCCTGTGCTCATGGCATTCCCCTGCTTACTGGAAGGCTGGAAGGGCCCCTTTGTGTAAAGAGATTTGGGTCAGAAAGTCACAGACAACAATCCAACCCGGGTGCAGACTGTTCCTACTGAAGCAGAACCAACAGGCATGGACCTGGCGTCTGCACCCTGAGACACCACCACCCATGTAGGCACAGTCCCGTGGTGGGCCTGGATGAAAACCAATGATGCACAGGATAATTGTGTGTGTGTGGGGGTCCCATTCTCCCCTAGGTTTCGGGCAGAACCAAACTACTGACTCTTGGCTTCTTTCCCTCTCCAGTGCACTTTCCTCCCCACCTGCCTTCCCAGTATCACCTTGCTAGTGAAATATATCCACCCAGATCTGTTGGGAGCTATTGGGAGCTCCTGGACCCTGAGTTCCCTGTGGGCAGCTTGTTTTCCCTATGCTTGCAGCTGCTCTGAGCACAAGACCTTGCCTGCAACTGTTCTGAGCCTGATGAGTCTGCAGCTGAAAAATCCCGAGAGTTGGGCGTGGCTAAACTGGGTGTTCTCGGCATTTTGTATCAAGGATGACCCGTATCCGTGTCTTTGTCTGTCTCTGTCTATGTGTCTTTAAGTCTCCAGCTTAGGTCCTGGCTCACATACCATCTTGTAGTGATAAGGGAGTTGCAGGCGTAGAGGAGGACTGTTCGGGTTTTTACACAGATCTGCTTTGGGGGGAATCAGGCAAACACCAGGGTTTGAAAGTCCCTGACCTGAGCAATGGGGAATGGGGCTCTCTCTAAAGTCACTACTGGATACATGCATCTAATCTCTACGGGAAGTTGAAAAAGACAAGATCTCCAAGCTCTTGGGAGGGAGCTCAGACTTCATCCCAAGAGCTTGAGGGATTTCAGGCAAAAGGGAGAAGAGGAACTGAGGCCTAGGGTCAGCAAGGGGCTCATCAAAGGACACGCGGCGAATCTGCTCCAGGGTGTGCCGAGAACCCAGGTGTGGGAAACTGCCCACCCAGGATTTCTCTGATGAGCGCAAATGCTTTCTGCTCCTTGAGGCGAGTGGCTTTCATCTTCTGGACGGCAGTGGTGCGGGGAGGCTCGTAAGCATCCTCGCTGCTGCGGCGTTGTGTTCGGAACAAGGTAAAGGGGCCTGTGGACACAGGACACAGAAGAGTACCCCATGAGACAGCGAGACCAGGTATTGCCGTTCTGACAGGTGTACTATGACCTGTCTACCTTTTGGGCTCATGTCCTCCTGAATGCCTCCCCCCCAGCTTTTCCCACCCTCCCCACGAGCCATTTCCTTCAGTACAACTCCCTGAGCTCCTGCCATGCCATTAGTGATGGCTGCAGAACGGGCAGTCTGTCCCACCTCAGGGCCTTTGCAAGCCTCTATGGCTCAAGGCTTTCCTTCCTGTACCCTCAGGGGACAGCTAAGGAAGCCTTCAGGGTCTTACTTCTCTCCAGCCCTGGCCTTGTCAGACTTCCTTATCTGGCTGCTTATGCATTCACGTGCTTCCCCATCACCTCCCCACTGGTCTATGCCTGCAGAGGTTGTGACCCATTCCATTCGGCCGGTACCACCTTGCCCAGGGATGTGCTTGGAGTCAGAGACAGACTTAAAATGAACAAAGGGACCCTCCTGGGGGATGAAATAATATTTTAAATCTCAGTTATAGCGATGATGGTTCCATGACCCTCTAAATTTACTAGACTCACTAAATTATTTTATGTCAATTATGTTCTGAAGCCATCGCTGCCTGAAACACAGCCAGCTCTCCTTGAAGAACCACCAGATGAATGATTGTCTATCTGGTGGATCTGGAAACTTCAGAGAGAATTTGCTATTTTGTTGAGAGAGGTGACCTTTTTTGTTGAGAAATGGGCTTTCTGAGGAAGTGCAAAGTCAGATATTCTCCTAGAATGGAAGATTCCAAGCCTGGAATGGGGTGAACCTCTGCACATTGACAAGCACACTGGCTCCTGATTTATCATTCCTGAGGCTGAGGTCAGTTATTGATTCTGTTCTGTTTTGCTCATCTGTCTGAAAAGAGCTCTTCTCAAGGGCCTTTGAGAGCTTCCCTGGGAAGAGGGGAATAACCAAGGGCCTCTTAGACCAGGGTCAGCATAGCTATTTCCATAAATCATTATTTACCAAAAAACCAAAAAAAAAAAAAAAAAAAAACAAAAACCAGGGACAGTCTGGTCCCTTGGTTATAGACTGCAGACTTTTTGTCCCAGAAGTCTAATTGATGGCCACTTTCTGCAGCCTACCCATAAGCAAATTGAATGCTTTATTTTCATTTGAAATCTCAGGAAGCCACATCTCAGTGAAAAATCTGATTTGGAGCCAGGCGGTGGTGACGCACGCCTTTAATCCCAGCACTTGGTAGGCAGAGACAGGGAGTTCTCTGTGAGTTCGAGACCAGCCTGGTCTACAAGAGGTAGTTCCAGGACAGGCACCAAAGCTACAGAGAAACCCTGTCTTGAAAAAAAAAAAGGGGGGGAAAAAAATCTGATTTGGAGCTAAGAAGGTAGCTCCTTTATTAGAGAGCCTAACTTGTGCTCGCTCTGGCTTCTGTCCCAGTACCACATAAACTAGCTTGGTGGCATATGCCTGGAGGTGGCAGTTGGGTAGGGTGATCTGAGGTGCAAAGTCATTCTCAGTAACATATCAAGTTCAAGGTCAGTCAGGCTATGTGAGGTTCTATCTCTAAAAAGAATAATACAGCCTGCCCAATCCCCAGGGGCACACCCCTGGCCAAAGGGTTATGCTGAGTTATCAGTAAGAAAGGATGGAAGGGAAGGAATAAGATTGCTCAGGGGACTGGGAAGGGAGTCTCTTGCCTGGCTAGTTTGGGATGACTGATAAATCCTGCCTGGATGCTGGTGGGGGGAATAAGTTCTGGGGAGAGCCCAAGTCCCAGGACACCCCATAGACATTCTCTGCAGGCCTACTCAGCCTTGTCGGACCAGTGAGTGGGTGGTCATGCCCCTGTCTCCACACATCAGGGACCTATTACCTGGGCCAGATAGATGTCTTGGCAATGAGGGCAAAATTTCTTCATCATCCTCTCTCTTCAAGACCAGTGCAAAGAAAGCAGCAAAACCCAGGACCTGGAAATCACATGCCCCCCCCCCCCCCCCCCCGTGTGAGTCCAAGCCTGCAGGGAGTTCCCAAGGCTTGAGAGATAGGGACTGTGTGATAATATGCAGTCAGGTGGGAACCAGTCATTTCCATAGAGGGAGGTTATTATGAGGAGGGAGGGCTCCTACCCATAGGGAAGGCTAGCCCGTCTCTATACTTACCGGAACTTCCCACTTGCCACCCTGCTACCCAGAGCATCTCTTGCTTCTAACTCTGAAGAATCACTGCCTCCACCTCATCCCATCCCTGTATCCCTGCATCAGCTGAGACAGCCTGCAGCTTCTGTGTTTGCTATGCCCCAGCAAAAGAGATCCTGTGGTTTGGATAGGAACGCCCAGGACACACCCTGTTCTGCGTAGTCTTCTAGGCTTGGCTGGTGGAATTGTCATAGAAGCCTTTGAGCCTTATCTGAAAGACCATTCAGGACTGGGGTATAGCTCAGTTGGCAGAGGGCTTGCCTAGCACACACAGAGCCCTGATATGACCCTCCAGCATCCGACATCAACAGAGCAGGAGGGCACACACTTGGAATCCCAGCATCAGGGAGGTGGAGGATGGGAAATCAGAAGTTCGAGGCCAACCTCAGTTAAACAGTTTGTGACCACCTTGGGCTATGCAAAATAAATTCTCACATATAATTTAGGATAGAATGAGAGGGGGGAGGGATTTGATTCCAGGAGATGATTATGATAGCAGTGCATATCTGTAGTTTCAGCCCTGAATAGTTGAGGCAGGAGGATTGCCATCAAGTCAAAGCGAGTCTGGACTACATACCGAATGGGAGGCTAGCCAGGGCTACATGGGAAGACCCTGTCTCTAAACCAAGTAGCCAAACATTACAGAGTTCCTTAATGGTCACTTTCCTCTTACAGTCCCCTGGTTCCCTGATGACTGCCAACAGCTGGACTCCTTCCAGAGGCAGATATGTCCCTGCTCCCCACTAGTTCCAAGTTCAGCCTTAGTATCTAAGTCGAATATGCTCCCGTATAACTTTGTGTCTCAGGAATAGGAGCAAGTTTCTGAAGGGAGCAGTCCTTTATGCTGCTGTCCTCTCTGGGAATCCGAAGATTCTGAGGATTGAGATGTAGACACACATATGGGCTAGAGATGCTTGTGATCTTTTTGGTGGAAGTACGGGGGTTGGGGGACCCAGGACCTGTGCGCATGCTCAGCAAGCTCTCTACTTCTGAGCTATACCCCAGCTTTATGATTTCTCACCCATAGATTTTCCCACAGTCCTCGGGGTGATGGTGATTAGGAAGTACTTAGCTCCTCAGCACAACTAAGGGACAAGTCCTTTGGGCTATTTGACTACCTCCACTATCCCTGCTCTGGTGCCAGCACAGAGCGTCTCATGTGTTTGTTAAATAAAAGAAATAATAGCTATGCTCGAGAAGGAACCGATCCCAAGACGGTAGAGGTAGGAAGGACATGGGCCGCCACTTTGAAGGGGGGTGCTCTGACCTTCAGGGGCTGGGTGATGAACACACTCTCCACAAAGGACACAGCCGTGGAGATGAGCCACCGGAGGGAGCTGGCCCTTCCATAGTGCAGTCCGTACAGCATAGTGAAGAAGGCCGCCACCCCGCTGGTGGCTGCCACCAGGAGCCAGCCCACTAGGACACACCACCAGGGCAGGCCGCGAGGGGACTTGCTGACCCGAGGAGTGCTGCAAAGAAGGACAGACAGACACAGTCGGGGTGGTACCCAAAGACCCACATTCAAATCCCATTCTGTCCTCATGACCTTGGGCAAGCTGCTTAACCTCTGACCATCTGCTCCTCCCCTGTACTTTGTACCTGCCTGAAAGAGTTGTTCAGTCCTTTGTCCAGTGCTGTCTGGGGACAGTCCCTGAAAGAGCTGTTCTCTAGGCTGTCATTTGTCCAGTACTGGCTAGGGGGCAGTCCCCAACAGCAAGCCAGAAGGCTGGTTCTAAGTCATTGGAAAACCTTTTGTTATGAAAAGAGTTTCATCATACAAAAGTCATCGAGCCAGCAACCCCCAGGCATTCATCAGTTGGTTTCAAAAAGTGTCCCTATCTTGTCTGGTATATTCCATCTGTTCCACACCCTCCTTTTTCCCGTTGGAGGGGGAGGATATTAAAAATACATTTCAAATGTAATCCAAAACCACCATAGATTATCTCAGAATGCATCTCAAGAAGGGTATTTTCCAACTAAATTTTCATACTACTGTTCTACCTCACGAATTTTGTTGTTGACCACCAAAAACTATGTGCTGTGTGAGCTTTGGAAAGAGAGCCCTCGGGCATCCAGTGTCCTAGGTGAGTTTATTACTGCTGAGCTATATTCCAAACACATACACACAACACACACATGTGCGCACATACGCGCACACACACATTAAACTGCCCAGGATCGGGCTGGAGGTATGGCTCAGTGGTTAAAGCACTTCTCCAGCAGCTGACTGGACGTTTCAGATCTCAGCCCCTACACCAGGTGCCTCACAAACACCTGTAACTCCAGATCTACAGGATCCAGCACTCTCCTCTAGCCTCTGGGTCCTCCTAAAAACACAAACACATATATAGCTAAAATAAATAAACCTGAAAGAATATAGAAAAGAATTAAAAAGGAACGCAGAGCCAGGCGTGGGAGACTCAGCACTCTGGAGGCAGAGGTGGGTGGAGCATCTCTGTAAGTTTGAAGTCAGCCTGGTCTTCATAGTGAGTTCTAGAACACCCAGGGCCGGAGAGAGAAAGAGAGACCCTGTCTCAAAATAACAGGAACAACAAGAAAACGGGAATTTGGGTGCTAAAGAGATGGCTCGGTGGTTAAGAACACTGGCTGTTCTTCCAGAGGACCTGGGTTCTATATAAAACCTAAATGATGGCTCTATAACATCCAATATAACTACACTATGTAACAACAATATAGCTGTAGCACCCAATGCCCTCTTCTGGCCTCTGCAGGCACTTAAACTGGGGGCACAGACACTAAGTGCAGGCAAAACAAACACACAACAACAACAAAACAACCCAATGGCTAGTTTTATGTCAGCTTTACACAGGCTAGAGTCATCAGAGGAGGGAGCCTCAGTTGAGAAAATGCCTCCATAAGACTGGATTGTAGTGGCCGGGCAGTGGTGGCGCACACCTTTAATCCCAGCACTCAGGAGGCAGAGGCAGGCAGATCTCAGTAAGTTCAAGGCCAGCCTGGTCTAGCAAGCGAGTTCCAGGACAGCCAGAACTGTTATACAGAGAAACCCTGCCTATAAAAACAATTAAAAAAAGACTAGACTGTAGCAAGCCTGTAGGACATTTTCTTAATTAGTGATTAAAGGGGGCGGGCCCAGCTTTTTGCGGGCAGTGCCATCCCTGGGCTAGTGGTCCTGGGTTCTATTAGAAAGCAGGTTGAGCAAGTCATAGGGATCAAGACAGTAGGCAACACTTCCAAGGTCTCTGTATCAGCACCTGTCTTCAGCTTCCTGCTCTGTTTGAATTCCTGTCCTGACTTTCCCAGTGATGAAGAGAAAAGTGGGAGTGTAAGCAAAATGAACCCTTTCCTCCCCAGCTTGTCTTTGGTCACAGTGTTCATCACAGCAGTAGTGACCTTGACTAAGATACTCAGGTGCTGGCCTTGAACTTACCATGTCCCTCAAGCTGGCTTTGAATCTTCCCGCTTCATCCTCCCTAGTATTTGGAAGTATAGAATTGTTTATCAGGCCTGGCACACTGACTTCGTTAAATAACCTGTCTTCAAGTTGGCTGATTATTGTTGTTTGTTTTCTGAGACCGGGTTTCTTTGGGTAGCCCTGGCTGTCCTGGAACTAGCTCTGTAGACCAGGCTGATCTTAACCTCACAAAGATCTGCTGCCTCTGCTTCCCAAGTGCTGGCATTAAAAGTGTGCACCACTACCACCCAGCTTTACTAATTATTAAAAAAAAATTGCAGAGAGAATTCCTGGTATGCACAAGGATGAGGTTCAACCTCTAGAACTGCAACAAACAAATAAATGAAAAAGAAAATGTCCTTTAAGTTTGAGTTAGGAGCTACATGTTTCAATCCGACCATGAAACAAAGGCTCTCAGAGACAGAGGCATCATTCCAACATGGCAGACTTGGGGACAAGTGTCACGAATATGGTCATGAACTGCAAAGTTCTGTGCAAAGGCTGAGGATCTCTTAGCATAGAGACCCCTGAACCCCTGCTGGCTTTGAGAGCACTCTAGGGAGTCCTGGGTCCATCCCTTCTGCCTGCCTGGCCTTGGTGGATATCTTCCCAAGGCTGGACAAGGTGTCCCAGCCCGTAGTCCCAGACAGGAGAGGGCAGGTGTTCGTTTGGCACCTGGGGAAGTAGATTACCTGGCACATGCTATCACTGGGGTGCCAGGCTGTCCCCAGAGGTGGCCCTTCAGGGCATGCAGCTGCTTGAGGGCCTGGGCATGACTCTGTTGATGCGGGAAGCCTTGGGGCCCCACCAGCCGCAGCTCCCTCTCCACATGCTCCAGTTGAAAGTAGAGACACCGTCTGTAGATGCTGTCCCTCCAAAGCCCACTCACAACCGGCTTGGGGTGCCATGCGTTCTCTGGGAGACAAAGGGGAAAGTGACCAGAGAGTGTTGAGTGACAATGGACCAGCTACAATAAAAACAGTAACAGCAGTTTTGAGCTCACCTGCCGCAAGCCAGGTATAGGATAACGGAAACATAGAGGCTGGGCTCAAACAGCCAGCTAGGGCATTTTAGCTTTTTATGAGGGACAGTTTGAAGGAGTCCTTACTTACAAAGAGAACAGCACGCTTTCCCATGTTCCCTGCTTCAGCAATGACTATAAGTGACTATTAAATTACATTCATTTATCTATTATCTCTCTCTTCTCTCCTCTCTCTGTCTCTGTCTCTCTCTCTCTCTCTGGGCAACTTTCAGGAGTAGGTTCTCCCCTTGTGGTAATCTGAATGTAATTGGCCTCCATAATCTCACAGGGTGTGGCACTGTTAGAGGGTGTGGCTTTGTTGGAGTGAGTATGGTCTTGTTGGGGGTCCCATCCCCTGCCATGATGGACTGAACTGGAACTGTAAGGGAGCCCCCTCAGGGGGCTGAGAGGTGGCTCAGAGGTAAAGAGCATTGCCTGCTCTTCCAAAGGTCCTGAGTTCAATTCCCAGCAACCACATGGTGGCTCACAGCCATCTGTAATGAGTTCTGGTGCCCTCTTCTGGCCAGCAGGCATATACACAGACAGCATATTATATACATAAGAAATAAGTATTAAAAAAAAAAAAAGGGAGTCCCCTCAATTGATTTATAATTTTTTTTCTTTTCCTAGACAGGTCTCACTATGGAGTCCTGGCTGTCCTGAAACTCACTATGTAGACCAGGCTGGCCTCGAACTCAGACATCTTTTTTTTTTTAATTTTTTTTTATGGTTTATTTAACTTTATTTTATGTGCATTGGTGTGAAGGTGTCAGATCCCCTGGAACTGGATCTTCAGACAGTTGTGAGCTGCCATGTGGGTGCTGGGAATTGAACTCGGGTCCTCGGGAAGAACAGTCAGTTCTCTTAACCGCTGAGCCACCTCTCTAGCCCGAGTCCCCTCAATTGAATGTTTTCCTTATAAGCGTTGCCGTGGTCACAGTGTCTCTTCACAGCAATAGAAATCCTAACTAATGAGACACTCCTCCACCATGTGGGTCCTGGGTTTTGAACTCGGGCTGTCAGGCCTGGTAGCAAGTCTCTTTACCCGCTGAGCCACCTTACTCCCCATCTGGAGTCTTTTCCTTCTATGTGTTTAGACTTGAATTAAGTCCAGTTTTGCCCAGTGCCGAAGTTTTCTGTTCTCATGTCTTAAAAAAATTACTTATTCGCTCATTTATTTATTTAGTTTTGATTTTTCAAGACAGGGTTTCTCTGTGTAACAGTCCTGGCTGTCCTGGAACTCACTCCATAGACAGCAATTCTGAGATGTAAGCCAAATGAATCCTTTCCTCCCTAGCTTGCTTTGTGGTCATGGTGTTCCATCACAGCCATAGGAACCCTGACTACGACGCTCTCGATCTACCTGGTGTGTGTGCTCGTGCTTCCACAGGTAGATGTGGAAACCAGAGGACATTTTGTGGGAGCTGATTCTTTCACTGTGTGCATGAGACTGACCTCAGGTCATCAGGAGTGGAGGCAAGCGTCTTTACCCACCAGCTGCGTTACTGTTTTTCTAAAGTTGGTTTGTCGAAATTTCAGATTCTCAGCTATTTCTCTCAGTGCTGGGGACAGAACCCAAAGATCAGTCATGCTCTCCCATCAAGCCCTGCCTCCCATGCCCAGCTCTTCTAAAACTGTTTTTTTTTTTTTTTTTTTTTTGATTTTCTAGACAGGGTTTCTCCGTAGCTTTTGGTTCCTGTCCTGGAACTAGCTCTTGTAGACCAGGCTGGACTCGAACTCCCAGAGATCTGCCTGCCTCTGCCTCCCGAGTGCTGGCATTAAAGGCGTGCGCCACCACCGCCTGGCCTAAAACTGATTTTTATTGCTGTTATTTTGCCTTTGAGATGGTGCTTCATGGATCTTAGGCTGGCCTCAAACCTTGACCTCCTTTCTGATCCTCCTGTCTTCACCCCTGAGAGCCAAATGCTGGGATTTCACGCCACACCAGCCTAAAAGAAAATATTTATCGCTTTTTGTTGTTTGTTTTAAATCGCAGAAGAGACATACTTACAATAAGAAAGCAAACAAGGGCAGGGAGGTGGCTCAGAGGACACAGATGCTTGCTGCCAAGCTTGATGACCCGAGTTTGCTCCCTGTGACCCATATCATAGAGAGAAACCAATCACACAAACTGTCCTCTGATATCAAAACGTGACCTCACACGTATGATAAGAAATGAAATCATTTTCTGAAGGACGTGAAGCTGGGTGTGCTGGCATGCACTGCCCGGTGTTTGGGAGATGGAGGCCAGGCCCCGATTTCCCGCCCAGACCATCTGGTTCCAGAGGACTACTTCCTGGGAAGAACCTACCTTTCAGATGGACAGGCCCATGGGTGGAGGTGCAGGGGTCCTCCCTCTCTAGGGTTTCCTCCCAGAACCCCTGTCCCGTTGTGCCCTCTGGACAGACGAGGTCTTCCAGTAAGGCCAGGAGGTAGTTAATATCCATCAGGTTCTTAGAGTCCCAGTCCGAGGCTGGGGGAAGCACCTTCAGAGCTTTAAACAGTGAGCGGAGGAGAGTCTGTACACCCTGCAAGAAAGGCCAGTGAGGTGAGGGACCAGGGTTTGGGGCAGAGGAGCCTAGGGCGCGTGCACTGAGCTCCGTGACCCATGTTTGATCTATAGCTCTGAGGAAGGATCTGCAACCATGAAAATTTCTCCTCTAGGGCTTGAATGGACCCATTCCAGGCTCTGTTACTCAAATGACTGCACACAGCAAACAGTCTGTAAAAGATCATCAAGTGCACGCGTGTAGGGGAAGTGTGTGTGTGTATGTATGTGTGTGTGTTTGTTTTTTGTTTTTCAAGACAGGGTTTCTCAGTGTAACAGCCTTAGCTGTCCTGGAACTCACTATATAGACCAGGCTGGCCTCAAACTCACTGAGATACACTTATCTCCTCTGCCTCTCATGTGCTTGAATCAAAAGTGTGAGCCACCGCTGCCCGGCTAATGTGTCTCTTTTACGAACTTCTAGCCTTGGGGGGCGGGGGTGTTCTGCAATACAGCGCTATCCTCAGAACTACACTGCCATCTTCAGTTCTTCTGGTCCTGCTCACGAAAGAGCATAGCAGCGGGCCTGGTGACCATTTACCTTCCCTGGTTGAAGGAGGGGCAAGGAGGTCCACGGGGCTCTCCATTCCCAACCAACCTCATGCAATTCTGGCGTAACTGCATATGGTCCTAGGGGGGAGGGGCTAGAAGAGATTGGCAAGGGAGGAGGGGAGGGGGCTCCATCTATACAGCCATGAAGAAGCCATTGTTAACTGCTGTGTGCTGCCCTTCCAAAGCGGCTGCTTTAAGGCCATCCGTGTCCCTGTCTGTCACCCCTCACCATCGATCACACTGTAAGGAAGCTGTAAAGAACTCACTGTAAAGAACTCACTGGCTTCCCCAGGTGAATTTTGCTGGCCTCACACTTTAGTTTGTCCCTGGAGCCAAGGAGGAGGGTGGATATTGCCTATGTCTCCCCCAGGAAAGGAATTTTAACAACAGAGTTTCCACATAACAGATGCTCATAAAGTGTGCATTGCATGAACACATATGTGTTGGGACCATTTGGAGTCCTGGCCTCCAGCTTCTCTTCCCTGCTGTGATGTGTACTTAGCCTTCTGATTTGAGCTACTGAAAGCTGTGTCAAAGTTGTTTACCAGCTCCACTTCACGAGCACGCGTTGCCTTGGCCTTGAGGATCAGGGGATGAGATTTTCACCTGTTGACCCACCTGACTGTGTTGGGTATATAAGCCTCCATGGTGCTATTGAATAGGGGGCTTCTTACCAGTGACTAGAGGTCTGTGTCTCTGTCTCTCTTTGTGTGTTTCAATCTCCAGCACCTTGCCCGAAGCTCACAAACTGTATGGTAGCGCATAGAGCACAGACAGGCGTTGTGTGCTGCACGTATGATGTATGGGATATGCATGACAGCCTGCATGTTCTCAGCTGGTGAATCCTGGCATCTGAGATTGTCAGGCAATCCAGGCTGCCAGGCCCCGTGCACCAGCCTACACTCCTCTACTGCCAGCTTAGAGAGTCCCTCCATTCATAGACAAACCGACGCTGAGGACATGCCTTGGTCACCGTTTCAGGTGTCAGAAGTCCCTCCTCCATGGGCTGCGGTGAAGGAGTCAGGTTGGAGGGTCCCTGCTCCTGCTTCTCATCCTTTTCCAGTGGGAGCCGAGGTCGGGTGTTCCGAAAGATCTGGACGATCAGGAGGTTGATGGGAAACACTAGGATGGAGCTCTCCAGCCCGATCATCACCTCCTGCCAAGTGAACTCAATTTTGCCTGGGGAAAAAGGAGGGGAGAGGCCAAATGGAGGCAAGATGCCCAAAGTCCAGTCCCCTCCTCCCCCTCAGCAGAAGGGAGCTACACAGTGAAGGACCAACCAAGCACAACTTGTAGGAGGTCACCTGTAAGCCTTTAGATGCTTACCCAGCTCCTAAGAGGCCCTCAGCTTACCAGGGTTGTGAGCCAAGCCAGACAGTCCACACTTACAATGCAGTTTACCAAGAGCCTGGGCCACGTGACTCAGCTTACTCTGCAGGGGCCAGAGGCTAAGGGCAGCTGTACCATGGCCAACCACATCTATTTGGTCCTGGTGAAGACTAAATCAAGGGGGCTGAGGAGACAGCTCAGTCTGTAAAGTGCTTAGCATGCCAGCCTGGGGACCAGAAAGCCACGATTCCAAGCACCACTGCAAAAAGTCAGGTGTGGTAGCACCTGCTTGTAACCCCAGTGCTGAGAGGTGGGACAAGCAGATCCCGGAGACATTGTAGCCAGTTAATGGAGCCCAACTGGCAAGCTTAAGGCCCCTGTCTGCAAAATTTGAGGTGACTGACTCCTGAGGAGCAACACCTAGAGCTAAACTCCACCTGCATGTGCACATATGCACACAAGACACAAAGACAAGGCAGGCATGGTGGTGCACACCGGTAACAGTAGTGAGTTTGAGGCCAGTTTGGTCCACAGTGTAAGTAAGACCTTGTCTCAGAATATCGAACCGATCAAACAAAAACTGAAAATCTCCTCTAGATTCCAGTGGTCTTGCTGGGGCAGTGAGACTGGTACCCACCAGCCCCAGCCATCAGAAGGAAGACCGAGATTTACCCAAGTCCATCTTCTGCTCAGCGGGGTCCTTCGGGACACCCCAGAACATGATGCTGGTCAGCATGGTGCAGAGGAGCAGCGAGAAGCAGCAGGACACCCTCTGCACGCGTGTGAAGCTGCTCCGAGGAGAGTTACAAAAGACCGAGTACCAGATGTGTCCGTCCTGGAAGCCCGTGGAGGTTTTTGTGAAAAACAGGTGGCTGTGGGCAGGCAGAAGAGAGAGAGATGGGCACTTGGGGAGACAGGTAGGCAGAGGGACTGGTCTCTTAAGAGCAACCTGTGGTTCGCCTGGGAGATTTAGCACGTTTGGGGGCCAGCAAGTTGGTTCAGTGGGCAAAACCCCTTACGGCAACACAACTACCAATTACATTCTTTAAAAAGCTGGATTAGATGGCTTGTTGCTGATGAGGGGCTCAGCCCCTAGCAGGTCAGAGAAACTGGAGAGGAGATGTAGAGTAGGTGGACTACTGGACAGACGGACAGATGCACAGACACACATGGGAACTTTATCTGAGGGCCAAAGTTTCTTCATTTTAGTTTTCTCTCTGCGACTTCTTACTCTGTTCTTTTTCTGTTCTGTTCATCTAGCCTGATGTTTTCTTCTCTCTCTCTCTCTCTCTCTCTCTCTCTCTCTCTCTCTCTCTCTCTCTCTCTCTCTTCTCCTTCTCCCTAGGTGTTCACCTTCCATATCTTTCCAGGTGTTATCCTTTTTATTTCTTCCCTGGTGTTCTATTTTCTGATGTTTTTCCTTCTCCATCTCCTCCCTCTTACTGTTTTTCTTATCCCTTTTGTACTTCCTGATACAAAGATTTCTACACAAGAAAAGATTACCTCACAACCACAAGTTACATATTTTCCAAAGAGACAAAGTAAAATCTTTACATAAGAAGAAATCACAGATCACAAGTTACATGTTTTCCTTAGAGCCCACAAGTAGTTAAACATTTTTTCTCTGTATTCTCTCATCATATATCATCTTCACCCCAAAGCAATGATTCTTTTATAATCGATAAGCAAAGTTTTAAACAAGCTAAGTATATTTTAGCCAGTTCCTTTTGTACTGGCAGGCAGCTGTTTGCAATTTTTTGATTTCTACTCTAGAGAAACATTCAACAGTGGTCAATCCGCCATCTATTTCATTAGCACGCTTGGACTGTGAGGCCATTTTCCTACGATAAAAAAAGACAGAAGGGAAGCACCTAAACTGCTTCCTGTCCTGCTCTGTGGCTACAGGAAACACCTTGTCGAGGGCACAGTCACCAACATCGATGGACAGCCACGAGTTGCAAAGGAAATGCCATTTGCGGTCCGCCGCAGGGTCATAGACCAGCACCCGGCTCACATACCTGGAGGAAGGAGAGGCAGCTCTGAGGACCAGGCGTGGGGGTGGGGCTCCCTGGGACACCACAGGGATAAGGCCTTCAGAAAATGAGCCCCAATAATAGGGGTACCTGGAAAAGGTACACGCATGCTCTTCCCTTGGTGTCTGAGTGACATCTGGCCTCCTGCGGGGGAGGTCAGCCGGGAGAGAGCCACCTCAGCTTTGAAGGCAACTGCTTGTTTTCAGAGAAGGGGCAGGGTGGGGGGAAACACATTTGAAACCTCTGAACCCCTTACTCAGGACACCCAGCCATCACCAAGAGAAGCCAGGTGGGAGGGTGTCCTCTAGCAAGCTGCTTCGAAGCCTCAGAGGAGGAGATGTCCTGGACACGAGGACTGGACCTCACCCTCCTCTCTTCTGGTCTGGTTTATATGGACTACGAGCCTCTCTGAGCCTGGTTGCCCCACTTGTGCCATGGAGAGCCATTCTGTGTATTCGCAGCAGCTCACGAAAGCCAAGAAATGGGTACCTCGCCCCAGCCTGGTCATTTGCCCTCTCCCGACTCACCATGATGGCTGGTCCCCAGAGTTATCATGCCACAGCCGGAGGCTCTGCAGTTCTCCCAGGGGGAACAGAGTGGAAAGCAGGAAGACATCCACCCCTCCTCGCTCAAATACTGCAGCATCAGGGTTTGACAGGTGGTGGGGCTCACTCTCTCTATCTGAGCCATACAGCGTGAGAGTCACCTAGAACCCAGAGACCAGAAGCTGGGACTGTAGCTCAGTCAGTGCAGTGTCTGCTCAGGATTCGGCAGTTCTGTGCTTGAGCCCAGCACTGCACAAATCTAGGCATGAGATGCACTCACGCACTCTCACACTCATGCACACACACACAATGCACAATGTGATATTTTTAAACTAAAGGATATTCTCTCCTCTGATATATAAGTGAAACAAGTAGAGTACACAGTAATTCAAATCTCTGGAGCCAGACACTGCACAGGACAGTTAGCACTGCCCCGGGAGAGACACACCCACCAACCAACCTTTGAAGATGTGGCTGCTCCTCGTCGGTGTCCCGTGTAGACCGTCACCAGGTAGTGATACTGGGCAAAGGGCTCATTGTCCTCCAGCACTATGACTTTTACCTAGACAGAAGGACAGTGTTAGGGGAACCCTACTCAGTGGCCTCACCCACCACCCAGCAGCTAAGAATGAGGTGGGCAACCATGCCAATTACCATGCAAACCCAAACTGGCATTCTTATCTGACCCAGTGAGAACTGTCCTTTGTGGGAAGAAGGGCTTCAAGAAAAATAGTAGCAAAATCCAGGAAGGACAGAGTACTTTCATTATTAAGTGCGACCCTATGGAGTTAAGTTGGAAATGAGCTTGGCATTAAAGAGAATGTTCAGTGTTCGGTGTGGTGAGCCCACTGTTTATACAATTGTTTCCCAGGGGACTCAGAAGGAATGAAATGTTGAGATGTTTTAGCAAAAGCATCAAGTGGCTGGAGCTAGGGGTGTCCAGGGTGACCTCTGGGATGTGCTGCTCAGCTCTCTTTCCTGTGAAAGGCTCACACTGGCCGCTGAGGCTCTGCTGCCGAGGATGCGGTCCTCTTTGTCCATGGCACACTGTTGTGTGTGGACCCATCTGTGAGGTCTGGATGTGTGTAAGACCTGAGCAGCCCAGCCCAGCTCCGTGCAGATCTTCAAGGCCTGGCAGGGCTCTCACTGCTGCGTAACCATCCTGCCAGCTCCTCCGGCTCACACTGAAGGTTCCTCTTAGAAAACACCCCCTACCCCGGCCTAAACTCCATTTTATAGCATGCTTACTGGGAGCCAATCTGAGGCATTTAAGATATATATATATATATATATATATATATATATATATATATATATATATGATTTATATTATATATTATGTATATATTTATATTATATACATAATTTTTTTTCTTGATACAGGGTCTCACTAGGTAACCTTGGCTGACTTGGAGTTCTCTATGTAGACCAGGCTGGCCTTGAATTCATAGAGAGCCATATGCCTCAGCCTCCTGAGTGCTGAAATTATATGTGTGTGTCCTTAAATCCAGCTTTTGTATTTTAAAATTAATTATGAATCTATGTTGGTGGTGGTGGGGTTGTGCATATGGCCACTGTGTCCAAGGAAGCCAGAATAATGCATCAGATCCTCTGGAATTGGGGTTATAAGTGGTTGTGAGCTGCTTGATGTGGGTTTGGGGAATGGATCTTGAGCTGGTTCCTCTACAAAAGCAGTATGTGCTTTTTTTTAGTTGTTTTATGTATATGTGTGGTTTGCTTGCATGTTTATATGTGCATGCATGTGTGCCTGGTGCCCTCCAAGTCATTGAATTTCTTGGAACAGGAGTTATATGAGTTAGAGACAGCTGCCAATCACCATGTGGGTACTCGGAATTGAACTCATGCCCTCCAGAATAGCCACAAGCGCTCTTAACCACTGAGCCATCACTCAAAGCCCCATTTTTGTGCTTTTGTTTTTGTTGCTATTTTCATGACAGGGTCTCATTATGTATCCCTGGCTGGCCTAAACTTACTGTATAGACCAGACAGGCCTTGAACTCAGAGATTCTCCTGCCTCTGCCTCCAAGTGCTGAGAGTAAAGTCTGGCTCCACTATACTAGGCCCAGCAGTGTGTGCTCTTAACTACTGAGCTATCTCGTCAGCCCCAACCCTATATTTAGGTATCCATGTTCGGTCTCATGGAGGAATCAAAGACAGCAGTATGAACGCTGAGTGTCATTTTGTAACATTCCATTCTGTATTCGCATCCCTAGTGGTGGTGCCAGGGAGGAGAGAGCAAGAGATGGACAGCTCCAGACTCTGCCACACTACACCCTTGCACTCCCTCAGACGCCCATGAACACGTCCTGAAGGCCAGCCCCGTATTCCATACAACTTTATTAATTATCGTTGCAAACGATTCCTTGTATAGTTTTTTGCTTGGTGCAGGTATAAGCCATGAGCCCTGTCTAGGATGAAATCTAGTTCCTCTCTAACAGCTTCGGGCCAACTAACTGACCTCTTGATCCCTGGTCACCTTCTCTTTGAGATGGTGGGTGGAATGAAATCCAGCGTGTGCTCAGTGAACTCGAGGTGTCCAAACCAAAGAAAAGACCGGGACCGAGCGAGAAGATTCATCCTGCAATCCCAGCACCCAGAAGGCTAAGGCAGGGGATTGTCATGAGTTTGAGGATACCCTCAGACACATAGCGAGTTTGAGGCTAGCCTGGGCTACATGAGACACAGTTTAAAAAGTAAACATACACACCCCACAAACAAACAAATGGGAGGTTGTCCTCATGGTCTGTGCCCATCGTCCATATTCTTAGAGGTGACTCCTGTGTTTTTGGATACCGGAAGCCCTGGCCAAGCCACGCAGTCTATGAGGACAATGCAATTTATGGTGGGACTTCAGGACACACTGTGTATTTGAGGCTGGAGACTGCAGAACCAGGATTGGTCAAGTGGGCTGGCTACTCCTACCTTCGCGCCCAACTCCCAATCAAACCCATGACACCAAAGCTCGGTGAGCTTCTGGTTGGCAGTGTTTGCTAGGTGTCATCTCAAGGACAATCAAGCACCATCTGCAGATATCAGCAGAGCAGATCAAGTCAGCTCTCTCTGCCCTCTGTTTCTTTCAACTGAGTCCTCTTGGTGTAGCGCCATGGGGAGGTGGGCCAGGTTAGAAAGTGCCACACAAACATGAGGACCTGAGTTTGATTGACATGAAAAGGCAGGCATGGTGATACACAGATCTAAACCCAGCACCAGAGAGGGGGTCCACAGGGCTCACTCTGGCCTGCTTGGTGAACCCCAGGTCCTTGTGAGAGACCCTGTCTCAAAAACTAAGGAGGACAGTTTCTGATAAATAACACATGATGTCATCTCTGGCCTTCAGATACACATACACACATATGCATGTACATCACACAGACACCTACACACAGGCTCACACATACATACACCTACAAACCAAGATAATAAACCATCAGTATTACTTCAACTGCTGTTCTGAGTTCTGAGTCTTTTTGACAAACTACGGACACAAGGGTAGCCTTGAGACCTCCCATCTCAATGAGAGGTACCTTCCTCTGTGGGCTGCTGTGAACATAAATAGGGTTGTCTCTGGCATTTAGTGAGTACTCAGCTGATGATCAATAGCACAGTCTTCCTGATAATTTGATGAAAAGGGATGTTTTGTAAGTGCTAGGCAAAGGGGCCAGCATGCCTGAGATGACCCCAGGGGTTAAGGGCTGCGGTAACCCCTGGGCTCTGTCCTCTACAGTCCCGGTTACTCCCATTCCCAGGAACCCAGCACCTCACCTTGCTCTGATCCTGTATGTCCTTTCTCCTGGCCCAGATCACCACCAGCACATAGACCATGCAGAGGCAGGCCACTGTGCTAACCACCACTGGGTCGTCCTCGAAAGTGGCAAAGAGCTCCGCAGTCTGGTGGACATCAACGGCATTGGGCATCACCAGGAACGTGCTTCCAAAGAAGGTGAGGTGGTTGCAAAGGCAGTGTGTCTGGGAGGTGGTGGTTTGTGGCCCTACCTGTAAACCCCAAAGAGACCATGTTTGGAAATGGAGAGAAATGATGAACACCTCAGTGTGGACACCACTCAGCCGGGCTTTCGGATCCACAGATTCAGCCATCCTCTGGCTGACATTACATGTCTTTAGAACTGGGAAGTATCTCAGTTGGCAGAGAGCTTGCCTAGCATGCATGAAGTTCTGGGTTTAATCAGCATCACATAAACTGGATATTACAGGTACCACACACCTGTAATCCCATAATCAGAAGGTGCACATAGGAGGATCAGAAGTTCAAGGTCATCCCCTGCTACATATTCAAGGCTAGCCTGGGCTACATGAGACATACACGCAAATGAAAGCAAAAATTTATTTTAAAATTCAGAGAAGATTATTTACCGTTCCTTGTGTTGGGGATTGGTTTTTGTTTGTTTTTCGCTGTATATTCTGCTTTGGTTTTTTGAGACAGGGTGTCACTGCATAGCCTTGGCTGTCCTGGAACTAGCTATGTAGGACAGTGATGATGTGCTCTGAGGCACAGGCCCTCCACATAATGTGTGTGAGGTTTGGGGGCCGTCCATCAAGTTTCCTGACCCGCTGTCTCATTGCCTGTGAAATGGGAACATTGCAGCTCTCCTGGGGTATCTGAGACACTGATGAGATAATGCAGGGAAAGGTGAACACGGGACACAGCTGAGGTCATTTTCTGGGAAATGACACCCCGGCCTGCCGTGCCCCATGCCCAGGGGGCAGCCATCCGAATCAGTCCTATACTTAGTCCGTGATCAGTTGTTCCAGCACTCCTGACTCCTGGGGAGAGGTTGGGGGACCACACTGCCAAGCAGGGTGACATGGGAGAGTGCATTGGAGTTCACAGCAGGAAATCTGACCTAGTCAGGGCCATGAAGTTTCCTCAAGACAATGGGCTTAGTTGAAGGCAGGAAGGACATTCTGAGCACAGGAACGACATACACAGATCACCATGGAGAAGCATGAGATATTGTACCAGAGGCTCTAAAGGGGTCCCTACAAGAGTAGATACAACCTACCAAACCTCCCCAGCTTACTTGTCTTCCTTACCTGGCACCCAGAGGTGTCCCAAGTCTCCTGGCTTTCATCCCAGAACACACAATGTGACAGGAAGGTGGTAATGCCAACTGTGAGGTTCCTGCCAGAGGTAGACTCCAGGTCATCCTTGGGGACCACTCTCAAATAGTAGATGCCTGCCCCAGAGGGCAGGTCCTCTGGGCCCAGGATCCATGTGGGTAGCTCACCTGCAAGAAACAAGGCTCTGGTCTCCTTAAAAGGAGAGGATACCAAGGTGACGGGGCAGGGACTTAGACCTCAAGATCTCTCCATTATCCCAGGAGTACCCTTGCTCAGCGTGCGGGGGCACGGCAGGACATGAAGGGATCGTAACTGTTTCTTATTGGCTGCGTGATATCAGACTGGTTATTGAATTTCTATGTTCTTTTTTATTTGTTTTGTAGTTTTGAGGCAGGGTCTTTTGTAGCCCAGGCTAGCCTCAACTTTGCTATGTAGCAAAGCCTGGCCCTACTGGTCCTACTGGTCCTGTTGCCTCAGTTTCCCAAGTGCTGGGATTGCTCTGCACCTGGCTTGGCCCTCTCTGCTCATATCTGGAATGTGGAGATTTCTACAGCTGACTCCAGAAAGCTCTTTGTGGGCTCACCTGCATCTCCGTGTCATGTACTAGATGTTTACCTAAAGGGTTAAATAACCAATAACTTCAGCCCATGAGAGCCACTGAAGAAGGCAGGCAATTTGTTCTTTCCTTTTAATTAAATAATTGTGTTTGTGTGTTTGTGTGTGTGTATGTATACATGTGTGCATGTGTGAGACCAGGGGCTGACACTGTATGTCTTCCTCAAAGCTTCTATCCTATTTCATTTTTAAAAAAAGATTTTTATTATTTTCAGTTATATGCACTGGGGGGCAGGGTATGTGTATGTGAGTGTGGATGCCCACAGAAGCCAAAGGCATGGATTCTCCTGGAGCTGGAATTACAGGGGGATTGTGAGCCACTCAGCATGCAGGATGAGGACCTGTGCAAGCACAATGTGCGCTCTTCACTGCTTAGCAATCTCTCCACACTTCAGATCCAGATTCAGGGAGGCTGGCAGCCAGTGAACCCCAGGGGCCCTCTGGTCTCTGATCCTTCCCCTCCCAGGACTGGGATCACAGGCATAGATTACCACATCAAGCTTTTTAATTTTTTAGTATGGTGTGGTTTATCAGGATTGAACTCTGATCCTTTTTTTTTTTTTTTTTTTTTTTTGGTTTTTCGAGACAGGGTTTCTCTGTGGCTTTGGAGCCTGTCCTGGAACTAGGTCTGTAGACCAGGCTGGTCTCGAACTCACAGAGATCTGCCTGCCTCTGCCTCCCGAGTGCTGGGATTAAAGGCGTGCGCCACCATCGCCCGGCAACTCTGATCCTTATATTTTAATGACTGAGTCATCTTCCTGGCCTTGCTCTTTGATTTTTTTCTATGAGACCTTAGTTTGAAACTGGCCCCACACGGGAAGCCCCTCAAGAAACAGCCAAGGAAGCTGACTACCTGTGGCAGCCACAGGAGGCAGGTGTGTTTGGGCATCGTAGCTGGTCTCATTGGGGTGGTAGCCATAGCCCAGACTGAGTGTGAGTGGGACGTCGGGTCCCCAGTGCAGCTGGATCCCCAGAGCTGCCTCCCTAGCAGTCACATTCACCCACAGAGTTTCTGGGGTGGCCAGGCTCAGCATTGTTGGCTCGCTGTATTCTGAAGTCCGCGGCAACAGGATCTGTTTTCAGAAACAAAGAATTACAGCCAGACAGAGGGGCAGGGCAAGCAATGAGCATCTAAAGCCCTGTGGTGTCATAGGGCTGATGTAGACAGGAAGATCTCTGCCACAGGTTCGATGAGGGTGGGGTTGTCTTCCCACTCTTCCCAGTTCTATAGGTCACCTGCGGCCCTATGTTTCCGGTCTGTTCCTCCCATCACTCCAACCTCTCTGTGTGTCATCAACAGCAGTCACTGCCCCCTTCTGCTTCCCTCTTCTGAGGCCCCTTTGTGGCTTCACTTGGTCCTTGAGCAATCCAGACTCAAATGCCCATTTTCAGGTCCTTAACTGCATCTTATCTGCCTGATAGCACATTCGCAGCAACCACGAATGAGGATGGAGGCTTCCTTGTATGACTTTTGATCAGTCATTGAGAGAAAACAGTAGATAACTAGGAATGTCCGTAAACTCTTCAAGGAATATAAGTGTCCATTGCAGCCTGGGATGCTAGCGTTCTTGCTTAAGTTCAAAGAAAACCTAACGGCATTTTGAAGGCTGCATTGTGTGCCTTTAAAATGAACATTTCATTTGTGCAATGACTAGAATTCCACCTAACAGATTTAGATTCCCAGGAAAAGCTGTCATACACCGAAGATGTGTGAATGGCCACAAATGCATGGTCTTAAGTAGAATGTGATGTTTAATTGGGTAAGGGGTACTTTGGGTAATTTCTCTAGCCATTGTTTTCACAGCTGGTCCCTTTGGTCCCAAACCAAGCTGAAGAGGGGGCCAAGTGCCACCCGACTTCTGGCAACACCTTAGAGCCTACCTCGATACTCTGCGTCACATTCTTCACTGAAATGGGGTGGCCACTGGAGCTAGTCAGACGGAGTCCGCCAACAGTTCCGCTGACATCAAATCGGCTTCGGGAAGGGAAGGGGTTCCGTGAGAAACTCATCATCTGAAAGCCAAGAGCAAGAAGCACTGATGAGGGGTGATCCTGGGAGTGGGTGAATAGCCCTTGCTCTAGGGGGTGGATACAGAAGCCTCCCTGTGCTTTCCAGAGATGTGGTCTCAGAGGGCTGGCCCCGGGGAATCAGCAAATCTTTCTTCCCCCAAATTCAATATAGTCAGATCTTCATTTCTTTAGTTTTATGTCTGTGGATTCAGCTAAATGTGAACTGAAAATATTTGAAGAAATTGCGTCTGTGTGGCTACCGATTCTCTAAAGTAACAAGTTTTCATTAACTGTTTGCATAGCGTTTACATTGTTTCAACTGTCACAAGCAATCTTGACTTTATTCAAAGTATATGCAAAGGTCTAGGTAGAGCATGGTAGCAGTGTTTTTAATCCCAGCACTCAGGAGGCAGAAGTAGGCAGATCTCTGTGAGTTCATGATGAGGGAGAGTCTTCTGTTTTGTGTTAATTTTATTGGTTAAATAAAGAGACTGCCTTGGCCCTTTAATAAGACAGAAAATTAGGTAGGCGGAGTAAACAGAACAGAATGCTGGGAGAAAGAAGCCGAGTCAGTCAGTCGCCATGATTCTCCTCTCCAAGACAGACACAGGTTAAGCTCTTTCCTGGTAAGCCACCTTGTGGTGCTACACAGATTATTACAAATGGGTTAATTGAGATGAGAGAATTAGCCTATAAGAGGCTACAGATAACGGGCCAAGCAGTGTTTAAAAGAATATAGTTTGTGTGTAATTATTTCAGGTGTAAAGTTAGCAGGGTGGCGGAAAGCAGCCCACCACTCTATACTACAAGTTCAAGGCCAGCTTGGTCTACAAAGCAAATTCCAGGTCAGTCAAGACTATATAGTGAGTCTCTCCTCCCTCTCTTCCTCCCTCCCCCTCTATGTGTAGTGTGTATGTATAATATATATATAATATATTGCATATGTTATGTATATGTGAAGCTGTGAATAGGTTTTGTATAACTACCACACCACTTTGTATAAAGGACTGAGCGGCTACAGATTAGAAACTCATGCTCACAGGTATCCTAAAAACAGCCCCATGACTACCAGGGGTGGCAAGAAGTATCTAAGAGAGAGATGTTGGTCTATTTTCACTAGTATTCAGGGGGATCAGATGTGCCTTAATCTGAAATGAAAGGGACCCTGGTCTTTGTCTGAGTTACAGATGGGAGCCTGGAGAGCCTGTTCTACAACAACTCATGAAGCCATGCAACCCACTGGAATAAATGGATCTGGGTGTCCAGAGCTATGGGGTCTGAGTTCATTTGTGCTCCTGGCTATGGCTTAGACGAGATACTGAACCTCCTCTCTAATGGATGGGGCTGCTAGCATCATCAGTGAGCAAGCAGAAGGGCCGGCACTTTGCACACTATGAAGGTTGTCTCGGAGGAGGCATTGCTGGGTTACCCTTATGTCCACAGGCTCCTGGCTGTCCTCCATGGGGTAGAGGGAGGTGGCGGCCGGCAGGGTGAAGGTCACAGAGTCAGCGGTGGTAGTGTGCACTGAAGAGCCTTGCCAACTCCGTGGCTGTATTCTGACCATAGGGTGAGAATCGGAAGAAAAGAAAGATGGTGTTGAAGGAAGAACCCGATTGTGCACTGGGAGGAGGGGGTGGGGCTCCACTTTACTGTCGGAGATGGCTGTGTTTCAAACAGAAGCCTCATCAAACGCTGTTGGTACCCCATGTGGGCTGGAGGTCCATGTACAAGCAGAATTGCTTAGAACTGCATCCCTAGAATAGCATCAGTACTCGAGATGGCTGGTGAATCGTTTCTCCAAGTTTCTCCCCACTACCTACCTTGACCTTTGAAGCTATGAGCTCCCGGCCCCATCTTTTCTGACCATTGATAAGACCCGCAACCTGTTTTCGGAGCTTGATACTGCTAATGTAATCTGTCACTGGGACCCAAGAGAGCAACTCTGGTCTGAGGAGCTGAGGGCTGAAGTGTAGTGAGGGAACCCCCCTCCTCCTCTGTGTGTGTGTGTGTGTGTGTGTGCGTGCGTGTGTGTGTCTGTTTCCTCTGGGTTGGACATAATCTTCATTATCTTGTGTCAGAATAGTTGTGATCAGTTAACGGCTTCAAGACTGGGCCCATTAGCATTCCGCTGTGGAAGGACAAAAAGGGTCACAAGGCTTGTGAGGCTCAGGGGACACATAAGGTCCTTTCCTTTCTTAAGAATATATAAGCAAGTAATAATTGCTGGGACACAGTGAGGATGACATGTGTGGTCCCACTCATTTGCCCCCTTACCTGCTCAGTTCTCCTGGGACTTTCTCAAGATTCACTCAGGTGACTAACACTGGGCTTAGCTCTCCACAGCTCCTATTCTGCCCCAAACAAGCATCTCCATGGTGGAAAGACTCCATGACACCCACACACCAAGCCTGGTCCCAGTACTTTTCGAGCCCTAAGATTGGCCTCTGGGTCCTGCCTCATGTAGTTCAGTATGAGGGTTAGGGCATCAACTTTCTTGGGCATGCGCAGCGCAGCTCAGTACCTGTCTGTGTACACAGAGATGGAGGGGGTTTCTAGGATGGCTGGAGGACCCCCTGGCAATGTCCCCAGCAGGAGGGCAGTCTGCAAATGATCTACAACCTGAAGTAGCTGGGCCACGATGTGAGCCTGGAAAGGAAGCAGAATATTGCTGTGGACGTCACCACAGGCCCCTTTGACTGCTGTCGCCGGGTTGCTGTGGGACTCTTAGCAGGGACTGGGAAAAGACAGGGAAATAGTAGATAAAAAAGCCCTGCCAGTCATGGACAAAGCAGGCACCCACAAGAAGTCCAAAGCATTTGTCTGACTCCCAAGGGCTCCTCTGCCCTCACAGCAGCCCCGTGAGGCAGGGGCTTCCCTTCCCCTGGGCAGAAGGGCAGAGGAGAGAACACAGAGAAGAGGTGATGTGGGAAGTCAAATACTGGTGAGGTGAAAGAAGGCTCTCGGGAAATTTGGCTCCAGGGTCCATATGAAGAGTCACTGTGCTGTGTGGCCTTGTCCTGCAGGTGTGTACACATGGCCCACATATAGCTCCAGGAGAGGTAAGAGCCACAGGCAAGCTCAGCTCCCTGCCCCTTCCAAACCCCTAGAGAAGACACATTCGGTACCAGTTAGTTGGTTCAATGGGTAAGGTTCTCGCAAACTAAACCCGATGGCCTGAGTTCCATCCCAGGGCCCCACGTGGTAGACGGAGAGACTCTGTTCTCATGGGTTGTCCCCTGACCTCCACATGCATGCTGCGGCATGTGTGCCCCTCAAATAAACAGATGTTTAAAAAATTTTAGACACATTCTTGTGATGACAAACAAAGCTAGGGCAAGGACCTAGCAGAGGACCTAATAGTGTGTGTGTGTCTGTGTGTGTGTCTGTCTGTCTGCCTGCCTGTGTATTTGTGTTTGTGTGTATCCATGGTATCCATGACTGTATTTGAGATGTGACTACATGTATGTATGTGTTTGAGTGTGTACTTGTAAGTCGGTGTGAGCACTAGTGTGTGAAAACGAGAGTGTATATGACTGAATTTGGGAGTTGATCTGAGGGCGTGTGTATAAGTATGTAGGAGTGTGCATGGACAAGTTACTGTCTGGTTGACACTGCCCATAAGAGTCTATGTGCCGCTGCATTGCCATATGAGAATGTACATCCATGCCTGTATGTATGTGCTTGATGGGACGAAGTATGTTCGGGGGCTTCCAGGTATGTGCACGAGTGTATGGCCATGTGCCTGTATGGCTGTGCATATGTGATTGTGAAGGGTGTGGATGTATGAGTGTGTAAGGATGAGCACGGGAGTGTGTTTAGTATCTAAACACATGGCCACATGTGAGAGGATGACCTTGCGTCTTTGCATGTGGCTGTCCTTAGGTTCTTTATGAATAGAGAAGGTGGCCCATGGGATGAAGGGCTGTGGAGCAGCTGTTATCAAATTAGGCTTTGTGGCTCCACCATGATGCATTCCCGAGAGCCAGTACTCCCAAGGCCCACCAGTGACTATGGAAGCCACTCCTATCCCCCTTTCTTGCCCTAGGAGGCTGACTCCCAAAGACATTCTGTCTGCTTGGATGCAAGAGCCAGAACACTGCCCAAACTTGCAAAAAATGGTTCAGATAAGCCGCGCAATGGACAGCGGATGGGGGCGAGACAGAGAGTGGCTCCAGCTACAGACGAGGGAAGCAGGTTTAGGGGACTTGGATGACTTGGCTCCCAAGTGACAGGCGGGGTTCACTGAGTGCAGTAGCCCTGTTCTGTGTGCTTGCCCACACTCTGCGTTCCAGAACCTTCATCCCAGCTCCCAGGAAGCACTGTAACCTACGCACCCATCCAGCATCTGTCGACTGTCGAGAAAGATCCACTCGCAACCCAAGCACAAGCTAGGCACGCAGTGTGGGTGAGGGCTGCCTCTGGTCCAGGGCACCTACCTGGCTGCTGTTGGCCTCCGTAGGCTCTTCAGATCCCTGGCTGAGGGAAGCTTCCAGTACGGTCCCCACAGCTTGAAACATGGCCCTGATGGCTTCTTGGCGTCTCTGATCCTCAGGATGAACCTTGGCACTGGCTGTCAACAGAGCTTCAGCTGCTTGCTGCAGGACCTGACTGGCCTCCCGCTGGCCTCACCCAAAGAAGGAAAAACAGTGTGAGCCCCTGCCTGGGACGGGCCATCAGAGAGTACGGAGTGTACTGGGGGGGCCCAGAGCATGGAGGAACGTGTGCCTTGGCCTAGCCCGGCCACTGGAAATTCTCACCTGAGCCACCAGGGTGAGCTCCTCGCTACGGCGGGTCACCTCTCTCAGCACCTCAGCCAAACCCTGCACCCTCTGCATGTTCTCCGGGTCAGTGGCAAGCCCGGACAGCGATCTCAGCACAAGCTCTCTGACCTTGGCACAGAGGGAGAAAGGCCAGGAAGGGAATGATAATTTCAAAGGCTCCATGAAGGCCTTGCAGAATTTGGGGTCCCAGAAATGACTGAGCTCATCTGGGCTCTGTAGACTTGGAGGTAGGGCAGACAGGATAATGGCCAAAAGATACCCACATCCAGATGTTTGAAACCTGTGACCATGTTGCCTCTCAGAAAAAAAAAAAAAGAAAAGAAAAGGTGCTTTGACAAAATCATTCTGAAGATTTGGTTCAGCTCAGCACCTACACGTGGGGAGATCCTTTGGCAGTTAGAGGTGGGACTGGTATAATTGCAAGGGTCTCCATAAGACAGAGGGGGGAACACCGAGGAAGACCGGTGATGTGTGCCTAGGTGGGGAGAGGATGTGTGGAGAGGGGAGGGTTTCAAAAAGGTAGTAAGGGGATGTTGGTAGCTTGACGACTTACATATTTAGTATGCAAGAATGAAGACCTAGCTGGGTGGTGGCAGCGCATGCCTTTAATCCCAGCACTTGGGAGGCAGAGGCAGGTGGATCTTTATGAGTTTGAGGTCAGCCTGGTCTACAGAGCAAGTTCCAGGACAAGTTCCAAAGCTACAGAGAAACCCTGTCTCAAAAACAAACAAACAAACAAACAAAAGAATGAAGACTAAGCTCCATTGCCTAGAGCCTATGTAAACACACACACACACACACACACACGCATGAAAAAGGGGGTTAGGTTAGGAGCCTAGGACTGACGATGATCTCTAGAAGCTGGAAACACTAAGGAGCAGATTCTCCCCTACAGCCTCCAGAAAGTTCTCAGCCTTCCCAAGGCATGCCCAACACTTTTCTCCAGTCATCTTTAGTATGAGGGAGCTGGAGTGAGGCTCTCAAATCCCCTTCAGCTTCCAGAAGGCTGTGACTCCACGGTGTTGGGCAGAGAAAGTGGGTGGACCAATAAAGAAGATACTTTCTTCACTTTATGCCACTCGTTGGAAGAATTAAAGCAGGAAGTGACAGTGACCACTGGGAGACACTCAAGGCTTCTCTGATTCATGAGCCCCACCCCCACCCCAAGAAGTCACGTGTAGATTTAGGACCTGTTTCACGCACCTTCCGTTTGGTATCCGTTCTAAGTTGCCCAGAGCCTGGGCTCTGGTCCTCCTGGTTAAGTTCAGAAGACACAGCCTTGACAAAGTGTAGAAACTGGTCACCGCCGTGCTCATCTTGCAGAACTGAGGAGATTCTCTCTGCCACAGTAGCCTGGAATGTCACACAGTCACTACCTGTGTCCCCATGGCCCACCTGACAAGGAAACCAGAAGCAGACTCACTGGTCTTTGTTCAAGAAACTGGATCCTAAAGTCATGGGTCTGGGAGCAGAGGAGGCCTAGGTAAAGGCTCTCGAGCACTTCCTGAGACTGGAGGGCACCTCGACCTGACCTGTTTGTACCAGGCAGCTGATGGTTTCCAACACCACATCTTTGGGGCAAACCCACACTCCAGCTCCAGCTGCCCTCTTCATCCTACCCATTCCCCACCTGCATCCCCCACCTGCATCCCCCACCTGCACCTGCCTCCCAGCCATGAACTTCTCTTGAGACGTCTCCAGGCTCGGCCCAGAGTTCAGTCCTGTGATCTCCGCCCTTCTGCTTCAACTCGCCCCTGCTCCCAGGACTTTCCCATACTCTGGCTACTAAGTCACAAGATATACAAAGGCATGTGTCCGTGGCTGTATCCTCAGGACTTGGCGCACGACAGATGGGTACTCTGTAAATATTTGCGGAAGGAATGAGTGTATAGGCGATTCTTGCGGAAGGAATGAGTGTATAGGCGATTCATCACCCGTGCCCTCGGCCGCCTCCACATGCCTCGTAGTTCCTGAGGTTCAGCTGGGTGGAGGCATTTCCCAGGAAAGAAACACCAGGCATCACTACCACCCACCTTAGCTGCCACTTGGGTCTGCTGTCTGTCCCCTGCCTGATTGGTGACAGAGATGACCACTGTCAGGACAAAGCCATCCTTTTCTTTCCCAAGTGGTAGGAACACATCATGGAGTGCTGGTTCAGGGCCACAGTGGAGGCAGGAACCTGGCAGAGTGGAAGTGAAGCAATTAGGAGGGCAGAGCCCGCTCCTGGTCACAGGGCCAGAGAAGCCTCAGTTTATTGGCAGCATGGCAGCCATTCTGGGGATCCACTGGTTTCTGTACCTGTAGAATCATTTCCCTAAAGTGTATGAAAAATGGAAGGACCTTCTCCATTTACAAGTGGGTGTTTTTTTTTGTGGTGGTTAAAACATTTTTTAAGATTATTTTTAAAGATTTATTTATTTAAATGAGTGTTCTGTCTGCATGTTCCTCTGCTCGCCAGAGGCAGGCGTTGACTCCCACTATAGATGGTTGTTAGCAACCATGTGGTTTCTGGGAATTGAACTCAGGGCCTCTGGAAGAGCAGCCAGTTCTCTTAACCCTGAGTCATCTCTCCAGCCCAAAATGTGTTTTTATTTTATATGTATAGTTGTTCTGCTCACGTGCATATCGGTGTACTACACGCCTGCCTGATCCCTAAAGGGGCCAGTGGAGGGTGATGAATCCTTTCGAATTGGAGCTATAGATGGTCGTGAGCCACCATGTAGGTGCTGGGAATAGAACCTGGGTCTTCTGGAAGAGTTCTCTTAACAACTGAGCCAACACTCCAGTCCCAGGCGGGTTTGTTTTGGTTTTGGTGTTTTTGTTTTTACAATATGGTAAAACCATATTACAACACGAACAAAAAGAAGGTGGGGAATAGGGGGAGAGAAAGGAAGAGCAGCAGGGGAGAAGAGAAACTCAGCCCCTAAAACTCCACACCCTTTGGAATCAGCCACGTGAGTTAGGTGGGTGTGTTCTGCTTGCTTTAATCTTCATAAGTGTGTATGTGATGTGTGTGATATGCCCGTATGTGAGTGATGTGAGAGAGATGTGTGTGTTTATACCCACATGCCACAGCACACATGGGGGCAGAGAATAACTTCATGGCATTGGTCCTCTCTTACCACCTTTATGTGAGTGTGAAGATTAAACTCAAGTCCCAGTCCAGAGCAGCAAGCACCTGTACCCAATGAGCCGTCAAGCCAGCCCCTTGCTTGTTTATTGTTATTTGCCTGGAGGGTTTTGTTGTTCTTTGCTTTTCTGAGACACTGTCTCACTCTGCAGTCCAGGCTGGCCTAGAACTCACCATGGAGCCCAGGCCGGTCTTGAACTCACAGCAATCCTTCTGCACCAGCCTCTGAAGTGCTGGGTGGGATTGTAGACGCGAGTCACCTCCCTTGATGTCAGTGTTGGTTCAGGGTTTGGTTTTACAGTGTGGGGGTGGATTCTGGCGCTTCCCACGTGTAAGCCCCCCAGACCAATCACTCTGCCGCCGACCTGCCCCATGGCACCTACAGAGAGCTTCCCAGTTGCTGTGTCTCAAACCACACCCCCTTGGTACACGGCATGGTTTGCCAGCTGTCTCTGCCACTAGATGTTAATGATCATGAAGTTAAGGATTTTCTCTGTTGTGTCCAATGCTACAAGCCTAGCAGCCAGAACAACGTGGCATTTGGCGTCCGTATGCTGTAAACCTAAGTGAATGGATGACTATCTTTTGTTTCTTAAAGGAGACCCGCACATCACGGAAGTCTCCAGTCATTGTGCATGCGGTGTGCAGACAATCGTGAAGCTATTGACTTGCAAGTAAACAGTCAGCGCTGTCCAATCACATTTCCTTGCCTTCTTGCTCTCCTGTATGAGATGGGGGGGATGAGATAAAAGGGGAGATCTGGCCTCTCCCTTTGGGTACAAAGGGGACTACTTGCCTTGCTTGGGTTTCCTTTTTCTTTCCACGCTCAGACCCAGTCATTACCTTCTTAACAGCTCAGTGTTTGCGCATTCTTTGACGGGGCATCCAATGAAGACGATGCTCCCTAGAAGGGCTTCCACCCACCTCTCCCTAGTTAAGGTACACTGTTTATGTCATATGGTGTCTGGGGCAGGATATTGTGGAGTGTGCCAGCACCACTCCTGATGCCTCAGTTTGGAAGAAAGTTTCTCTTGGACGAAGGCCCACACCGAGCTCCTGTGATGATCCCCAGATACCCAGGGCCACAGGGAGAACCAGCAGCCACCAAAATGGAACAGTAAAGGAGGGAGCTGCCCCGAGCCACCCTTCTCTTCGTGTTCACTGCTCGTCTGGGTGTGGTTGCCGCGACTGACATGGCTGACTGTGTGGGGTGTCATGCAGTGTACGTAGGGTCTTTGATGGTCACCCTCTGAGAACCTACGTTAAAAAAAAGTGCTTTGAGATTTGCTTGTCCTGGGACACCGTCATTCTCTCCTACCACTTACAAATTGGGGTCAATGAAAGTGTTGAAGGTTCTATGAACCAGATCGTTTTCTGTCTTTCCAGCTAGCTCTAGCTCCTGACTTTTAAAGGGGTGCAGTGCCCCCCTCTGCGGTGCCTCCCTCTCTTGCTCACTCATTCGTTCTCATGTGTGTGTGTAAGACTATGACCAGGTGTGTCCATACCTGTTGGGTCTCTTCATTCATCTAACCCTCTCTTCTACCTTATACTGGGACAAAGTCAGTGTGTCCTCTGGGCTTGTTGGATGCTGTCCTTCTGGTGTGATGACTGGGCCATGGCTTTGGGGATGACCAAGGCTTCGGAATCCCTCATCCTGCCAGTCTCCCTCCATTCTAGAATAGATTCTATTGCAGCTCCCAGACGGGGATAGTCCCCTCTCTTGAAGAAGATGATCCTGGGGGCTGATGGAGAGCAGCACCTCTGGCTGTTACCTGACTGCAGACAGAAGCAGTACTCCAGGGGCCCCGGGGCTGTGGCGGCAGTGCAGAAGACAGCAAAGCTCGTCAGGACAGTACCCTCCTCTGGGACGATGGCACAGGCGGGCACCTCCGGTATAGGTAGCATGCTAATCACGTAGGAATCCTCCCCATAGGCATGGCTGGTCAGTGCTGGGAAGGGAAGATTCATGTGCTTAGGGGACTATGTGTCCAGAAACTTAGCCCCTCTTCAGGATGATCTGGGGAGCTTGTTAAGCAAAGATTGTTGGACCTCTGCAGCCCTGAACCCTCTTGAGATTCTGGGGTAGGCCCCAAAATACCCCTATTTAACAATTGTCCCCAGTGCAAGTCTTTGAGGCTCACTTTGAGAAAATGGACAGAGAGAGAGAGAGAGAGAGAGAGAGAGAGAGAGAGAGAGAGAGAGAGACTCAGGCAGATATGGAGCTGGAATTCTGGTTCTGTTATTTACTGTCCAAGTGGCCTTGGACTTGACCTCTGTCATCTGTAAGGTGAAACCAATAATGACTTCCTCATAGTGACTTTGTGAGCAGCTTACCCTGAAGCCGTCTCTTTCTATTCCCACACCCTCAACTATGAGCCCCCATCTGTCCTGCAGCAATGTGCCATTTTACTTGGTTCAAGAAGAACACAAGGCCGATAGAGCCGAGGAAAGGGGAATCTTTTTTTGTTTTGTTTTTTGAGACAGGGTTTCTCTGAAGCTTTGGAGCCTGTCCTGGAACTAGCTCTTGTAGATCAGGGTGGCCTCAAACTCACAAAGATCCACCTGCCTCTGCCTCTCGAGTGCTGGGATTAAAGGCGTGCGCCACCAATGCCAGCTGCAAAGGAGAATCTTTATTGGTTACCACTAACACCCTGGCCTAATTCCGTTGAGATGGCCTGAGGTCGAGCCTCGGTTTGTCTGGCTGTGGGTGCTCTGTGGGCTATGTTAGAAAACACAGAATCCACAGGCAGCACAGGTGGTACTTGCCTGCAGTCCTAGCAGGAAACTGAGGGAAAAGACGTCTTCTTAGAAAGCATAACCGTAGCCATCAAAAGAATTTTAAAAAGAAAAGGTGTAGCCATCTTTGTTTTGTGACTCTCTATTGGAGCACTGGGCTCATTGTCATTGCGTAACTCTGGCTTCTTCTGGTAGGAAACACAGGTTGACATAGGCTGGCCAGCTTGCCTCACTGGTATTCCGTCAGCCATCTTGTGTACTAACAATCCCAGGGCAAGTATTTCTATCATCACCCCAGCTTTACATGTGAGGAAACCGAGGCAATAAGAAGTCTCCTAAGTAGAAAGCCCACACCCTCGTCCATGCTAGCCTGAAGCTCCTTATTTTAGCCTTTTCAAGTCCATCTTGCTTCTGGGACAAGAGGTAGGGTGGCCACTTCTCACCTGTGACCCGGATCCGAACAACAGGTCCCCAGGTCTGTAGGAGGCTGCTGTTCAGTAGCAGTGTGGAGGAGTTACCGAGAAGGAGGGTCAGTGAGCGCGGCCAAAATCCTCTGAGTCTGCAGGCATCAGGGAGAGGCTCAGCCTGCAAGAGAACAGCACTGAGGGCCTTAGAGTCTGTGGGGTAGGAACCTGGACATCCTCAGTCCCATGGCTTCCATCCCCAGGCCTGACAGACTTCTCTCTGAGGAATGAATGACAGGCCCGGCGGATACTCTGGGGGTCAGAAAATAGTCAGTCTCCAGCTTTGTCTCTTGTCTGAGGTCAGATTCCCAGAAAAGGAGCCTTAGGAGGAGTGTGTACAGGTCACTAGTGGAGGGAGGAGCCTGAGGAGGGATGTAAGGGCAAGTCACATATGGAGGGTGAATTCCCCAGGGCATCGACAAGTAAACAGAGCAGAGAAGGGAGTGAGAGCAAGCAGTTTTAAGAAGCATCCTTCCCAGTGTGGCCCTGAGGGACCTCAGCCATGTGAGGTGTGCTGCAGGTCTTTGGGGCGTGGGTGCCACGTTGTTTGGCTTTCCTGTTCATCAGCTGTAGGCCATCAGGGTCCTGCGTAGCAGCTGGGGGATGCATGCATCCTGGCAGGTGGCTTTGGCTGAGGGCAACACTGTCTGCCTCCCCACAGACTTGGCTCCTTTGGATCCATTCACCTGTTAGAATCCCTCAGGTCCCTCGGAAGCATGTCCCCTAATCGTCCTGACCTCCCTGCACTGGTTCCAAGTGGGGTTGGTGCACCCTGGCTCAGGACCTGACATGCAATGTTAAGTCTGGTCCTCGTGGAGGACTCAGTTTCTACTGAGTGGTTGTGACAGCTCACCGTCTCTGATGAGGTGTCATCTAAGTACCAGCTGAACGTGGCCGCTGGGCTTTCATGGCCCACAGTGACCGTGAGCAGAACGTCTTGGTCGGCTTTCACTGGCCGGCAGTTCTTTTCACAGCTGGAAGGGACAGAGAATAAAGAAAGAAAGCTCCCGTTCATGACCATTTGCTTAGTCTTGGCCCAGTTCTCGGGTCTGTGGAGAGCTTGGGACATGAAAGATGAAGTAAGAGCTGCCAATGTCCTAACCTAACCAGGACAAAGCATTGGTCAGCGGGCAGGTGAAGAGAGTCAGGGCACGGCCAGGTTCCCAGGCTGCTCCACTTGCAGCGATGTGGAGGGGAGGCAGGGACAGAACTCTGGCTTCCAGTCCCGACCCTGTCACTTAGGAAGGCTCGCCTTGTGTGAGTCACTGGACCTATAAGTCTTGGTTTCCTCAGCTGCAAAGGAAGTGAATGAAGGCAGATAACTTCTGAGATTCTCTTTAGTGTTGATAAAAGTGGCAGGTGGCACACGTATGGTGAATAATGAGAGCCGCCCTGAAAGCGACATGTCGGAATCCCTAGAGCACTGTGAGCATGCCAGGCTCGGAGGACATGCATGATTGGTCCCAACTGACGTCACTGCGTGTGTCTGGGTCCAAATCCTGGGGCCTTCTGCTGTGTTTCTCTTTCTCCCTTTCCCTCTCCCTCCCTCCCTTCCTCCCTCTCTCTCTGTGTATATGTGTTATGTATGTGTATATGTATGTGTGTGTGTATATGTGTGTATGTATGTATGTGTATATGTATGTGTATATATATGTGTGTGTGTACTTCTATGCACGTGCACATGGAGGTCAGAGATTGATATTGCTCTCTTCTCTCTTCACCTTATTGTTTGAGACAAGGTCACTTACTGGACCTAAGGGTCACTTATTTGGCTGGACCTGCTGGCCAACAAGCCTAGGGACCCCCCTGTCTCTGCTTACCCTGTCCTGGATTTAACAGAGCCATGGTGCTATGGCCTGGCTTTTCACTTGAGTGCTAGGGATGTGAACTTGGGTCCTCACGCCTGTGCAACCCTTTATCAAATAAGCTGTCGTCTCTACAGCTCCCTGAGCCTTCCAGATGGTGTCCTGCCCCTCTCTGGAGCTCGAGAGGTCACTTTGACATCCGCTGCCTGTCTAATGCATCTCCAGGTCCTCCTCCAAACCTCCTCCTTCTCTTGTCAATGTCTGTCAAGTACAAGCATGCAGGTGGGCTACAGCCCCTTCCAGACCGTTCTCCAGATCTCTCTGCAGAGCCAATACCTCAGCTTCCACCCTCAGGCTTCTGCTTGGGTCCTGCCAGTGGGAAGCTTTGGTGTGGTCCCAGAAGGTCTGAGGAGAGCAGGAGGCTGTTTTTCACTGCTTACCAAAGGGCTAAAGCGGTAGAACTGGTGTCCTGTCTGACCAAGGTCATAGCTTCTGTCCCTCTCCACCTGCTGTCATCCAGAGGGGTTTCTAGTCACTGCCCCCCTGACCTCTGCAGTCCCGGGAGTGAAGGCTTGCCCCACCCTATTACAGTCTCGCATGGTCACCTGGGCCATTCCTTCAGTGCTGTTCATTCACACCTGAAGGAGGATGCTTATCCTTCTGTAATCATTCTCTGACTACAGTGAGCCACCTGCTTCCGGCAGGGACCTGGCAAACAGCTCCAGCTGCCTCAAGCTCCTGCCTTGACTCCTATAAAACGCTAAACCATCTCTCTGAGGTCCCTCCTATCCTGATGGCAGAATGTTTTGCTTATTTATTTATTGGTTTTTCAAGACAGGGTTTCTCTGTAGTTTTGGATCCTGTCCAGGAACTAGCTCTTGTAGCAATCCACCTGCCTCTGTCTCCCGAGTGCTAGGATTAAAGGCGTGTGCCACCACCACCCGGCCTAGAAGAATGTTTTAAAGCAAGTTATAGCCATGTCCCTGCTTCTCGGAGAGATGTTGGGCAGTGTGCTGTCTGGTCTTATGTCAACCTGACACACAAACCAGAGTTCTCTGAGTGGAAGGGACACTATTTGAGAAACTGTCTCCATCAGATCTGGGGTTGCAGGGCATTTTCTTAATTAGGGATCCACGAGGGAGAGGCCAGCCCACTATGGGTGGGGCCATCTTTGGGCCAGTGCTCCTAGATTCTATAAGAAAGCAGGTTGAGCAAGTCACGGGAAGCAAGCCAGTAAGCAGGATTCCTCCATGATCTCCTGCGTCCGAGATCCTGTCCTGCTTGAGTTCCTGTCTTGACTTCTTTAAGTGATGAGCAGGGCTGTGGAAGTATAAGCCAAGGAAACCCTTTTCCTCCTCTACTTGTTCTTTGGTCATGGTGTTTCGTCACAGCAATAGAAACCCTAGAGATTCCCTGGTCAAAGACCTAAATCTGGCATGACCTGCCAGACCCTGCCTCTCTCTTTCTCCCCCTGCCCACACTCCTCCCTCAAGTCTCTGTGGAGCTCCACCTCCTAGGAGGCCCTCTCTGTCCCCTGGATGAGGACATTGTCATCAACCTCTGCTATCCCTTCATGCTATTTATTGCTGACCCCCAGGTTGCCGTCCCTATGGGAGCCCAGATGAGACCCGCCCTGCAAGCCCCATCCCCGATGAAGAACATGCCCACATGCCTCACCTGATTTGAGGCCGGAGGTCCAGGGAAGAAAATACATAGAGACACTGTTCTGTCTCTCTCTCTAGTTCCTGGCCCCTTAGGATAGCCAAGTGCAGGGTGACAGCAGAGTTGAGCGGAGGCAGACAGGAGGTAGGGAGCACCAGCCGCCTTTGGTCTGTGTGGAACAGTTGCCTCTCCACACAGTCATTCCACTGAGCCCAGCAATGTCCTGAGAGAGACAGCAGACACTTAGGCACAGCACCCCCGAGCCTGACACAGCATGGACTTTGTGGTTTAGTTAGGCTTTGGGGGTGGTGGTTCGGTTTTGCTGAGACCCCGTCTGACTGCACAGCCTGATCTAGCCTCAAACAGATGATCTTCCTGCCTCTGCCTCCTGAGTGCTAGGGTTGCAGGGCTGAGCCACTGTGCCCAACTGCCAGCTATCCCATTTTATTTTGGTTTTGGGGGCATGTGCATGCGTGTGCATGCATACATGTGTGTATACATACATGCGCGTGTTGTGTGTGTTTGTGTGCATGCCCACACATGTTCATGAGCACACATGTCATGGATGCATGTGGAGGACAACAACCACTTGAAGGAGTCCATTTTTCCTTTCCACGGTGTGGGTTCCAGGGACTGAACTCGGGTTGTCAGACTCGGCAGCAAGCACTTTTACCTGCTGAGCCATCTCATAAGCCTCAGCTACTCCATTTTTAGAAATCTAAGTTATAAAAGTAGCCACGAAAGATAAAGATTGTGTGTAGAATGTTTGTGTGTCTGTGTCTCTGTGTGTGTGTGTTTATGGTGTTGTGTGTTAGGAGAGAATGACTCTCTTAAGCAGGACTTTCTGTTCACGGGATTTATCAGGATTTGCCAGTGCATGCTGTCAATTAACAAACAGGCTGGCTTTTACATTGTGTTGCTGTTTTTAAATCTCCTCATGGCCCTGTCACCTGTTTTTGGTGCCACCAACCCTCCTTGGCTTGCTGTTACTCCTCCACACCCATTTCTGTGGTTCACACTCTGGCATGCACAGGTTGACAGTGTCAGGCATGGGTCGTGTCTGATGAAGACATGATTGACAGATGAAGATGAGCATTGGCGAGCCTGGTGATGCTTTCACATCAGTGATGGGGTGGGGAGGGGACTGGCTGGAGAGTGTACACCACCTACCACAGGACCAGCGGAAGCCCAAGTCTGGGTCGTCATCTGGCCAGCTCAGCGTGGCTTCCGTGAAATGATCCACATACAGTTCAGGCTCGGTGAACACCTTCATGTCCCCTTTGTCTCCCTGGAGAGGAAGCAACCAACCCCCGGTGAGACAACACTCTATAGATCAGTTTCACTGAACACACAGAGCAGTGTGTGTTGACAGAAGCCACAGGGTGAGGCTCAGAGCAGAGAAAGTTCTGGATGGCCTTCTGTCCCGGGGTTTTCCTCAGGAGGCCTGGAGTGTCTTCCTAAGATTAACTGGGTACACAGCTTTGTCTCCAGTGTAGGCTTGGACAGAGGTCATTCTGAGCCAGGTCCTGTGGTAATGACCAGAGACGCGGTAACAGAGACCCATCTGTTGCCCTTAAGGTGGACAGGAAAGACAGGGACATGAAAGGACACTTGGAACTCAGAGCACTGCCTGTGCTTGGTTAGAGGAAGCGGGAAACTGGAAGATGGGGGCAATAGGTTAAGAATTCCTTGAGGGATCTGGAAGAGGTGACCCAGTTTGTAAGGTCTTTGTGAGGGTGGTGACCTGAATTCGGCCCCCAAGCCCACTGAGGGCAGTGGCATGTGCTCGTAGTGCCAACCTCGGGGAAATGAGGCTAACTGGCAAGCCAGACTAGACTACGTGATGAGCTGCAGGATAACGAGGACCCTGCCTCAAAAACCAAACCAAGCCCAAAGGGGACGGCTCCCGAGGTCACTGCATGCTCACACACGTGTACGCACAAAGAAAGGAGAAACTACAAAGAATACAGGTCTTAGGGCCAGCTGAGTCTCAGAGGAAGTCACGAGCCTGTGTCCTTCAGCCATGGTCTTAGTCTCCGTCCCTCTGAGGACTTGCTAGCATCTGACTTCCAGGGTTGCCGCATTTTCCCTGTACAGAGTCAGGCAAGCTTCCTTCGGGATGGTCTCCCAGAAGCATCCAAAGGAAGAGGAGAGAGTGCTGGCTGGGCCACAGTGGAGACTCTATCAATTCCAAGAGAGGAATCAATGGGTCCGCAGTGAACTCTGTAATTGCTGCTGGGCCCTGTTGAACAACTCAGCTGTGGGTCCTCCTGTTCACACCTTGATCCGGAATAACACAAGGAACGTGCCTTCTGATGGACTGTGCACGCCATGAGCGTGTGGAGGTCAGGGGACACCTCAGGGGTCAGTCCGACCTTTCACTTTGAGAGCCAGGCTCTTCATCTCCAATGCACAGGCCTGGCTAACTGGCCTTTGTCAAGCTCCCGTGAGTTCCCAGGCCTCCACTTTCCATCTTGTAAGTGGATGTTCCGCTTACACCTTGTAGCAAGAGCTTTACCCACTGATCCATCCTCTCCGTCCTCAAGTCACCTCTGGGCACATCCGGGAGACCACACTCTGGCCATCGCCATCAGCACACCTGATGGGCTCTGGGTAGCCACTTAAAATTCTCAGCCCCTTCCTTCTTCTCCTGGGTCCGCCTCTGAGCATCCTGAAGACAGAAAGCGCACCTGCCTTTCCCACACCACGCCCTTAGCCCCAAGGTCAATTCGTGAACCCTGCAGCTGCACGGCAGGTCTTTCTTACTCAGTAAATACGTGCACAGTGTCAAGGGGAAGAAGCTGAAGACTCTGGCGTAAGCACGAAAGAACGCGAGCCTGTTTCCCAAAATAAGTGCTAATGGCTAAGAATTTCCCTCTGAATGCCACCTGGGCTGCAGCCACAAATGTGGATCAACTGTATTGCCATTAGGATTTTAGTTAGAAATACTTTCTAATTTCCCCCATGATTTCCCATTTCACCTCTTTTTTTTTTTTCTTTTCAGAAATGTGCTACTTTTTTCCTAAGGTCTACCTACATGACCCATGTCTTATTTTTTATAGCCTAACCTTGTTATAGTTAGAGAACCTGTTTCTAGGCCTTTTTCCAACTTCAGGAAAGCTTGGAGAATCCTGGGGGTCCTGTTAGTATCTTTGCTGTGGGATGATGCTTTGGTATACTACAAAGATTTGTCGCTAATATTAGTTTAATAAAAAATGCTGATTGGCCAGTAGCCAGGCAGGAAGTATAGGCAGGGCAAACTAGAATTCTAGGATGCAGAAAGGCAGAGATGCAATCACTAGCCAGACACAGGGGAAGCAAGATGAGGATGCCTCACGGAGAAAAGATACCAAGCCATGTGGCTAAACACAGACAAGAATTATAGGCTAATTTAAGATGTGAGAGCTAGTTAATAATAAGCTTGAGCTAATTGGCCATACAGTTTATAATTACTATAAGCCTCTGTGTATTTCTTTGGAACTGAATGGTTGTGGGACCAGGTAGAAGAGAAAATTTCCAAACCCCAAACTTAAAGCAAAGTGCTTGGATGTCTTTCCTTGTGAACTTAAATGTTTTAAAGATACTCACATTCTTTGCTTCAGCATTCATTCCAGATGGTTCTTGGAGATTGGAAGGGGCTGTGAACATAATGAGAACAAGCATTAAGCTTTAGTAGAAAATATTGTTAGAAGGTCCCAGCTTGGCGTCGTGGGGGATGCAAGTCTAGACAACACAGTAAGACTCCTCTCAAAAACAGAACAAAACAAAACAAAACTCTGAAAAAACAAAGGAAGACCATGCTGAATGTGCCCTAAGATGTCTTTGTAAATGGTTCTAGGAACATGGAGACCCCCATGCAGGTGATAGACCACAGGTGACAAGGCTCAGTCAGTGGGTGGTGGCAGGTTTGCAGCTGCCTCACCCGACTTTGGCCTGAGTGCTGGGGTTCTGGCCTTAGGTGCTCACACCTGCACATCCAGCTTGCCCACTGAGCCCCTCCGCAGCCCTCATCTTGTATGTTTTTGTTATTGTTTTGCAGCACTGGGGGAGGCATTCAGGGCTTCTGTGTGCGAGAACTCTACTACCGAGCCACGCCCTCAGGCTATCACAGGAGAAGTGACAAAGGCTTCAGCCTGCCTCATGTTCTTCGGATGTCTCTCTGTTAGAATGCCTGGATCATGTGAACGTTATGTCTGAGCACTGCACCGTGCCGTCCGAGGAGTCCCGTTCAGCACAGAGCTTTTCTGGTACTTTCTGTGACTGTGTCTCTAGAGCACCCGGTGGGTTCTGAGACTGTGGAATGGACGCTGCGTTCAGAACCCTGTCTAGCTCTGGTAGGTTCAGTGCCCTGGACCCCTGAGAGTTCAAACGCCTTACCTGTGACGGTGACGTTCCCCATGTCCGTGCTCAAGTCTGAGACAGCGTTCCGCACACGCACGGTGACCAGAAATGTGCCTGCAATACAAAGTCACTGACATTGTCACATTCTGTGACACAAGTGGAGACAGCTCTCTCTCGGTGTTCCTGTATGGTTGACCGAGGGAAACCCTGGAATCCCTCAGCCTCTTACACACTGAAGAATCCTACAATACATAAGGCCTGGGCCAAGGCTCTGGGGACACACAGGAGAAGGAGCATGACACTTAATATACACAAAGGTAGAGAATGTCACCCTGTGACAAGGACTGGCACTGGGCGGGGACTAAAAGGGAAATGATGGACGAGTATGATAAAAATATATCCATATATGAAATTTTCCAAGAATTAAAAAAAAAAATATGAGAAGTGTCCAGGCTGAGCATTCCTGCAGACAGCTAGGAACTCAAAGGGTGGCAGACAGTATGTATTCCCTTACTGAGGAGGGTCTCAGGTAGGGTCACCAAGTAAGCCGTCATTGTACCCAGGACTAAAAAATTGATGGAACCGAATCAGATATATTTATGTATATATATATATATATATGGGCCTGGAAGGGGAGCTACCAACCCCAGTACCTTCAACAGGAATCGCCACGTGGTAGGTCCCGGATGACTGCCCACCACTCTCTTCCTTCTGCGAGAACTTTGCGTTGAGTCCTGCCACCTCAATGGTCACCTCCTCCAGGGTACCACGAGCCATTGAGACATTGACCACCAGGTCGCACCCAAGCTCCACGTGGTCGGAAGCCCAGGAGGCCTGCAGCCCCGACAGGAGCTCCACCAAGTGAACAGTGATGCTTCCAGAAGGGGCGGAGGCGGTGCTGTTGGTCACAGCTTGGATGTTCAGATGGTGCCTCCCAGGGCCCAGCAGCTCTTGGGTGTCTCTGTCCAGAGTCAGATTGTAAGGTCTCAAGCCCCTCTGGGTGGTGAACTCAGCCAGAGTTATATTACCCGAAAGCACAGCATAAGTCACCCCGGCTCCTAGGCGGGGTAAGGGAAATTCAGGAAGCCTGTTACCAACTATGCAGCTAGCATTCTAAGAGAGTTCAGACTGATCTCTGATGTCAGATTCTGGGGTAGACATAAAGATATGAGTCCAAAGAAATATCTAAGGATGGACCACACTCCCTAAATGCTGACTGTAACTGTTTCTCAATACTGACTTAATAAGTGATTTTTAATATTTTTTTAAACTCTCTGGGTCTTCCCTATTTTTGATTGTTTTCTTTTCTTTTTGTTTTTTCAAGACAGGGTTTCTCTGACTAGCCCTGGCTGTCCTGGAACTCCCTCTGTAGACTAGCCTGGCCTGAACTCAGAGTTCTACTGGCCTTAGCCTCCCAAATGCAGGGTTTCAAGGTGTGCACCACCATCACCCAGCTCTGTTCATTTTTACTTTGTTTGTTTGATTTTGAGACAGGTTCTAATTTAGTCCAGGCTGGCCTTGACCTCACCGTGTAGCAGAGGCTGGCCTTGAACTCTTAACTTTCCTGTCTGAACCTCTCAGATGTTAGGATCACAGGCAAGCACCACCATGCCCAGTTTATATGGTGCTGGGCATCAAACCCAGGGTTTCTTGAATGGCAAGTACTCTACCAACTGAGTGGCAGCCCCAGACCCATTGTTATTTATTTATTTATTTATTTATTTATTTATTTATACCCTTGAACATAGAAGTTAGATGATAGGAACACTCTTGGGGTGGGAAGCTGACAAAGAGACATCTCTGGGCAGACATGGGGATTTTGTTCATAAGAATGAACCTCAAGTCTCATTGTCAGCCAAAGCAGGTGGACGCATTTCCTTCAACATCTACCGATGACCTCCTGGGACCGGTCACTATGCAACTCAACCTGTTCTCCACCAAGTGGGTCCTCCCCGGCAGTCTGCAGATGACTGTCCTAGATAGATGCCAATCGCTGCAGTTGGCTGAAATTGTGATGATGCATGCAACCACATGGTATCCTTTTCAGCAGAAGTCAAGCCAAACGCCTTCCTTATTTGAATAAGGATAAAAAACAGTGGGGAAGTAAGAGGAGGAGGAGAAGGAAGAGGAGGTATTGGTGGTGGTAATGGTGGTGGTGATCATTTGATGACAGTGGTTGTGGTGGTTTGAATGTAATTGGCCCCCATAAGTTCATAGGGAATGGCACTATTAGGAAGTGTGGCTTTGCTGGAGTGAGTATGGCCTTGTTGGAGGAAGTATATCCATACAGGGGTGGGCTTTGGAGTTTCCTATGTTCAGGATAACGCCCAGTGTCTCAGTCAGTTTTCTGTTGCCTGCAAGATATAGGACTCTCAGATACTACTCCAGTACTGCATCTGCCTGCATGCTGTCATGCTCCCTGCCATGATGACAATGGACTGAACCTCTAAAACTGTAAGTCAGCCCCCAGCTAAATGCCATAGAAACCCTAAATAAAGCAGTGGTGATGATAATGGTGATGGTAGTGGTGGTGATGATCATTTGGTGATGGTGGTGATAATATAAAGCTCTGTGTGATCAGGCTCTTTAACTTTCATTTGTATTCCTTCTTCCCTCGCACCAGGCAAAGAGCTGACACAATTATATTTGTAGGATGACTAAATAAATCAATGAAAGACTATTTTAATTTACCCCAGATGCACATAGCAGCCTTCATAAGGCAATAGGCACACAAGGGCAGAAATGAATCTTGTGAGTGCTGTGTCAGAACTTGTCATAATCCCATTACGTCTCTGTCCAAGTGAAGGAGGTCATACTGAGTCAGATCCTTCCTCATTTGATGGTCATCACCATCACCATCATCACCATCATCACCATCATCACCATCATCATCATCATTATCACCATCATCATCATCATAATCACCATCACCATCATCACCATCATCACTATCATCACCATCATTACTACCATCATCATCACCATCACTATCATCACTACCATCATCATCACTATCACCACCATCATCATCATTGCCATCATCACCATCGTCATCATCACCATCGTCATCATCACCATCATCATCATCACCATCATCATCACCACCGTCATCACCATCATCATCATCACCATCATCATCATCACCACCGTCATCACCATCATCACTACCATCATCACCATCACCACCATCATCATCATTGCCATCACCACCATCATCATCATCACTATCATCACCATCATCACTACCATCATCATCACCATCACCACCATCATCATCATTGCCATCACCACCATCATCACCATCATCATCATTGCCATCACCACCATCATCATCATCACTATCATCACCATCATCACTACCATCATCATCACCATCACCACCATCATCATCATTGCCATCACCACCATCATCACCATCACCACCATCATCACTACCATCACCACCATCATCATCATCACCATAATCATCATCATCATCATCACCATCATCATCACTACCATCATCACCATCATCACCATCACCACCATCATCCTAGATCATTGTTGCATAATTTATGTCAACAGGGCTGAATTCAGATCTCTAACTGGACTGTGCTTGTGGGGAAATGCTGTTGTGAATAAGACAGAAGAGATGGCTACTTAAAATAGCAATGGAAACCCTCCAGGAACCAACCAGCAAGGACGGATGTGCTGAGAAACAGTGGGAACTGTGGCAAACGAGAGTGATTTCTGTAATAATTAGAATGGATGCTGTGCCCAATCAGGGTGGAAACCTCAACTGATCAAAGTAGATGTTGTAACCAATCAAAACGGCGTCTGAAGTAATTAGAAGACACTTTGTCCCATCTGAGTAGACCCTAGCCAGAGCTGTCGACCGGCTTCTATCAATGTGTAGAGCTGACTAATGTCAGGCTCACGACCACAGGATGGCGCCACACTCATTGCTGCCATTGGCTGTGTGAGATGGGCTTGGGCCCCAGCTGGCAGCCCTCCCAATCTCATTTCTTCCTATTGAAACTCCCCCAGTGAGAAGTGGTACGGAGGTCCTGTTTCTCAGATGGGATTGTGGGCATGCAGAAAGAGCCTTGAGAAGGTTGGGGTTCTCAATGTCTCACTAACCTTCTGACTTACGGCAAATTAACATGGAGTCTATTATAGGTCAATAGCGTGGGACATTATAGATCAAGCACTTAGAGCAATGAAGACATCATGGGCATTAAATAAATGAACAGATGGTAGCTAAGACACTGAAGCCTCAAGTTTGCTAGATAGATTCGAAGGAGACTGATCCTCCCATTTGCCTCAACCTGTTCCATCCTACAGACTCACCTCCATCCAGATCCACCTGAATCCACAGAGGGTCTCCGAAGACAGCCTGACAGAGAAGGCTGGCTCCAGATTCGGAGAGGCCCGTGCACCCGGTGATGTGAGATATCTCCATCCTGTCTCGCAGCACCACTTGTTTCTGAGCAGTCACATGCCAATCACTGGTAGTACATTCAGCGAACACAATGAACTCCCCAGGGGCAGTGAACTGGTGAGTCACATGACTGACCACACTGTGAGGGGCAAGGAGAGCACAAGCTTCAGCAGTCATGCATGAATTCACAACTCCCATCCTTTGCAAAAACAAGTTGGGGGAGCCGGGAGTGTCGCTCGGTGGGGAGAGAGCTCGTCTAGTGTGTGTGAAACTCTGGGTTTGATCTCCAGAACTCCATTATCAGTGGGGTGTGATAATGCACATTTGTGGTCCAGCACTCAGCATGGGGAGGCAGAAGGTTAGAAGTTCAAGACCATTCTCTGATACATAGTGATTTTGAGGCCAGTCTCAGTTGAAAGAAAAAGATGTCACATACCACATCCTGCTCTGTGGTCACACTGTGACACCTCAGCAGCACCTCAGAAATAGAAACAGCATTGGTAAGTCTTGGAAAATGTCAGCTGCCAGTCCTTTGAAAACAATTACTTTTTTATTGTTTATTTCTCTGTGTGTGTGTGTGTGTATGTGTATGTGTATGTGTACGCACATGTGTGTCATGTGAACAAGTATGTGTGGAGATCAGAGGTCAACCTTGGGTGGTGTTCTTCATGAGTCCAGTGAGCTTCAGGGATCCTCTTGTCTCGGCCTCCCAGTCCTGGGTTTAAAGAGCATGCATCATGCTTGGCATTTTATGTGTGTGTTAGGGATCGAACTCAGGTCTTCATGCTTGCATTGCAAGATCTTTACTGGCTGAGCTGTCTCTCCAGTCCCTACAAGTCCTTTTAACCCACCATCTCCTAGGAACAGTCTCCTGGATGGGAAAGTTTTGCCAGCTGTTCCTGACCAGCACATTGTGGGGCTTTCCAGGATCTCTCATCTTCCCTCATACCCCTGACCACCAGGGAGAACGAGCGCTTTGCAGGGTATGATCTGCTCCCTCAGGCCCAGCCCAGTCCTTTTCACCTAGAGCAGAGTTTCTCACACTGTGGATCGAGACCCCTTTGAGGTCAAACAAACCTGTCATGGGGGTCTCCTAAGACCATTGGAAAACACAGATACTTACACTACAATTCCCAACAGTAGCAAAATTATAGTTGTGAAGTAACAATGAAAATAATTGTATGGTTGGGGTCAGCACAGCATGAGGAGCTGTATTAAAGGGTCACAGTACTAGGGAGGTTGGGGAACATTGCTTTAGGTCCTCTGCTTCTGCATTTGAACCCAAAAGACTGCAGCTTTACAGCACGCCCCAGAATCACCTTCCCCAATGTCTCACAGTGCTCTGTGTGCATCTACTCCTCCCCAAGTCTCTTGATACCTTGTGTATTAGCACTTTCTCAGCACAATTGTTACCCCAAGACACCCCAGACATAGAGGCAACTCCCAGTGGGGAATAGAAAAACAGCCAATGCCCAGTTGCACCAGTAGGGGGCACACGGTTACCCAATTCCGGGCTTGGACAAAGTTGACCTTATATAAACTGTCCCATAAGATTCATAACCCAGTCTCAGATATGAGGAGTTTTTCCAGGACAGAGAAAGAAAACAGCCTGCCGTGCGTATGAACGAGCACGTCAAATGGGTGCTTCCACAGGTGGAGCCTCTGGTTTATTAGGCTGCCTCTCCACGTGACAGGATTCTATCCTCAGCCCACGGTAGGAATGGGATTCAGTTTTAAAGTTTCTACCTCTTAGACAAATAGGCAGCTAAGCTCATTTAGGAGGCTTCAATTCAGTGGTATAGAATAACTTAGCATATATGAGACCCTGGGTTCACGACCCAGCATTGCAAAAAATAAATGAATGGGAACGCTTATAGTGGCTCATACCTATAATTCAAGCCCTTGGTATGAGCAAGAGGATCAGAAGTTCAAGGGACAGCCTGGGGTGCACACACACACGCGCACACACGCACACATGTACGTGTGTATGTGGGTGCATGTAGAGGTAAGAGGAAAGCCTCAGATGTCATTTTTCAGGTCTTGTTCACCTATTTTTTTTTTTTAAAGACAGGCGTCTCTCATTAACGTAGAACTCATCAAGTAGGGTAGTCTGATCTTCCTGTATCTGCTTCCATGACCCTGGAATGACAGGGTAGACCACTGGGTTCTGGAGAACCAAACTCAGGTTCTTTACCCCTGAGCTATCACCAGCCCTGTTGGCTTGTGTTCAGGGACAAAGCAACTCAGGATTGGAGAGAAACGACATAGCCCAAGGCACACAGACTGGGGACGGGGGGGGGGGGGGTACGGGGGGGAACCAGAGGGGGACGGGGGGGCGTGTGATGGTGGCTGAACTATGATGCAAACCAGGACCGTGTGACAAAGCTCAGGTGGTCAGAGGCAGGTGGAGACGGCTCCCAATGTGGTGATGAAGTCTGAACACACTGTGCCCCGCAGCATCCTACTGCTGAGCTATCTTTCACTCTGCTCTGACAGAAAAAAAGCTTGACACCACTCACAACACTCAATTCTCAGTTCTGGAAAGCCCCTGAAGCACTGGGATCAAGCCCAGGCCAGCTTTGTGATGATGAACAGCACAGGCCCTTGGCTGACATCCAGTTGACCCTGGGACAGGTGAGTGAGTGAGGCTTTTCTTGGTTAGTGGCCACCCGCAGGGTCAGCCCAGCAGGGAAGTCTCCTCCGCCCTTCCCAGAAGCACGAGAAGTGAAAAGAATGGATCCAGTCACTAGGTTTGGAGGCGGCTGGTCACGCAGCCAAAGCTGATCAATACAACCTTCACTAAGGATCAGAGGTCACTCTTACCTGGGAGGGTAGTAGGGGTCAAACATGTGGCCATCTCCCGTGCTGAGTACACAGGACAGGTTTCCAGTGTAGGGAGAAAGGAGCCACATCAGGGAGATGGTGACATTGTCGAAGATGAAGCTCTCACTGGGTGCCACCAGCCGCAGGCCTGCAGATCCAAGCAAGATGCTTTGTGAATCTGTGACTCACAGACGTGGGTTTCTGTTCAAGACTCACTTCCTCTACCCGTGTGACCTTTATTTTTATATAAGGCCTTTAATTTAGTTTAATTTTGAGATAGGGTCTCTTCACATAACACTGGCTGACCTGGAACTCACTATGTAGACCAGGCTAGCCTCAAACTCACAGAGATCCACTTGCTTCTGCCTTCTGATTATTTTTCACTTTTGAAAGATTTATTTATCGGTTTGTTTAGTGTGTGTGTATGTGCATGTGCGTGTGTCATGTTCAAACATGTCATGAACAAACATGCATGTTCATGTATGTACAGCTTGCAACAGTCAGATCTCTCTCTTCACCATGTGGCCTTCAGGGATCAATCTCAGGTCATCAGGCTGCAAGAGCCTCTACAGTTTGCATCTCTCGGACTTTTTACATTTATTTATTTATTTATTTATTTTTCAAATATTTATTTATTTATTATGTGTACAATATTCTATATACATGTATGCCAGAAGAGGGCAACAGACCTCATTACAGATGGCTGTGAGTCACCATGTGGTTGCTGGGAATTGAACTCAGGACCTTTGGAAGAGCAGGCAATGCTCTTAACCGCTGAGCCATCTCTCCAGCCCGACTTTTTACATTTAATTTTTTTAAATTTTATTTTTGAGACAGGGTCTACATATTCAAGGCCTCAAACGCAATATGTAATTGTGGATGACCTTGAACTTTGGATCCTCCTGGATGCCGAGGTTACAAGCATGCACCACTACGCCTTGGTTTATATCTGTGGTGTCGGGGATCAAACGCGGGGCCTCTCACATAAGAAGCAAGCACTCCACCCGCAGGGTGACAGGTCCTTGGAAGCGCACACAGCCCTCAAGACCTGTATTCTGCTGCCTAGTGACAGCCGTTGCCACCACCTGGGCCGCGTCAGGCACACACACACACACACACACACACACACACGCGCGCTCCTTTATTTGCACAGATGGCACAAGCTGTTTCCTCTCCAGCACGGGGCACTTTTTAGCCTAATGTGTCAGAGCCGCGTCCTAGAGCTGTGCTTCCCTTTCCGACAGCTGCACAATGCGCCCTGATTTATTTAACCAGGACACCCGGGATCCAGATCTACTTTACGATGCCTAAAGCTCCTAAAGCAAATGCTCCTGCAAGAAAATCCACTTGGTTAAGGCAGCCTTCATATTCAACTTTACAAGACTTGAACTTCAAAAGCTGGGGTGGGGTGGGGTGGGTGTGGTGAGAGAAGCAGAAGTAGCTGGGGCTCCACACAGCCCTCTGCTAACCTGTGCACTGCCACCTTACCGTGCCTGGGCACTACACTGTGAGTGCGAAGACTAGGGAGGAGGGTGGAAGCCATCAGGCTCTCATTCCCAGCTGGGAGGGGTGCTCGGGGTGCAGTGGGGCCTGTAAAGGGGTGCAGTGGGGCCTGTGGGAGGTACAGTGGGTCCCGTGAGGGAGTGCTCAGGGTGCTGTGGGGCCTGTGAGGGGGTGCAGTGGGGCCTATGAGGAGGTACAGTGGGACTCTGTGAAGGGGTGCAGTGGGCCTGTGAGGGGGTGCATTGGGGCCTGTGAGGGGGTGCTCGGGGTATAATGGGACCCGTGAGGGGGTGCTCAGGGTGCAGTGAAACCCGTGAGGGGCTGTTCGGGGTGCAGGGGAACCCGTGAGGGGGTTCTCAGGGTGCAGTGGGACCTGTGAGGGGTGCTCAGTATAAAGCTGGAATCCCTGTGTACGGGAGCGGGACACTGACTCTGTCTTCATGAATCAGGAAAGTTCTGGACAGCACATACTGGTTCACAGGGACAGGCTAAAACGCCACACCCTACACATCTGCCCTAAGCCACACACTTCAATGACACTCTGTGACTGACAAAAGACACTCTTTGTCCACTAGCAAAGCCACCAAACAGAAGGAGATGCCATAGTATTTGCTCTCTCTTCTCTACCACTGAGAGGGGGAAACTCGCCTCCTTGTTTCATCCAGACCAGCCAACAGAAGCCATGGGTAAAGCCTGCCTGTTGGCTGCCTCCCTTTCCTCCTGTACCTGTCTTCCTCCAGCCTCAACTCTGCTGTGCTGGATGCCGCTGGAACCCTGCCAACTCTGACTCATCTTTTCCCCCGCAGGTCCCTGTGGCTCACGCACTGGGCAGAAGTTGCTTTTCTGAGTCATTTGTCACAGGATGGCACAATGCAGTGTCTCACCCTTAAGGGAAACTGGTGTACTCATCCTTCTGTGTAGGAAAGTGAATTAAGGCAGCTCTTCAGGAGGGTGATTTAATGCTGTCTACCAGCCCTTTTAAAATGCACTTAGCGTTCCAATTACTAGCAAGATTATTTTCTTTTCTGAAGATAATCTTAAATTCATGTCAAGATAGACAAGCACAGCAGCAGTGGCCCGCACGACACTGGGTGTGAGCAGCATCCAATCATGGGGGGGGGCTCAAGGGGCCCCAACCTTTACTAGGGAGCCACGGACAGGGGAAGGCGGCTGGGGGAGGGGAAACACTGTCGCCCAGGTGGTATAGCCACTGTTGAGTTGCCCGTGCTTCAGTGGACAGCCCCTCTCACACCGAAGGCCCTGGTTAAACTCAGTGAGTCACAAAACCAAGCTGCTCCTTCCCCCAAAATGTAAAGACATGAACATGGAGGGGGATTATTTGGGATGCAAAAGAGGGTGGGGAAAAGGGGGGAAGAGAATGGGGGTGAGTGTGGTCAGAAGGAAGCTAACAAAGTTGGGGGGTTGTTCTTTGTTTGTTTTGATTTTTCAAGACAGGGTTTTGCTATAGCTATTGAGCCTGTCCTATCCTGTAGATCAGGCTGGCCTCGAACTTACAGGGATCCACCTGCCTCTGCCTTCCAAGTACTGGGATTAAAAGTGTTTCTTAAAAGAGGCATGCACAAGGGTAGACTTTACAGTATGAAAAGAAACCGAGAAAAACTGGGAGAAGGCTACATGTCCACACATAAGGGAACTCCAACACAGGCCAATGCTGGAATCCAACGCAGCCATTCAAAGCATAAGGAAGTGACTTAGAAACAAGTCTGGGACATATTATAAGATGAAAACAAAGCCAGGCAGTGGTAGCACACACCTTTGATCCCAGCACTGGGAAGGCAGAAGCAGGCCAATCTCTGTGAGTTTGAGGTCAGCCTGGTCTACAGCGTGAGTTCCAGGAAATAAAATAAAATGAAAAAAGTAAAGTTGTAAATTAATGTCTTATATGATTACATTTTACTATAATCACTCATAGTCATGTCTACAAGCATTTTTAAAAAGTAGAGAAAAAGATTCTCACAATAATTAATTGTGTTTCCTTAGGAGAAATAGGGCTTTCAAGTAGAAGGGTAGGATGTTTCCCTTCTTTATTGTAATTTTTTTTGCAAATTATGATAATGTGGGTTATTTCATTACTTTTAATATTTTAATTTTAAGGCTGGAGATATGGCTCCGTGGATAGGAGTGCTTGTTGCTCTTGCAGAGGATCTGGGTTCATTTCCCAGCACCTACATGGTGGCTAGCAGCATCTGTAACTGCAATTCGAGGTGATCCATCACCCTCTTCTGACCTGTGCAGGCATTACATGCATGTGGCACACATACATACATGCAGGTAAAGCATTCATACACACACAAATCATGCTTCAAGAAATGGTTTTAAAAGGAAGTGTAAGTGTGTGTGTGTGTGTGTGTTGTATATGCGTGCGTGCAAATGACCCCAGGGGAGCAGGCCAGGAGGCAGGAACGTCAGGTCACGGGGAAGCTGTTGTGGGGGGAAGTTGTCTGCGCACAGCAGATCTGACCCATGGGGAGGGGAGTTCCAGACTGGCATACAGCAGACATAAGAAGAAAATTCCCATGCCCCACCCAGTTGGAGACTCACCTTCCAGACACTGGTACTGCACCCACAGGTAGCTGCCCTGGGTGGGGCACACATCTCCAAAGTAGGTCCCATCTGCTGCTACCTGGCATGCCTGCAGCCCCTGACACTGGCCTAGGAGGCGTCCACAGTGCACGGAGATAGGAATGGTGTAGGAGACAAGAGGACATAAACTCAGCAGAGCATCACAGATGAGTTACTTCACCCGCTCAGTTACTCACCACATGGCCACTACATGGCCGTTGCAAGCCCTGGGCTAAGAACTAAGAGGACCGGAAAGTCACCTGTGTTTTCTCTAAGGTGTGACGTATTTAAATGTGTGTGCGGTTGTTTAGCCAGCAAGACACATTACCCGCCCTCAGACTCCAGACACCATGCTGGGTGGGGATTCCTCCTGTCTTCACTATTTGAATCATCGGGTTCCAAATAACCTAGGGGCCATGATTCTCTGTTCTACAGCTTTTAGAGACAGAGAATGATGCTCCCGTAAGCCAAGACACCAAGGAACACCAGAATACAGCTAGAGGATGCTGGGAAGGCTTCTCTCACAGCTTTCAGGGGCCCTGCTGATACCTTGATCTTGGGTTCTGACCTACATAGTTGTTAGAGAATAAATGTCAGTTATTTGATCCCCAAGTCTGAGGGCTCAGTGTTGACATGCCCACGACACTGCTCGCCCTCTTTCCCCACGTGGGGCCCTTCCTTATGTACCTCGGGGCCCAGAGTGGTCCAAGGCAGCAGCATCACAGCATCCTGAACCAGTGAGCAACGCCACCAGGCTGCTTCTGTGTCTAGCATCTCTCTAGTTCTCAAACCTCCCACTGTGCTGCCTACATGCCCCTCCAAGGTCTCAGACAGCAGCCTCCCTGTTTGTCTTCTAGCACACAAGCCCTCACAGCAGCTTGGGATGGCTTTACAACCAAGTTCCAGGTCCCCCCTGCAGTCCAATAGCCTCCATACATTTCTGGGGGTGGGATTCTGAACTCCTTGGCTGGATCTCCTGCCTCCCTGTGTGCCAGAAACACACCCAGCATTCTGGATTTCCTTGTACCACTGAATTCTTTCTTCCTGTAGTTTTGCACACTCCCTTTCCACGTCCCCAGGCGCGCGCCTGTGCTTTTCCTGGTAGCCTCTCACCCCTCAGCTCCCCTGGGGAGTCAATGGGCCCTTGTCCTTGCCCACACGCCTCCTCACCTGACTCTGTCACGCATTACAGCAATCTCGTTTCCCAGACTCCCTAGTCCAAGCACATGTGGAGGACACATGTTCATCTCCAGCTGCTCAAACAGTGGCTCAGAACAACACAGGCTCTTGTCTCTCGGTTCTAAAGGTCAGAAATCTGGGTGGGCTGGGCTGGGCTGGGCTGCTTGCCCTTTTGGGGGAACTGGGAAACACTGTAGCCAATACCATTTCGGAGGCAGAATCCAGTCCTCAGATGTTGGCAGTGTCTCTTTCATCCCTGAGTGAGGCCTCTTCAAGCTGTGTCTCAGCTGCCCTGCTCACATCTGGAACCTCGCTGGCTTCTCCTTCCCAGCTCTCTTCTGTTTCCGTCCAGAGATAGAGGGGCTCGTGTGTGTGACCTTAAGCACATCTGCAGAGTCCCTGTGTCTCGTGTGTCACTTTCTGAGCCCCAGCATGTCACACCCACAGTTCTGGGGATTAGGGACATGCAAGAAGCAGTCTGGTTTCTCAGAACTTCCAGACTTTGGAAAACTGGATTAAAACCCACTTATTGAATGACCTCACATAGTTGATCGATTGATTGATTGATTTCCTCCCCTCCCTTTTCTTCCTCTCCGCTCCTTTCCCCTCCACTCCCTCTCTTCCTTCCTCTCTATGCTTTTCTGTTTTTAAGACAGGGTCTGACCAGGTAGCCCTCGCTGGGCCAGAATTCTCTGTGTAGATCAGGCTGACCTTGAACTCAGAGACCCGCCTTCCTCTACTCTCTAAGTGCTGAGGTTAACGGAGTGCACCACCACATCTGACTGGGATTTTTGAAGAGGGTGTGGGTGGAGTTTCACTTTGCCGTTTAGACTGACCTTAATCTTTGACCTCAAACAATCCTCTTAGCACCACTTCCTGAGTTGCTGGGACTGTCGGCGTAGGCCATTGCACCCAACTCAAAACGTAAGTATTGCTTCTTTGAATTGCGACTTGCCGGGGTGGGGGAGCTGTGGCGGCTCTTTCTGATCACTAAATCTAAGGTCTGCCACATGCTAGGCAGAGTCTGCACTGAGCATGCCCCCAGCTCTCAGCATAACTCCCAGGGATGCCTAGTTGGTGATGTCCCTCTATCTGGTCACATATTCCTGTGTGCACCCATAACCCTAGATGCTAGTCTCCAAAGGCCTAGGGAGTATTTTAAATGTTCCGCGCATTCTTGGGTCTTCCACACACAGCTGGAATGTGGCAGATATCAAACATGTTTTACATGCGTCAATGCACAGTGCATTTCGCTCCCCTCCATGGCGGCATTTATCTATCTCCCCGCTGGACTCTGAGCTCTTTGATCCATCCTAATCTCTACAGAGCCCAGGGTAGTGCATGGCACTATGGGTCCTCAATAAATGTTTATTGGCCACTGGATGATTGAGTGATCGGGCACTCAAATGCAATCAGATATTGGGGCCCTGCCAGGTTCTTTCACACTTTCCTGTGGGGTCCGTGTCTCCATCCAGATGCCCTCTCTGGGGTGTGGGGACCATGTTTTCAAAACTTACAGTTGAACCTTTGGGGAAGCAGCCTGCCCAGCTGTAGCATGCTGTCGGGACGAAGCCTCCTTCAGCCTGTCCAGCTGAGGTCCTTCCATTTTGGAGGCATTGCTCAGGAGTGCCAGAACTCAGAAGACAGGGGTTGAGAGCTACAAGCTGATTCGGTATTTTCTACCGTGTGACAGCTCTGGGGGTGGGGCAAGGACAATAAGGTGGACATGTTGGGAGAAAGAGGAGTGGAACAGGGGAAATTCCAAGAGAGAAGAGACTTGATCTCCCTAGAGGGAGGAGGCCCAGAGAGTACTCTGCACCCCTCAATCATCACAGGTCTTTGGTTAGAGACAGCACCTCAGAGGAGACATGCTAACATGGTTCCCAGGCTGGGCAATGCACTGCTGTGTCCTCATTAGCCGAGGAGGTAAGGCCACCTGCCTTCCCATTCCCTGGTGTCTGGACAGTGGTCACCTCAGCAGATTTCCCGATGTCCTGGGAGGATCTGGAGACCTCACAAGGAAACCTAAGGAAGCTCCAGGAAGCCCTGCAACTGAATCCTTTGATGGAGCAAGTAGGGATCTGAGGAGATTTATCTGATTTAGGGAGGGAGCTCTAGAGACACTGCCACATATGCAGGAGACGGCATCAGAAATGTCTGCTCTACGGACTGGGGAGATGGCCCAGTCAGTAAAGTGCCCACTGTACCAACACAAGAACCCTAGTTCAACTCCCAGAAGTCACATAAAAAAGCAGGGTATAGTGATACAAATTTATAATCCTACCACTGGGAGGTGGAGACAGGCAGGTTCCTGGGACTCACTGGCTAGTCTCATGTAGTGTCAATGAGTTCCAGACCAGTGAGATACTGTGTCTCAAGAGACACAAGGTAGATGAACCCAGAGAAACGACACCTAAGGTCATCTGCTGACCTTTACACTAGGGGCGAGGGTGGGGATTGCGCCAGGAGGAGGAGCGTTATCTAAGAAACATACTAAATAAACTAGAACAAGAACAGAGGGGGCCACACATCTCAAAAACAAAACAATGTTAAGCCCAACACTGCAAAAAACTAACAGTTAAAAAAATGTGCTGTGGAATGACATAGAAGAGAGCGCCATTTCCACACAGGCTTAGGGATGCTCAGAAGGAAGGCAAGACTGAGGACCAGGTGTATGATTGGTAAACACCAAAAATCCAGCAGGAGTTGGCCCGGGAGGCCATGCAGGAGCCCTATGATGCTATGCTGAATTCTTCATGAGTAAACCTTAAGCTAATGCTACAATGTTACATGGTCTTAAGATCTGACAAAGGTGGGAAGTGGCTCCCTTGGAGCTTATCCCAATAGTCTTTATTCTTTGCTGATTTGCTTGCTTGAGACAGGGTCTCATGTAGCCCAGGTTGGCCCCAATCTTGCTAGGTAGCTGAAGGATTCCCAATCCTCCTGTCACCATATCCCAGCTACAAGGTTTACAGACATAAGCCTCACAATTCAGTTCTCGTTGCTCTTGTCCGTAGGGTTGAAAGGTTTTGTAACTTTAAAAATTGGGTTAACCAGGTTGATGTTCTCTGCACCCAGGAGGGTAAGGGACCAGAAGCCTTCCTGCTCCAGGAGCTGGTTTGATGACCATGCTGGACCTGCCTCAATGTCCTATTCAAGAACTTGGTGTCATGGGCAGAGACTAACTGGCTTCCCCACGTGAAGGAGGCCCATGCCATATCTGAAGAACATCAGACTCTTCCAGGACCGTTTGACGTATGTAGAAGACCAGCAACTGTTCTCTGCTTCAAGCAGAGCTGTGGGGAACTGGGATCCTACCTGCCACCTCATCCTTGACGCTGACCCAGCCACATTCCCCCTCCAGGTCTGATGGAGGCCATATGCCCTGGGTGCAGAAATAGGGGGTCTGGCGCCCGTAGAAAGCATCCTGGACCTGGATGACCTCGCCCGAGCCACAGTGCATGGTAGCGTTGTGGCCCTCACAAGCCAGGCTGCGGCCGACCCCTGCAACAAAGGGACGGTGACAAGTTCAAAGCACACAATGAGCTGGGCACGTGCTGGACTGGGCTGGTGAGATGCAAAGATGCAGTGGTAGTGGGGCCAGCTGGAGAGGAGAGACCTGAGGAGATACGGAGAGTGGTACAGGCAGAGATGGGGGTGGGGGAGTCCCAGAGGTGGAAAGGGAGAAAGTCCCAAACAGACAGGTGGTGACAGAGGAAACCTAGCCAGCAAGTTGTCTGAACAGGGAGAGGAGAGACCCAGAGAGGCAGACAGTGAAGAGAGAGGAAAGAAAAGAGAGCCAAGGGAGAGGATGCATTAGGAGAATGAAAGACCGTATGAAACTAGAGAGATGGAGGGTCAATAAAGAGAGAAGGTTAGAGCAGCAGGGACCAAAGGCAGAAGAAGGCAGTCAGGCAGGAAGCGGGGAGAGGGAGACAGGAAGGGGACCCCCACAGGACCAGCTCACCAAACTCGCAGATGAAGGCAAAGGCCTGAGTGCAGTCCTTCAAGGCAGCCCACTGAGACGAAGGGCCACTCCTGATGTAGCCGCAGGTCCCTGGGGTGGGTGTGGCCTGTCCTCCCTGCCAGTTGCTGTAGTTCACATTAGTAGAGTCCAGCCAGGTACCAGGGCCTGCATTGGGAACAAATGCAGGAGGGCTTGCCCCGCAGGAGTCCCTGCTTAGCCTCCCTTCTGAGGAGGGCTTGCCCTCACTCAACCCCTAGTATGCCATAGGTGCTCAGTCTCTGTGGAGGGCTTTCCCTAACTTGGCTCCTAGTATACCATGGGTGCCTCTCTTTCACACACCAGAGAATGGGTGTGTTCTCTTCATCAGTTTTGAACACTCAGACATAGACACCCATCACAAAAAAACCGTAAAAGGTGATGCTACCTAGGTGCGGCAAAATGCATAGCCCAGCGTGTGCCGTGATGTTCACGGGTAGATGACTCCTGGGCAGGGTGTCTGCAGATGTGTCTGGGCATGGGTTGAGTTCATGCAGAAGTTTCTAGAGCCTTGAGAAGATGACTGGAACTGTTTAGGTGTAAGACTCACAACCTTCCAGGGAAGGTTTCCCCTCAGAGAAACACATCTGTATCTGCCTTAGGTTGCCCGGGCTTCTGTCATGCCCTAAAGAGCCTAGAGCCCAGAATGAGAGGAGCACAAGCACGTTTTCAGCCCATCTCTGTGCTAGTTACTGTCCCTGAATTATTTTACCTGATCCACCAAACAGCTAAAGAGGAGGGTCTCCTAAGCACGAAAATTCAGACGTGTTCCTTTGCCCTCTGGGGTTCTGGGTGAGAAGCAGCGGTAAGAGTTATTGGCACAAGCTTCCCATCAGACACCGCTACACAGCACCTACCAGCCACGGTCTCACTGGGTGCCGAAGTTCCCGTGAGTCCAATCCACCAGTTCCTATCCTGAGCGATGTGTCTCTGCAGGAACTGCTGGGTGTCTTCATCGTGAACGAAGACCAGATGGCCTCCATGCCCTTCACACCAGCCCTGGGCCCCATGGAAGGTGTGCCCCAGAGGCACGAACTCATAGCAAGCATCTCTGAAGAACACCTGGCTCTTTAAGCAGAGATGGCTTCCTTCTAACTTGGCCCCAGCAGCCCCAGCGCTCAGTACGAGCCCCAGAAGCAGCACACCGGCCGTGCTCATCCTGGGACCACGGCAGGAGTTGCAGGACGGAGCTCGTTCCTCGAGGCTTCATATTCTGCCATCCTCACAAGCACCCACCATCCATCTTCTGGTCTTTCTCTGCACCAAAAAATAACTCTTTTGTTTATGAGACAAACGACTCGGGATGAATGTGTCTGTGTTTTGACTTCACACGACTCTGTTCAATGCCTGTTTGAAAACCTATTCATATTCCAGTTGCTTCCAGAGAAAGACAAAGTTGCTATGATACCTGCTTGACAGATTCTTTACTGTTCATTTGTTTTTGTCATTACCTGAGTACCCAGTGTTTCCAGAAAAGCCATCAGCATGTGGGAGGTTTGTGATAAGACTGGCATAAAGTTAGTAATGGATGGCACCCATACAGAGTGGTACCCATATATAATCCCATTGTGTGGAACAGCATCTGTGACCGGATGATAACTTCCTCTGGTGTGGCCAGAATCTGATGCACATACAGGTCCCCTTCTGACTCATCATGCTATCACTTATACCTCCTTGAGGATAAAGCATCCCTGCAGAATTTATTTCACGTCATCCTATAATCTTTTATTCATCCTCACCCATCGTCTGAGCCATCTGGTAAGTGTCCAGGGTCCGAGGCCAAAATTTAAATATCTTATCTTTGTGCACAAGGCTCTGCTTAGTCTGGCCTCTGACAGTGTTTCAGTCCCTTCCTGCCCACCCTCTTACCCTTTAAGGCTTAACTGGAAACGACATTCCCGAGGCTGGGGAGCTGCCTCGGTGGGTAAGAGCAGAAGCGCACAAGCCTGGGTTTGATCCCCAGAACTCCTGTAAATAATCCAGGTGTGGGAGTGTGCAGATTTTAATCCAGCACTCCTGCAGCAAGATGGGAGGTATGGACGGGTCTTCTGTAAGAGCGGTACGTGTTCCTGACTGCCAAGCTCTCTGCCGCCCCATCTTTCTTTAAAACAGGAATTTGTTATGCCCCTCCATCTCTATCTCTCTCTCTCTATCTCTCTCTCTCTCTCTCTCTCTCTGTGTGTGTGTGTGTGTGTGTGTGTGCTTTCACCTTTACATGGGTTTCAGGGATCAAACTCAGGTCATCTCCCTGGCCCCAAAGCTTATGGTCTGTGCTGGGCTACATTCATAATTATCCTTGGACACTCACAGTCCAGGCCACTGTTGATACACCTCATACTGCTCTCCTTAAGTCTCTGCAACCCTTACAGGGAGGGACAGTGGCTCTTCACTTCATCTATCCTGTGACTGGCTCACTGGAGGATTGAGCAGATATCCACTTGACCCCATCTGTCAGTTTCTGGGGCAGACCCTTGCCTCCCACCCCCATTTCTTCAAACCTCACAGAATCCTAGGAGTGGTGCTGCCAGACACGGGAGGAGGGGCAGAGACGGGAGCAGGGCAGGATGTGGTGTCACTGGGTGACTCAGAAGCTGGAATTCAGACTGGGCAGAACTGGGCTGTTATCTGCAGAGGCCAAACTTCTGGTGACTTCCATCAGTAAACTATGTGAAAGGCTGCATGCAATGATAGCGTATCTCCTGGGTAAAGGCTTAGTTTATACTTCTAATGAGATGAGCTTGGGGACGTCAGACAGCACATGAAAATCTGCAGGCTAAATTCCATTTTCAAATTCTTAGAATTCTGATAAAGTGTAGGCTACCAGCCTTGGGATTCATCTTGGTGCATTTATCAGCTTTCAGTGTCCGTGGCCTCTGTGTCCTTGGGGCCCACATTTCTAGTAAACCAGGACACAACTGGCCTCGTGTGAGCTTATTTCTAGGGACCCGGTCAGCCATCTGAGCCTGTCGGTGGACTCAGTAACATGAAAGAAGAAAGATAGCATGTTTGCTTTAAATGGAACAATGTGTCCCCAAAGAGGACTCCAACGAGGCATTGGGGAGATGGCTTAATTGATGAAATGCTTTGCCAACAAACATGAGGACTGAGCTTGGTCCCTGGCATCTACGTAAAAAAGGCACACCTGTGCTACATCATCATAGTCCCAACCCTGGAGAGGTAGAAGCAGAGAGACACCTGGGGCTCATCGGCCAGTCAGACTAGACTATTTTCGTGAGCTCCAGGTCAGTGGGAGAACTCCAACCTGGTCTAAAAAGGAAAAAAATAAGAGATGGGCAACACCCAAAGTTGTCCCTGGCCTCCACATACATGTGCATGAGCATACACAAACACACAAAGAACCATTACAATATGTGTGCTCCATGGCCCCAGGGTTTCATTCCCCTAAAGGCAACACAAGTAAGGATTTATTGCAAGCAATCTATGTGGGAGGAGACCCAGAAACCACTGGCAGATCTTCCTCAGAAACCTGTTTATGGATCATAGAATCTTTGGGAGTCTCCCATCCCCCTTAGATGTTTGCCTCCCAGGGAGGGGGATCCGTGTACATGTGCTCTTGATGACAGGTGCTACATGGACACGAGTGTGTGTGTCCCACACTGTGTTCTGCATTTCCATCCAGCACAGTCTGCAAGGCTTCTCTGTGCTGTTAAAGATCAAGGTCATGGTTGTTGCCATGGTGATGCCCAAGCCTCTCTTCTCTCGTTTGTATGTATGGGTTTCTTGTTTACCTGCTCCTTGTTTGACTTTGCTGTCTAGGAAACACTGCCACGGATATCTTTAACAAACCCTTTCCCCTGGGAAGATCCATCTCTCGGGCACTGTACAGGGCTCTGTCAGGCCCCACCCTAACTTCATCCTTATGGAGGGCTTCTGCAGACAAGCACTGGCGTTCGTGGCCTCGCTCCTCATGTATGACAGAATGGAAGGGCCAGAAGTCAGCATCTCCCAGGAGAATGCAACACGACCAGCCAGTTAGCAGACAGTTACTTTGTGTGCCCGTTAATAGTGTCAGTTTGACTGGTCTAGAATCTCCCAGGAGACAACCCTCTGGCTGTATCTGGGAGGGATTATCTAGATTAGGTTGATTGACAGGGGGAAAGACCCAATTGTAATTCAAGTGCCAGAGAGGCAGATCTCTGGCTTTCCCTGGCCAGCAAGCCTAGCAAAATTGGCAAGTTTCTGGCCAGACAAAAACCATGTTTCAAAAATAAAGGTGGTGAACACCTGAAGAATGACATCCAAGGTTGTCTTCTGGTCTTTACCTGTACACACATGTGTACAACGCACACACACACACACACACACACTCAGGGATAGGGAATGTGACAAAGGTGGAGGTTGGCAACAGGGGATCTTACAGTGCCAAAGCCTTGCTTCTCATTGGTAGCCCAGCACCCACGTAAACTACAGGCACCCTAGTCACTCTACAGAGTGGTCTGTCACGCACAGCCTCACCCCAGCTTTTGGATATGCTGTTTCCTTGACCAAGGTTGTCTCTTCAATGCTTGTGTACCCATGCTCTTTCTCCAGAACAGCTCCAAAACTGACCCCTTCCCCCCAGGCCTACTAAGGTCTCACGAGAGCTAACTGACTCTCCTTTCCCGTCCTCCGAGCAGACTGATCTTCTTCCATCTTGGCATGACTCGAAGGTATCAGCAAGCTCTCAAAGAGGACAGGAGAGAGCTATGGTAAAACATCTGGCTGTGAAGATGAATCTAGAATTGCCTTCACCCATTTTTACCCTGTCTTTGCTTCCTCACTGTCTTGAGCTGAGTTGCATCCCTCGAAAAGATCCACTGTATGGTCGCCCAATTGAGTGTAGCGTCATTTGGAGCCAGCTTTGCCACGGTATCAGGCTGAGATGCGGCTCCATGGGGGGTAGAATGGGCCCTAGCACAGTGACCAGAGCCCTGACAGTGAAACTTGGTCATAAAGACACGGAGGAAAGAATGCCACAGGGACATGGAGGCACACAGTTCAGCGCTGCATTTGTACACCAAGGACCACCAAGATCGCATACACATGGCAGAACCTGGGGGACACAAAAAGGCCGACCCTCAGAGCCCTCCGAAAGGTCATGGCCCTTTTGACACCTTCATGTCCAGCGTGTGGCCTCCAGAACAGGTGGTCAGTTCCTGGTTTTAAGCTGACCAGTTTGTGATGCTCTCTCTGTACGGGACACCCAAGGACCCAAGTGCAGTGGCCACAGCAAGTGTCTGTTCACCGCGTAGCTACAGAATACTTACAGTGTGCCACACACAGTGTTCTCTTCCGTAAGGGCAACTGCTGCCTCTGCGGGGACTTTGCCTTTCACCTTTAAACCTGAAAACCAAGATGTGGCCCTTATCTCCCCAGCTTACCACCCCGGCTAATTAGCAGCACCATCTAGAACTTAACTTAATTGGAAAACTGCAAAATAATTTAGATATGATAGCACTATCTCCTACCGGGAAACAGTCACTCGCGATGGGCCAGGACTTCTGGCAAGAGATAAAGAGTTGCAAAATAAGACTGTTGAGATTTTTATAACACAATTTGTATTTTTTGTTGATTTCAACTTTTGCTTTGTGTATGTGTGTGTCTGTGTGTGTGTGTCTGTGTGTGTGTGTCTGTGTGTGTGTTTGTTGTTATTATTGTTTTACAGGATTACTCTCTGAGTTCAACTGCCACCATCTTCAGGATGGGCCTGCTCCCAAAAAGATTATCACAGCTGGGCTTGTTGACCGTCAATGTCCCTTTTTGGAAGCAGAGGACAGGGAGGGTTGGGACACCCTCAGTGCAGTATCCAGTCACCCCTCCCAACCAGTTGGGTGCAATTATGCCCTAACTGAACACGGCCTCAAGGCCTCCGAGAAGGACAGAGGGATGTAGGTGGGGATTAGACGAGACAGCTCCATCATCCTGGGGACAGACCTTCTAGAGTGGCCACTTTAAGGCCACCCACCCCCTGCCTGTGACTGTAATCCCTTACCCAATGCTCTGAAAGTCAGTCTGATATACTCATTGGTTCCCCAGAGTGAACGAGGGTGAAACAGTCCCTGGGTTTGCCGTTGTGGGCCTCTCCCTCATGGAAGGAATTTTAGCAACATGTATGTGTTTATGTATGAGTGAGTACATGGATGTGCAGGCCAGAAGTCAATCTTGGGTGAGATTCCATTCAATTTTTGAGACAGGGTCTCTTTGGCCTGGCGTTCACCAAGTAGACTAGTCTGGCTTGCCAGGGAGCCTCAGGAATCCCCCTGTCTCTGCCCCTCCTGCTGTCCTGCGAATCACTCTGTAGACCAGGCTGACCTTGAACTCACACAGATCTGCCTGCTTCTGCCTCCCTGGTGCTGAGATTAAAGGCGTGTGCCACCACCACTGCCTGGTTTCACACGAGTTCTGGACATTGAATTAGGTTCTCAGGCTTACGTTACCAGTACTTTGTTGTGAGCCATCTCCCCAGCCCACCATGTCTACATGTTAGCCTCATGAAACCATCCTGTGGGATAGGTTGATCCATAAAATGGGACACACACACGCACATACACACACACACATGCATGCACACACACGCACACATACAAATTGGCGGTGGCTGCTGGTGACTCAGTTTGGAATCCCCATTTTGTCTTGTGATGTTTGTGCATGGATTTTGTTTGATAATAAGTAGTCAATTCAGCTTTTAGCCTCCTTTCCCAGGTGTACATGGATAGGACACATACAGAGGCAGGGGGACAGCTTATAGGAGCCAGTTCTCTCTTTCCACCACGGGGGTCCTGGAGATTGAACCCAGGTCATCAAACTTGGAGGAAAGAGCATTTACTGACTGAGTCATCTTGCTCTCCCAGGTGTAGCACAATTAATAAAAAACCCAGAGATAGATATTAGGGTTCAACCTAAAAATCAGAGAAGTAAAGCAGCCAGTCACTGGCTCTTACCTTGACCGCAGTCTGAAATGGCGATCCTGCCTTCAGGAATCTCAGAATGAGACTGACTGAGAGCTGTCTTCTCCCGTTTTATATTCCTCTCTAGTGCTGGGATTAAAGGTGTGCACCACTCCACCTGGCTTCTATGGTAAACTAGTGTGGCTAGTGGGATTAAAGGTGTGTGTCACCACTGTCTGGTCTGTAAGGCTGGCCAGTGTGGCTGTTTTACTCTCTGATCTTCAGGCAAGCTTTATTTATTAAAATACAATTTATTTATTAAAATACAAATGAAATATCACTACACCCAGGGCCACAATTACTAAAGCTCAGGCTGAGTTTCAAACCCAAGTCCTCTATCTTTTAACTGGAAGCTCCTTCTCCTCCAGTAGTGTAATTTCTCCCCTGATCTGTTGATGCATCCCAGACACCTGTCCAAGGAAGGATACAGCTTTCACAGCCTGGAATAAATAATTCTGGCATGGACACATGTGTTTGGACATGATAGCAGCATAAAGAGATAGGTTATCAAGGGACTTCCTGGAAATGTGGGGCAGAGGGAAATGCTTTCTAAGAGAAGACAGAAAAGATAATGGGCTTTGGGATTCCCATGTCATTGCACCCTACTGCATAGTGAGGGGAAAGGAGGCTCAGAGAGTGTGGCATGACCAGGCCCTCAGACACTCCAGCCTGGTGCCAGTCAAGCTCTCCACTCTTCCTGCCAATGGGCTCCTCAGCTCCAGCTGTGCCCAGTAGAGTCATCTGGAGACAGAAAACACCACTCACCGGCTCTGCTGAGATTCTGAGTCAGAGGGTCTGGAGCCCAGCCCGGCACCGGCATTTTGCGAGCTCTCACTAGGCGCCGGCAGAACGCAGACAGCGTAGGAAGCACAGGCTGTTCTAGAACTCTCTGACACCCTGAAGACACTCTCAGCTCAGCCCCCACCCTCCTCCGCAGCTGGGTATGTGAAGGCAGACACTATGGCCTCCTCTCTTCCTCTCTTCCCAAACCGTGTGTGTGTGTGTGTGTGTGTGTTGGCAGGTGAGCAGGTGTGCATTACATGATAGGGTGTGCATTCACATGTAATGTAATCATGTGTGTAGGCCAGAGGACAGTTTTGACAGTTGCCTTCTCCGGTACCATCTGCCTTATTTATTTTTGATGCATGATCCCTTCTTGGCCTGGAATTTACTGAGAAGGCTAAAGCAGTTGGCCAGCAGCGAGAGAGTCACCTGCCTCTGCCTCTGCCTCTGCCTCTGTAGCACTGAGAGTATACACAAGTAGAACCAGGCTTGGCTCTTTTCTTTCTTTCTTTCTTTCTTTCTTTCTTTCTTTCTTTCTTCTTTTTCTTTTTTTTTTTTTTTTTGTAAAATGAGTTCTGGGGATTGAACTCAGGTCTGCCTCATGTTTGCAAATTAAATACTTTTCTGACCAAGCCATCTCGCCCACCCCAAGTCATCTTTATTTTAAAAATGTATTTACTTACATAAAGCAGAGAAATTGTACACATGTGTGATGCCCCATGATGCTTTGACCCCTGTACGTGCTGTGTAGTGTGGAACCCAGGTCCATCCCAGCCTTCTGTTGCTCTCCCCACTCAGGCATCACTCTGAGCAGCGGGCATTGTGAGTTCACCAACTCCCACCCAGTGCCCTGGAAAAGTCAACGTAGATTTCAGGCAATGGCATCGTATCAATGGCTCATAGATGTGAACATCGGGGACACCCTAGAGCCAAAGATGGCCATGGTTTCTCCCTCCTGACAGCCCAGGTTTAATCAAAGGGTTTCAGCTGGACTGGCCTTCGCCCCAAGGATCCTCCTGTCTCTCTCTCAGTGCTGGATTTATATAGAGGCTTCGGGTGGAACGCAGGTCCTCACGCTTGCACATCAAGCCTTGTCCCCAGCCCCTGAAGCTGTTTGGTGTTTTAATTACTCTTTGGTTCCTGATGGCAGCCTTTTCTTCCCTGTCTTTGTTTTTTAAATAGGTACGTGACACATTTTTGTTCCCTTTTTCCAAAAGAAAGCCAATCAACTGTCCAGTCATATGATTTATAAGAGTGGGAAGGAACTAGGTCCTTGGTCAAACACACGCCCACATGTGCGTATGAACACACACACACACACACACTCATTGCCAGAAGGTGAAGTTGTCACCAACCCACACCATGCAATAATGTGATCGATGCATTTGATGGTTCCCCAGCTTGAAGAACCTTTGCTGGTCCTGAATATCTCCCCGTCCAACCATAAACACATCCAATTCTCAGGATGGGCTAGCTCAGGCATCCTAACTCAGCGGAATGCACTGCATCCTCTCTGCCCACTTAAATCAGAGCCTTCCTTGGTTAAGCCAAAAGTGAAAGCAGAGAGGAAGAGTTGGAAAAACACTAACAGGATTAAAGATTATCTGTAACACATGACTTGGGAACTGACCTTTGACAAAACATCATATAAATTACCCAGTAGCTTCCGGCAGCAGGCAGAAACACAGACCTGCAGAGAGGAAGGAAGGAGAGGGAGAGAAGGAGAGAGGGAGTGCGGAGGGACAGATGAAGTCGTAAAGGAACAGAGGGCAGGAAGACAGGAGCACACACGGCAGGGTGTCAGGTCTGCTCCAGTAACGTCCTCCTCACTGCCATCCGCCAGTCCCATGGAGATAATATTTGGCAGGAATAAGAAAGAGCAGCTGGAACCAGTTTCGGCCAGAGTGACAGGTGAGACGTCTATGCTTAGGTGGGCATCTCTCTTTCTGTATTACAAGTTGCTGTTGGAAGCCTGAAAACCCATGCATGAGAACAAGATAAGGCAAGATCCCCAAACCGTTTCTGTGGGAACCTGGGTGTGTTTGCAGATGCTAACTTAGTCTCCAGGGAGAGAGCTGTCCCTTTCCGCTGTCCCCTGAAGATTGCCTGGAGAGATAGCCACAGTGTAAACAAGGAGACTGCTGACAGCTCACACGAGTGGGGTCTTTCCACCATGTGGGTCCCAGAAATCGAACCCAGGTGTCAGGCTTGGATGCCAGTGACTTCACCTGCTGTGCCATTTTGTTGGCCCTCCGGTGGAGTTTTCCAACTGCGGGGTCGCCTTAGAAGTTGATCGGAGCCTTCCCAGCTTTCTTATATATTTTCCATGATTATCAAGGTAATATTCAATGGATATATGTTCAATTATATGTAACAGGTGAATATTAAGATATAAAAGACAACTTTAAAGCATCATTATTCGAGTATATTTCCTTCAAGTGTTTTTTAAGCTTTTAATTATCTTTAATCGTGCGTATGTGTCTATACCTGTGTTTGGGTGTGTAAATATGAGTGCGGGTATCTGGGAAGACCAGATGTGTTAGACTCCCCTAGAGCTGGAGTTACAGTTGGTTATGAGCTACAGTGGGTCCTCTGGAACTGGAAGAGCAGTGAGTGCTCTCAACCACTGCGCCATCTTCCCAGATTCTCTCAAGTTTTCATAAGACAGATGTCTTCATTCGGCTTACTACAGTTGTGGTGAAACTTCAGGACCAATGCAAGTTGGATAAGAAAGGGCTCATTTGGCTTACATTTCCATGTTACTGTTCACCATCAAAGGAAGCAGACAGAGCAGAAACTCAGACGGGGCAGGGACCTGGAGGCAGGAGCTGATGCAGAAGGGATAACGCCTTAAAGGGATGCTGCTTTCTGGCTTGCTCCCCATGCCTTGCTCTTCATAGGAAGGAGAGAGCTGACCCCTGAAAGTTGTCCTCTGAACGCCATACACACTTGAGGGCAAAAGTCATACTTGGGTGTCATTCCTCAAGATGCCATTCAGTTTGTTATTTGAGACAAGATCCCTGGCCTGGAGCTTGTCATTCACTTTGTCTTCACCCTGGTCCAGAGCTTGCCCGTTTGGTTGCCAAGTCTCAGGGATCTGCCTGTCCCCACCTCCCCAGCACTGGAATCACAAGCACGTGCCATCATGCCTGAGTTTTTATGTTGATCTGGGAGCCACGCTTAGATCCTCATGCTCGTGCAGGAAGGACTTTACCAAGGGAGCCATCCCTAGCTTCTAGAGTGTTCTTCCGTGCCTTAGTGAGGCAAATGTTCTCCCTCTCAAAGCTATCAGTGTAGCCCTGGGCTGCAGTGCTGCCTCCAGAGAATTGTGTTTGGAGTATCTATTCTTCTATCTCTTTCATGGACAGAGAGCAACCTCAGGCTAGAGATGGTGTCTATTCTCCTTGGTCATCCTCAGCGCTAGCAAACTTCCAGTCCCGTTGCACCATTTTGAGAAAGGACCGTGGGGCAAACAGACAAACAATGAGAAGCTGTACCCACCCTGTGTGCTCAGTTCCTTTTCAACGCCTCCCCCTCACTTTTTGAGATTTTTTTTTTTTCACTTTGATCATGGAATCTGGCAACTAAACAATTTATCTTTTAACAGGCACTATTCCAGCATGGCTGCAGGGGACCCTGCTTCGAAATGGGCCTGGGATGCACACGGTGGGAGAGAGCAAGTACAACCATTGGTTTGATGGCCTGGCCCTTCTCCACAGTTTCTCCATCAGAGATGGTGAGAACCCAGCGTGAGTTTTCTGTTGCCATGGTAACAACAGAAGTTTGTTCTCTTTCTGTCTTGTGGGGTCAGAAGTCTGAAACTGATCACGCTGGGAGTAGTGCCAAAGTATTGGCAGGGCTGCTTTCCTTCTGGAAGTTCTGGGGAGAATCCATTGCCTTGCTACGCAAGATTTCAGAAGCTGCCTGTACCCTTGGCTTGTGGCCCCATCCCTGTCTCAAACCAGTGGCATAGCATCTTGATGCTTTCAATCTCTTTGTCTCTTCTCCTCTTCTTTCTTCTCCACTCATGTTCCTTCCCTTCTCCTTCCCTCCCCTCTCCTCTTCCACCTTCTCTCCCCTTCCTCTTCCTTCTCTCCCTTCCCTCCTCCTATCTTCCTCCTCCTTTTCGATATTCTCCATCCTACCCCATCCTCCTCTTTTCTCCCCAACTTCTTGCTCTCTCTCACTCTCTCCACTCATCAGTACAACCTCGCTGACCATCCCCCATCACATCTCCCCCTTAGAAGGACCATCAGATCATCACCAGTCTGATAACCCCAATGCTTTAACTGAGTAAGACCCACAAAGTGACTTCCATCACACTGGTACCACAAGGGTTCGGATGCAGGCTGATCTTGGGGAGGGCATTACCCAGTCTACTGCAAGCAACCTGGAAAGACGCCCAAGGTTCTTTGTCATTTCATCTTGTGATAGAATGTGCCACGGGATGAGCAGTGATAGAGAAGGTGACAGGCTAGGAATTCAGACATGCCTCTGATGAAAACAGGAGGCCAGGCTGAAAATAAGCCAGCTGAGCACACTGCTTGCCATAACCATCGTGGCAATGTGTCCTGGGCCCTCTCCTATCAGAGTCTCCCACATTTTCCACACAACCCTCTAAGTGTGGTCAGATTGCCAACTGGACCTCCAGTGGTCCCTCAATGTGTAACAGTGGAGGCAGAAACACAGAATATCAGGTCCCCCACCTTCCTAGTTCAGAAGAGAGCATGTGCAGAGAAATTGGGTTCCGGGCAGGTAAAGAAGAAAATGGGAGTTGTTGTTCATTTTGTTTTGGACATTTTTCTTGTATTTATTTTAGTTCTCATAAACTAAAGGTATGTATCAGATGTTGAACCTGCCCCCAGATTGTATGGAAGTTTATATGACTATATAAGACCTAGGGACCACAAATGAGAAAAAGCCTCCAATATTTATCTTCCTGAGACTGGCTTAATTTGCTTAATATAATAATCCCACGTCCATCCATCTTCCTGCAAATGTCACAACTTCATTCTTTTCAGCTTAGAGAAAATGGAATTGTATACACTAACCATACTTTCTTTACCCACTCTTCTGTTGTCAGACACCTAGGTGGGTTCTGCACAGCTATTGCCAATGGAGGTGCAGTAAATGTGGGTGTGCAGGTGACCCCAGAATGTGTTGCCTTAGAGCAACACCCAGGAGTGGTAAAGCTGAGTCATGTGGTAGATCTAGTTTTAGTTTAGTTTTGTGGGTTTTTTTTTTTTAAGATTTAATTCAACTATGTATATGTTATTGCGTCTGTGTATGGGTATGTGCATGTGAGTGCAGTATGCTAGGAGTCCAGAAGAGGGCACTGGATCACCTAAAGCTGGAGTTGCAGGAGGTTGGGAGCCATCCATGTGGGTGCTGGGAACTGAACTCCAGGTCCCCTGTAAGAACAGCAAGAGCTCTTAACTGTGGATCCATTTCTGCAGCCCTTATTTTTAGTTTTTGAGAAACTTCCAGCTGACTTCTAAAGTGGTTGGAGTAGTTTTCATTTCCATAGGAGTGGATCATGGCCGTGCTCACTGGGGTGAGATAGTGTCTCAGTGTAGCTTTGAATTTTATTCCTCTGATGGTTAGTGAGGTTGGACATCTTTTCATATGCTCACTGGCATTTCGTGTTGGTATTTCGTTCTTTGCAAACCTTCTGATCATTTAGTAGCCCACTTGTTTCTCTAAGAAAGTGAGGGACAGGATGGGCATGGTGGTGCACACCTTTTATCTTGGCACTTGGGAGACAGAAGCAGGAGAATCTCTGTGAATTCCAGGTCATCCTGGTCTTCTGGAGCAAATTCCAGGACAGTCAGAGCTGGATAGTAAGACCCTGTCTCAAAACAAAAACAAAAATAAACAAAAAAAAGAAAGTGGGCTGGAGAGATGGCTAGTGGTTAAGAGCACAGGTTGCTCTTGCAGAGAACGTGGATTTAGTTCCCAGCACCCACGTGATGGTTCCCAGCCATCCACAATGCCTGTTCCAAAGGACCTCCTTATCTCCATGGAAACTGCATGCGAACGGGACACATTCATACATGCAGGCAAACACTCACACACATAAAATAAATAAATATTTTTAAAAGTGAAAAGGCAGAAAAATAGTCTGTGGTCTTCACAGTAGACCACTAGAAGTTAATGCTTTAAAAACAGTGAGGACTAAGCATGATGGTCTCCGTGAGTTCAAGGCCAGCCTGGTCTACAAAATGAGTTTCTGGACAGTTGGAGCTACATAGTGAGACCCTGTCTCAAAAAAAAAATAAAATCAATTGAAGACTGGGTAAAAGAGAAGGAGCAGAGAAGAAGGAAGCTGGAAAGGGTAGAGAATAGGTTCCTTCATCAAAATGTAAAGGACTTCAAAATAGAACTGTTTGTTTAAAGTACTGACAGAGAATGATATCCGTCTCCATCAACAAAGAGACTGTTTCTAGGAGATAAAGTCATCCCACTGGGATCTGAGCATTGGTGTGCAAGTTCATGTATATGTGTGAGAGTATATGCAGCATGTGCATGGGGGGTTGTGGTGTGCACGTGTGTGTGGTGTGTGTTAGAGTGTGTGGGTGGACACACGTGTGTATAGTGTGTGTGCGCATACATGTTGTGCATGTTGGGGGTGTTGGAGTGTACACGTCTGTGCGATGTGTGTTGGGGTGGGTGTAGATGCACAGTACTGTGATACGTGTCAGGGTGTAGGTATGGTGGATGTATGTGTAGTGTGTATTGAGTGTGGGTGCACACAACTGTGTGTGGTTTGTACACATGTGTGTGAGCACATGTTGGGTAATGTGGATATACGTGTGTATGTGGGAATAGGCGGTCACAAGTGTGTGTGGTGTGTGTCAGAGTGGGTGGGTGGACATGCCACCGATATGAAATATTTCTCCAAGAGGCTGAAATCGCTGACCCAGGCTTCCGAAAGTGGTTCCCCCCTGTGAAAGAGGCTTCAGGGGTCAGGACAACCTTCCCAGTCAGTGTTCTAAACCTGTGTCTTCCCTGGACAAACACCAGCATGGTGGAAGGCATTGCCAGTGACTAGGCCATACTGGGCAAGGTGAGTCTCAACTCCTGGATGGAAATGGGGAGTAGAGGGACACACTTAACATCTCGTTATGAGTCTCCAGTGAGGCTCTATGTAGTGTAAGCTGGAGATACAGCTATTAGTAGAATATTCAACTAGCATATACAGAGTCCTGGGTTTCATTCCCAGCACCGCATAAACTAGGCGTGGCAGCATATGCTTGTCATCCTAGCAATTGGGAGACAGAGACAGGAAGATCAGGAGTTCAAGCTCAACCTTGGCTAGAGCAAGTTCAAGGTCTGCCTGGGCTACACGAGACACCCACACCCATACCCACACCCACACACGAAACATCCACATTTTTTAATGTGTGTAAATGAACTTACGCTCCAAATTCTCTTCTTATTGTAGTATGCACCGGCATGAAAGAGGCTTGTCTGGGTGGCACACCTCCCCCTGGCCCCCAGGAAAGCCCCTGGAATGGCTGACATCAATTTCAAAGCCCCAGAAAATGCCAGGCTGACAAGTGTCTGTTTCTTCTATTTCAGGGGAGGTCTTCTACAGAAGCAAATACTTGCAGAGTGATACCTACAGCACCAACCTCGAGGCCAACAAAATCGTGGTGTCTGAGTTTGGAACAATGGCCTACCCAGACCCCTGCAAAAACATCTTTTCCAAGTAACATTCCCTTCTGAATCTTAACCAATTTCATGCTCTTCTGATATCTTTGATGGTCAAAGCAGACCATATTTTCTCCCTTAGTAGTTTTCTTCAGGGTAGATAAAACGCCGCGTGACTGGTCTGTCACCATGGATGCTGTGTGATTCTTGATCACTGACGGCAAGAGAGACAGAGAGCAGTTGACAAATTGTCAGATGTTCTCCTGCCTGACTGGTGGGAGAGTGTTTGGACCTTGTCAGTCAAAATTACAAATGTGTGTTTCCCTTTGGTCTACAGATACACTTGCTCGTGTCTGAAATGACAGACAGACAAAGTTATTCCTGGCTATATCATTTGTTATGGTAAAAGCCGCACACAGCCCTGATGTCACTGCCAGAAATCTGGCTGAATACCTGACCGCAAAACTGTATAAGAGAATGCCTCAGTGGGGCAAAAAAGAAATGAGACCACTAGCTATGCTGTACAAAAAAAATTCTAAGATGCATTAAGTTAAGAAGGTGTTTGTTTGTTTGTTTAGATCCAGGTAGGCTGAGAAGGTGGCTAGTGGGTAAGAGCACTTGATGAAGGGAAGCGTGAAGTCCTGACTTCAAATCCCCAGAACTCTTGTAAAAGCTAAGCATTTTCACAAACACGCATGTAACGCAGCACCGTGTGAGAAGGAGACAGGCGGGTTGCAGGGGTTTACAGACTGCCAGCCTAGCTCCAGGTCTAATGGGAGGGAGATCTGCTCAAGAGAGTATGGTAAAGAGTGAGAGGCAGGACACCTGACATCTTCCCCTGGCCCTGTGCACACATATGGCTACGTGTACCCGCACACACATACAAATGTGCATGAACTACACACATACCACACACACACCTTAAAAAAAAGGTTCATAAATGTGTTCTCTGTTCAGGGAGAAAAAAAAACAGAAATTAAGACTAGGTTTGTTTTTGCACACACAGAGCATAGAGAGATCAGTTTTCAGAAGCTGACGAATGAGGGGGAGGGGAGATTTTTCTGGGACACATCTGAAGCCATCTGGGTTATGAAATAGATGTGTATGTTACACCTTCGACAATTAAATTCTTGGCTAGAGTCAGGCCTGCTGCCACTATCTCCCTTCCGATACACTTCAGACAGGAGAGAACTATGGAAAGATTCGAGGTGGATTGGCCAAAGATCGAAGGCTGCTTCCGCTTTTTCAGGGTGACATCATCCATCCCCGGAACAGGGTGACTCGCCCTAGCAGGTGGACTGAACTGGGGAGGCGTCAACAAAGAAAAGGGAGTGGGCTGGAAGGACTTCAGAACCACACCTGGAGGAGAGTCCCTGCAGTTACATCCTCTGCCAGTAGGCGGAGCACCACTCAACACTTGCATCTGATGTTTGCAGTTTGCCATTTGGCAAAATGAACCATGAGTCTTGGCTAACATGAATTTGTTTTCCTTTTTGCCAAAACTAATTCCAGAGCTGAGGATGTAGCTTAGTAGAGTGTTTACACAAAGTCCTGGGTTCGATCCCAGCACAAGCTTAGACTAGATGTGATGGACCAATGCCCCATGCCTGGGCAGTCTCTCACTGAACTCGGAGCTAAACAAAGGCAGCAAGTCTCCAGCAATCTGATTGTTTCCACTTGGGTTACAGTGTGTGTGACCATGCCTAGCCAAGCACTCAGGAGGTGGCATCAGGATGATCAGAAATTCAAGGACATCCTTGTGCACATATCAGGTTTGAGGCTAGCCTGGGACAAATGAAATCTTGTTTTGAAAGAAAAACAAAATAACCCCAAATCATTTCTTGAGAAATTGATGTTCAATGAGGACTCAGATTCTGCCAAAGCAGAGATGATCTGTTTTGCTAGGTTTTGGCAGGGGTCGGGGCGTGGGGGGGGGAGTGGGGGGTGAGAAGGTGGGGATGGTATTATGGGTACATGTCTGATATCTGCATGGCAACTTACCATAGTTGAAAGCATATCAGCTCCTGCTGGCTCCAGTTGAAGAGCCCCTCCTGTACTTTTGACACGCAGGAGGGGTGTCATATGGCCACATTACCCCAGTACCTCACTTGCTGACTGACTCCACGTTGTGGAATGTGTGGGGAACCTGATACCTGAGTCCTCCAGATTCCTCAAGTGGCCCATGGAGACCAGAGACTTTTCTCTATTGCTGAAGCAGAACATGTTAAATGATAAGAAGGCAAGTCCCAGAGAACAGAACTACCCAGCCACAGGGACTAACCCAGCCCCCTCTCTTTCCAGAGCTTTCTCCTACCTGTCCCACACCATCCCCGATTTCACTGACAACTGCCTGATCAACATCATGAAGTGTGGAGATGACTTCTACGCCACCACAGAGACCAACTACATCAGGAAGATCAACCCCCAGACTCTAGAGACCCTGGAGAAGGTATCGCAGGCTTACAGTCAGCGCCCGCATCTGACCCGAGAAAGGAACCCCACTCCCCACCCCAGGGGGATGGCAAGCTGCCTACGAGGAGCTCACTGGAAGGTCCCCTCCTCTGATGCCATGGTGCTTGTTGTTTCTCTCTAAGAAGGAACTGCAGGGTCTCCATCTTTGTGGCTGTCCTGGTGCCCGGTGGTTGTTGTATACAGCTCAGTCATGTTCAGTTTAAGTATATTTCAGTTAACCGTGGAACACATGCGCAATAGCGGTCCTAAAGATGGTTCCACCTACCTACACGGTAGCTATCTTATCTGATAAACTCTATGACGTCCACAGAGTAAAATCTCTTCACAATGCCTTTCTCATGTGTCCCCACAGGGCTGGAGAGATGGCCCTGTGGTTAAAAGTATGTACTGCCCTTAAAGATAATCCGAGTTCAGTTCTCAGCACCCAGGTTGGGTGGATCACAACCATTTGTTAACTCCAGTTTGAGGGGATCAGATGCCCCCTTCTGGCTGACAGGGGTACTGCACTCATAGGTGTGCACATACACACACACACATGCACACACACATCACAATGCACGCACACAATACTCTCATATGTATGCAAATACACACACACAATTTTAAAAATAAATCTTTAGAGCATCTCCCCATCCCTAAAAGTGGCACAGACTAAGCCACTTAAGATAATAGATATCTACTGTCTGCATAAATGTAGGCCACAATTCTAAATTCAAAGTGCCAGCAGGACCAGGCTCTGGTAGTTTGTAGGAGAGTATCCTTCCTGTGTTTCCCAGCTCCTGGACATACCACTTTAGTCTCCATCTCCTCGATCCCGCAATATCCTTTGTGTCTGTATGTTCCAATTCCCCATGTTCTATAAGCACACAGTTATGAGGTCACAGCTCACTCTCCTGTGGTATGACATCATCTTGTGATTACACATTCAAAGATGTTACTGCCAAGTGAGGCCACAGTCACAAGCACTGGGATTAGGACTTCCCTCTGTATATTTGGAAGACAACCCAGAGTCATAGCCATGGATCTTAGCACCCAGGGGTTCTACCCGCAGTGACCTGCAGAGGGTGGTATTACTCAGAAAGCAAGGGCACCTGCAGACAGTGCCTTCCTGGGAAGGGCTGGGCCGATATTCTCGTGAAAATCAATAGACCTGGGTTCAGTTTTCTTCCGCCACTTCCTCAAAGCCACGGTGTTGTCATAAGGCATTTGAACGATCTACTAAATTGAACGCTTTTCTTAGCTGGGAAATGGTGTCCAGTTCTGTGTAACTAGGTGGTGAGGGCCCAACTGATGCATGATGGGAAATACCGGATGGGCCAGAGTCCTACCTAACTCTTGGCTGGCTGTGTTGTCCTGAAGAAGGACAAACAGCTAGTCCCTGGCCATCCCATTGTTCTTCATCTGTGGTTTGTTCTGAGCAGAGTTCATAGTTCAACTTGCTAGTAGAATTCATGAGTTTTAGTAAACGGTGTTATGACCTCTGTTTCCAGAGTAATGCCCTGAGAGGCCTGGAGGGCAACATCTCTGCCTCTTTGGATCCAGCAGGGGCGGAATTTGAATGACTTAATGAAACCAGCACAGAGCACAGGCTGAAACTGGCTGGAAGATGACAATCTCCCTGCCCTGACCATTGTTGGGAGCCTTCTGTCACTATACGCTGAAGATCCTGACAGGACCAGAATGTGGGATGGGCACACAAATGCGCGCATTTGTGCGCACACAAGCACACGCACCGCACGCACGCACATGCGTGCTCACTAGCTTCCCACACCTGATTGGTTGCAGAAGCACCTCCTAGTGCAAGGTCATCTTAGGTCATGAGAGTAGACATCTCTTTTTTGTTGTTTTGTTTCATTTTTTTTTTTCCAGAGAGGGTTTCTTTGTGTAGCATTGACCATCCTAGAACTCGCTCTGGAGACCAGGCTGGCCTAGAACTCACAGAGATCCTCCTGCCTCTGCCTTGCAAGTGCCAGGATTAAAGGTGTACGCCACCACCTCCTGGCTAAGACATTTCTTTAAAGGCAAAGTATGCCTTTCTTTTCCACTTGGGAGATGTGCCCAGAGATCCGCCTTTCTAGACCCAGGCTTAGTCAGGTGTTCCTTAGACCCCATCTTCTGTCTTTTGAAGACGAAGTGGCTGTTGTATTTTGCAGGTTGATTACCGGAAGTATGTGGCTGTCAACCTGGCGACCGCACACCCTCATTATGATGCAGCTGGAAATGTCCTTAACATGGGCACGTCCATCGTGGACAACGGGAGGACAAAATATGTCATGTTTAAGATCCCTGCCACAGCGCCAGGTAGGTCACTCTGGGATCTGACAAAGCAAAGACAGCTAAGTGACCCTCGCTGATGAGCCCCAGATCTGTGTTTGTGACACACAGCTCAGTGCAGAACTTTCCCCCTTGGATTTTCCAGATGACCTTCAATTCAGGTTTGTCGTTTAGGCAAAATCCAAAAATCCCTTCGGGAAACACTCAGTTTTCTCTGAGGTTATTTTGGATAAAGGAAATCCTGTCACTATTTTAACCTCCTGGGTTTAGGCTCCGAGTCATGAAATCACTATTTAATTTATCCTCCCACCCACCCATTCACCCATTGGTCCATCCATCTATCCATTCATGTATTCTCCTGCCCACTCAGTCAGCCATCCATCCACTCATCTATCCAACTCTCCATTTATCTGTCCATCTATCCATCTACCCATTCGTCTATCCGCTCATCTGCTCACCTGTACTCAACCGTCCATCTCCCCATCTATTCTCCTACCCAACAAACCATCCATCCATCTATCCGTCCATTAACCTATTATATCTATTTTAACCGCTCCTCCATCCACCCACCTGTGTAGTTAATCATCTATCTATCTATCCATCCATCAATTTAGCGTATTCTAACTTTAAGGATGAGTTAGTCATTTTTTTTAAAGACTCCTGACAAACTTTTGCATGCCAAGATTGTGCCACCCCCTCCATCCTGCAGCCAGGCTCCCAGGGCTGTCGGGGTGCTCAGCCCTGCTGGGATCCACTCCAGATCCACACCCTGTTCCTGGGGCCTTCTGGAACTCCTCCTCTTAGGGCCGGGTCCTGGAGCAAAGCCCAGGCCAGTGATTGCATGTTCCTGAGGGGGAAGAGGCTCTCAACCACCTCTGTTTGTCCAGGACCCTCCTGGTTGCCACACCCAGCCGATGAGGCCTTAAAGGGCATTTGACCTGACCTTCTGACCTAGGTAACAAGTTTCTATCTGTGACCCTGAAAGTCCCTGCCTGCTCCCTACCCCCACAGTCTGTAGAAAACTACCAGGCTCTGCCAGAATCTGGAAGCACAGCCTCCCCCACCCCCAGGTCCAAAGGTGCCATGAATATTGTTAAGTGACCCTCAAGTTACTTGGGCTGGTGAAGGATATGTGATCCAGTTGTCCAGCATCCTGGTGTGTCAGGCAGCAGTCTTCTGGGCATTTTTATGTACTGCCTCATATGACAGGGGCCCGTGAGACTCAGAAGATTAGGTGATATGGTGTTGGTCACATAGCTTACAGGAGCCCTGAACATCATGCAAGAGGCCGTCTCAGCTTCCCGCTGGTGCTCTATATCCCAGACCTGAGCCTTTCATCTTGGTTTGTTCTGTGTTCTCCATTGGCAGAGAAACTAGCCCACAGCCCCACAGCATCCCCTCCCACCCGCCAGCTGTTTACAGCGTGCACAGGTGGCCGCACAGAGGTGGGGACATTGACAGGGAGCTCATTATAAATCAGCCCCAGGACTGGGTGGGGAGGCCTTTTGCCCAAGGCTGATTCATGCTTACAAAGGACTCACAAAAACAGAACACACAGACAGACAGACAGACAGACAGACAGACACATGCACACAGAGCCATGGCCTTCAGTGCCAGGAGAGCTGCACTTGTGAATTTTGAACTTGTGAACTGCAGTTAGAACAGGGGGTGGGTTATCCACCCTCTCACTCCTGCCCCGCGTCTTGTTTTTTGTTTTGTTTGTTTTGTTTTTCTGGGTGTGTTTCTCTCTGGTAACACACTTGGATCATAGACCATTCCCCTCATTTGCCCATGTGTGCAATGGGCATCCTACAGTCTTGTTTAATTGCCAGGGTCCATGTCAAAGTCCCTCATTGACGGATGGAGGCGTGGCCCTGTCAGTAGAGCTCTAGCCCGGCAAGCAAGAGGATTTGAGTTTGGTCCCCAGAGCCTGTGTAGAAAGTCAGATGCAGTGACGCACACCCGTAATCCTAGCACCAGAGAGGCAAAGCTGGGTGGACTCCTAAGACTCGCTAGTCTAATGTGTGGGCTCCAGGTCCTAGTGAAAACCCCTGTCTGAAAAAAGCAAGGGGAACACATCTGACAAGCAATGATAGCTCAGGTTGACTTCTGGGCCTGCGCATGCGCACACACTTGCCTCACCATGGAGACACACAGGAGTCTGCGCATGCGCGCACACTTGCCTCACCCCGGAGATAAACAGGAGTCTCTCGACACAACTGGTAGTGAGTCCCTCTGCTGTGTGTTTTGTTATGGGTAGTGTCAGAACAATGGGTAAAAACCCTGTGGAATATGTTGTATCTACTGACACCCCACAAAACACACATGGGAAGTTCATGCGTCCCCGGGAGGCTTGGTAGAAATGGAGTCTGGGGCCCTGGCCCAGGAACACGTTAAATTCTCCATTTGATCGCCATCCCCACAAGCTTCATATGTTCTTCCAAATGTGATTAAAAAAAAATGGCTTTGCAGTAGGGGGTCAGAAGCTTCTGTTTCTGCCAAAGGACCAGAAGAAACTACTTAAGGCCCTGAGAACCAGCTCTCTGGTGTGTCGGTCACAGTTGCCCTACTGGCCCACTGTCCCCGGAAGCAGTCAACCATGACAGAAAGCAGCGGGTGTGGCCGTGTTCCACAGAAGACTGTTTTTGTAAAAGCAGCTGGAGGTTAAGTTTAGTTCCCAGCCTGGAGTGGGCACCGTTGGATCCTTGAGGCTTCCCTGGGTTAAGGTAGTGGTTTTTCAGGCTGGAGACCCAGAGTTCAGCGTGGCAAGCGGGCTCTAGGGGAGTCTCTCCGGTCCTCGTATCTGGTCTTGTGGGCTCTTCCTCAAAGGACACAGTCGGAGTGTAGGTGATGGCGCTGTCCGGCTACATTCCCAGGTTTGCTCTTTCTCCAGGCACCAAGAAGAAAGGGAAGAGCCCCTTGAAGCACACAGAAGTGTTCTGCTCCATCCCCTCCCGCTCACTCCTCTCCCCCAGCTACTACCACAGCTTCGGAGTCACAGAGAACTATGTCATCTTTCTGGAGCAGCCTTTCAAGTTGGATATCCTCAAAATGGCCACCGCGTACATGCGGGGAGTGAGCTGGGCTTCCTGCATGTCATTCCACAGGGAGGACAAGGTGAGACCTTCCTGTCACCTACCCGACTCGAGGGAGGCTTATTAGGAACACTGACTGCCCTTGTGTGTCTCTGTAGGCAGCTGCCGCCATCTGGAGAGTTCAGGTGTTGGGATGGGTTCACTAAAGTGATCCTGAGTTCGGAAGTCCCTACTCCCAAGTGCAGCTATCCTGGGAACAGGATGTGATCTTGGGCAAACAACCCGCCCCCAAACCGTCCCCAGATGGCCGCTATGGAATCAAGTCTTTCTCCATAGTTAGAGCCTACACAGTCTCTATCATCCATTGGGAAGGCCCCTCAGCACCTCACCTCTACTCTCCTCATATATTGGGGGGCCTAGTGAGTCCAGGATATCAGTGATATTAAATATCAGGATAACTCTGGGTTCCACGGATGTTGAGTGAAAATATCTCCTTCAGTTAGAGATACCTAAGTGCCCCGTGCTTATATACACGAGTGTGTACATGTATGTGCATGCATGAATGGGTGTTACAACACACGTGCAAATGTTCTTATGTGTGTATTTATTTAGTTGCTGTTGCTACTTTTGATAGATGTCCAGTAATTCTCAGTGTTATCTATTCAAACAACACACTAGTATAGAAAGCCGAATATATAATCTCTTTCTTGGGCTAGGAATGTAGTTCAGCTGGGAGAATGCTTGCCTAGCGTACATGAAGCCCCTGGTTCAATTCCCAGCACTGTATAAATTGGGCAGGGTGGTGCTTGCCTATAATCCCAGCACTCAGAGGAAGCAGAGACAAGAGGATCAAGAGTTCAAGGTCATTCTCAGCTACACAGCAAGTTCAATGCCAGTTTGGGCTACGTGAGATCTTGCCTCAAAATTGTCATTTTTTTTAAATCCCCACAAAACTTCCCCACCCCCTTCCCTCAGGAGGAGAAGGGGGCAGATGAGGTCAATCACTGCTTAAACCTTCTAGCACTTTTTTGTATTTCTCAGAATAACATCAAGGGCTCCATTAACTACCCCTCAGCCCCCTTTGTCTTCTGTTCCTCTGGAATAAGATGGCTTCCTCCCTCACTGGTCTCGCTCCCAAAGCCTTCTTTCCTGAGCCTACCTGCAGGAAATCCCACACTGGCTTCTTCTAGGTCTCTACCACTACTGCATTTTTCTTGAGAGCGCCCTTCATCCTTCAGATTTTATTACAGACTTTATGTTTCTGTGGGTTCCACCTCACTCGTATATACTGTCCTCAAAGGAGTGGCTTTTTGTCTCTATGGTTCCCAAAGAAGCTCCTGGGACTCAGAAGGACTTCTGTATTTGTAGCATGAGTGAACAGGACAGAGAAGCCGACTCAAGCTGAGTACACCCTGTATCCGTCTCCAGAGACACTGGGGCTGCCCTGCTCCGGGAGCTTGGAGAGCTATAAGCCTGCACTCTGTGACTAGGAGGCCCTGAGCTAGTGGGTCCCAGGCTCTAGAAGTCAGTTGAGAGTAAACTTTTTTTTTTTTTTTTTTTTTTTTTTGGTTTTTCGAGACAGGGTTTCTCTGTGGTTTTGGAGCCTGTCCTGGAACTAGCTCTTGTAGACCAGGCTGGTCTCGAACTCATAGAGATCCGCCTGCCTCTGCCTCCCAAGTGCTGGGATTAAAGGCGTGCGCCACCACTGCCCGGCCGAGAGTAAACTTTTTTATAAAAAAAATCCAAGTGTCTGTCCTGGGTTTGGGGTCAGAGGGGAGACAATGCCTAAACCAATCACCCTGGTGCTGACCTGTCCACACTAACACTCCCCACCCCTATGATGTCACAGCTCTCCTCTGACCTCCAGGAGAGGGAAGAAAACAGCTAGACCAAAGAAACCACCTCCTCCTTCAGGAAGGAAGTTAAGCAAGAACTGCCAAAAGAGAACACACAGACACACACACACGCATACTCACACACACAGATACACGCACGCATACTCACACACACAGATACGTAGACACACATGCATACTCACATACGCAGATACACAGACACATACTCACACACACAGATACATACACATGCATACTCACACACAGATACACACACATACTCACACACAGATACAGAGACACATACTCACACAGATACACACACATGCATATTCACACACAGATACACAGACACATACAGACGTACTCACAGATACACAGACACACACAGATACACAGACACACGCACACATGCATACTCACACACAGATACACAGACACACGCACACACACATGCTCACACAGAGATACACAGACACATATATACACAGGGTATGGGGAGTATCAGACAACTGACCCATCGAGCGAGCAAATTAGCACCCAGGGTGATTCCAGCCTGGTAGCACGCAGCCAGGTCACCCGGGACAGATGCAGCTCCCTAGCTAGACCCAGCCCCACTCCACTGCAGCCCCGGGGCCAGGTGGGGTGGGTGTGACCAGCAGCCCTGGGGAGCGGACTCTATAGTGCTGTGTGTGCATGTGCAGGAGAGGGGACTGAAGAGCAGAGCATTAGATGTTTGGGGACTCCAGTTCCAGGTGGAGACTGCACCTAGCAGGTTCCACCAGCTCAATTGTCCCCAGGGAACTTGTCTGTCTGCCACTGGAACCATGGGAAAGCTGTCTTCCTGTGGCCTCTGTATGGCCGTTCAAAGAAGGCTCCTACCTGCCTGTCAGTTTCTTTGTTTTGCTTTGTTTTAATTTTTACTTATTTAATTGTGTATGTATGTGCTTGCATGTATGTTCCTGTGTGTGTGTGCGTGAGTGTGTGTATGTGTGTGATACCTTAGGGCACCACCTACCTTATTTTTTTGAAACAGTGTGTCTTATTGGCCTGTGGCTTGCTAATTCAGCTAGATTATTCAGTCAGAAAGCACCACGAACCCTCCTGTCTCGGCTCCACCTCATACCTTAAGCACTGGGATTATAGGTGGCCGCCAGCACGCCTGGTTTCTACACACAGGTGCTAGGGCTCAAACTCAGGTCCTCAGAGAAAATTCTACCAATTGAGCCATCTCCCCAGCCCCTTGTCTTAATCTTTATTAGCAAGTCCTCATTATATAACGTGGTGGATTTACACCGGTATTTTCATTCGACTGTATCATGTACTGTGTGCATCCCCTACCCATCTTCTGCTTTCATCCACACACATGCATTCCCAAATATATACAAATATAATCGTGAAAAATAATTTCATCTACGTGTGGCCAGCTCGGCTGATTTCATAATTTGGTCAATGTGAATAGCGCTGCCTGGCATTCTGAGGTGAGTGCAGAGCTCAGAATGGGGAAAGGGACATCTATAGGGCCCTAAGCTAGGGCAGGCCTGGCTGCTGTGATGTCACCATGCCAGGTATATCAGAAAGTGAGCTGACCACTGGGTCTTCTTTCAGACTTACATTCATATCATCGACCAGAGGACGAGGAAGCCTGTGCCAACCAAGTTCTACACAGACCCCATGGTGGTCTTCCACCATGTCAATGCCTATGAGGAGGATGGCTGTGTTGTGTTTGATGTTATCGCCTATGAGGACAGCAGCCTCTATGAGCTCTTCTACCTGGCCAACCTGAACCAGAACTTCGAGGAGAATTCTAGGATGACGTCAGTGCCCACCCTCAAGAGGTTTGCTGTACCGCTCCATGTGGACAAGGTACTGTGTTCTCTGTTCTCTGGACAGCCCTGAACCTAGGCCAAAATTTTCCTGGGTGCTTGTTAACATTGAATTTCTAAATGAACTGGGCTTTCTTTGTTTTGTTTTTCTCTTTGTTTTGCTTTGTAGAGCAGAGGACAGAACCCAGGGTCTCACACATAACAGATAAATTCTTTGCCGCTGAGCAACATATCCCTGCCCCAGCCCTAAACTAGTCCTTAAAAAAAAATTCATTGCTTTTCTAAAAGCAGCTATGTTCTGTAGAAACTGTAGAAAATCTAAGTAAGAAAAAAAGAAAGTCCTTTTAAACCTGTCTGGGAATGGTAACATAGGCTGTGTTGCCAGCACTGAGGAGGTAGAGGCCAGCCTTGGCTACGTAGCCAGACCTTGTCTCAAACAAACAATCTCTTTAAACCCACCATGCAAGATGGTCACTGTGGATGTGTTTGTGTTGACTCCGGTCTCTTTAGACATGTTTCATATGTGTATAGATACATACATAATGTACATGTACATTTTATATTTTAATTGCATCTTTTTAATGGTTTTATTGAGGTATAATCCACACACTACAGACTTGATCCATTTAAAGTATTCAATTCATTGTCATTCATTATAGTCAGATTTGAGCATCATCCTAATTCTCGATTCTGAACATTTTTCCACCCTTAGAGAAATCCCACACCCTTTACCCCTTAGCTATCAGCTCCCAGAAACTCTCCCCTTACCCCCCGGCAACCATGGATCTCCTCCCAGCCTTAAAGGTATATCACCTGACCAAGCCCATTATGTTGGCAGAATCTGTCAGCACACGGCCTGGCCCTACTGGCTTCCCTTACTCAGCAGTGTATTCTGTTTGCCCATATGGTGGTGTGTGTGTATCCACACTTGGTTTTCTCTCATGGCCAAGTGTGTGCACACCATCTTGCCTTCTGCCTTTTATATCAATTATATACCGAGGCATCTCTCAATGTTTTCATCTTAAATATTCAGCTATTGGTCCAGCCAGGAACCCATCATGGCCAGCTTGCACGATGCCCTGCTGCATTGTTCTTAACCCTGTCGAGACTCTCAGGACAGGAGTCCTTCTCAGTCAGGGTACTGCTGTCACGGCTCTGAGCAGAAGGAAGCTTCTGGCCCCAGAACTCACTGACTTCATGACATAATTAATTTAAATGGAACCAAATTGAACTCAATTAAACTGTGGCGGCTCCCGCTTTCTAGAGGAGAGCTGCATGCCAGGTGCCTCACTGGGCGTTTTATCTCATGGTTTGTGTTACATCATTTGGTGACCAAAGCGACTTATGGGGAAGCTTGAAAGCCTCGTTTTACAGCTGTAAAAACTGAGAGTCAGAGATAAAGGACCGTGTCCCTGGCCACGGCGCAAGGTTAGAACATGCACCAGTCACTAAAGGTGGATCTGTACCCAAAAAGGGACAGGAAACCTTGCAGGCCTCCCGCCTGGAGAACAGCTCTCCACAACCCAGGGAGCCTTTTTCCATACTCGTCTCTGGGTTCTGTAGTGCAGGGGTTCAGCCCAGCTGGGGGGCCAGTCCAGGGGGCAGAAGAGTCAGGATTTGTACCCAGGTTTGTGGGTCCCCAATTTCGGCTTTTTCTTCTCTGACAACTTGCCCTGTGTCTCTGCTATGGCTTCTGCCACTTCCCACATCACTCTGACTGCACATCTGTGTCTTTGTTGTTGTTTGAATCAACTGACTGGCCATGTGAAAGGGAACATGTCGCTCACCAGGGAAAGCAGCCCTGCTGCTGCGGAGAGGAGAAGAGCGCAAATGAGATCGGAGAGCCCAGCAGAGGTCTGTAGCTCCAGCTGAGGCTGCCTCCTCCCAAGGCCTGACTTTGGGAATAAACGTAGGGTTGGGTTTCTATTGCTGTGGTGAAACACTGTGACCAAATCAAGGTGAAGAGGAAAGGGTTTCTTTGGCTGCCACTTCCACATCATAGCCCATCACTGAAGGAAGTCAGGACAGGAGCTCAAACAGGGCAGGAACCTGGAGGCAGGAGCTGATGCAGAGGCCATGGAAGGGTGCTGCTTACCGGCTTGCTCTCTATGGCTTGCTCAGTCAGCTTTCTTATAGACCCCAGGACCACCAGCTCAGGGATGGCACCGCCCACAATAGGCTGGGCCCTCCCCCATCAAGCACTAATTAAGAAAACGCCTTACAGTCAGATATTATGGAGGCATTTTCTCAATTAACTTTCAGATAACTCTAATTTCTGTCAAGCTGAGATAAAACTAGCCAGAGCAGGGGTGTTAGTCAGAGGTAGAAGGAATGCTTAATACTCTGAGATGCTGGGTTTCATTCCTGGTCTGGCATTGGGCAAGAATGAAGGAGCCAAGCAGCTGGGCATGGTGGCACATGCCTATAACCCCAGCACTTGGGAGACCGGAGCAGGAGGATTGTAAGGTCAAGTCTGGGTTGATAGGCTACCTGGTGAGATCTTCTTTTAAAAAAAAAAAATGCTGTTGTTGTTGTTTTAATTGGAAAAAAAAAAGGAAGGAAGCGGTTAAATGGAACTCAGTGGTGCTAGTCTGTATTCCCAACTACTCAGGAGGCTGCAGCAGGAAAACCTGAAGTTTTAAGGCCAGCCTGGACAACTCAGTGAGATCCTGCCTCAAAATAAAAATAAATCTAACAATTAGGAAAAGGGTTTAGTAGAGTTCAATGATAGTGTGCTTGCCTAGCAAACACGAGGCCCTGGGTTCATTTGTTTCACAGTTCTGCTAAAATATGGGGGTGAGGGGCACTTAAAACTATCAGAAAGCCACTCTCATGGTAAGGTCTATTTGAGTGATCCATGGCACCCCATAAAGTCACCCCCAGTCCTGGCCTCTTGCACCCCTTATGCTAGGAAAGCCCCACAATGTGGCACCGAGGACTGTCTTCTGGTGCAGGAAGAGAGTGCCACAGAACACACAGGGCATGAGTCACGAGGCTGAACTCAGGCCAGGGCTGATGCCAGAAGAGGGACAACGTTCCCTCCCTGCCCCCACGTAAGGCTTTGCACCCTTTGATCACGGGGGAGAATGGCTACTTCCTCAGAGCCAAGCTTGAACGGTGTGTGCGTGTGTGTCTTTAAAAGCCACCTTGTAAGCCACCAGGCGCTTTGAAATCAGCAAAGAAGAGCAAAGCCTCGCATGGGTGGCTCTGACCACGCAGCTTAATTGCTGTTTATTGTCCCTTAAAGATGGCTTCTTGGCTTTCAAGTCACTCAGCTGCCTGACTGTACAAATGGGGAAGCTGGGTAGGTGAACACAGCCGCACACACCCTGCTCCAAGGGCCTGGCTCCATCCTAACCGTGGGTCAGGAACATTGGTCCTTCTCAGGTGCCCTCTACTCGGGGGCCTCTGCCCATCAGTGTCCTCTCTGCCTGCCCCACTGACCTATTCCAGAGCCCTGCCTGTTCTCCCTGCTTACAATTTGGAGTCATCTGCCGCAATTTCCCAGCCCACGCTCAGGGCAGTATCAGCAGAACCTCCCTGGTACTGTACCAGTTGACGTGAGGATCCTGAGTGATTACAACACAGGCTGAAAAGACTCTCTGGGCCTAAAGAGCTCTTCATCCTTTGGGTCTCTGTGCCATCACCCCCTGGGGGCATGCATACACTGTGGTACCCCCTAGGGTGACACTCTACTCCAGCAGGACAGGCTTGTTTGATTCCCCTCTTGCTGCTGAAGTACAGGCTCCTGGAGGGCAGGGACTGTGTCTTGCAGCAAGCCATCCTTGCATTTAAAAACTCCTAAACATAACCAGCCCACAAATCACAATCCCAGAGAACCTAGACAACAATGAGGACTCTAAGAGAGACATACATGGATTTAACCTACATGGGTAATAGAAAAAGACAAGATCTCCTGAGTAAATTGGGAGCATGGGGACCATAGGAGAGGGTTGAAGGGGAGGGGAAAGGCAGGGAGGGGAGCAGAGAAAAATGTAGAGCTCAATAAAAATCAATTAAAAAAAAGTCAGTCAATAGACAAAAAAAAAAAAAACCTCTTAAACATGGGGAAATGAATGAATGAATGAATGAATGACAAACATGAAGCAAAGTCTGTAAGAGGACACAGTTCCATCAGCATTCACTTTTCCCAGTGAGCACTGCTCTACACCCAGAGCAGATGATGGGAGATTATTCTCAGAGGTCTAGGACCTCCTGGTCACCCCTGATACTCAGAGGTCAAAGGAAGGCAATGTGGAACCCCCCCCCCCAACCCCAGCTATTTATATAGGGCTGTGGGCACCTGAGGTGTGGCTCTGCAGGGGAGGGGCAGCGGCAGGGAGGAACCTAGGCATGTCCAGACAGTGGGGCAGCAGCCCTGCCTTCATGCTGAAGAGCGCCGTAGCATGTTAGAAATAGATTTGTGAGCATTGGCTGTCATGGGTCAGAGGCTGTCACAGTAGGCAGCGAGCCAGAGCGACATGAGATGGCTTTGGATCCTGAACCGGCAGATTTGGGATTTGTTTCCAAAGGCAGTGAATCTCTGAGGATAAGATGAAATAGAATCTGTGGAGGGTGTGCTGAGTGCTGGGCCCTGTGGGAAATGGCTTTTCTTCCCCGAGACTTTGGCAATAGGAAGCTTCTCTGAGATTGTTACTTCTGAGGCCTCAGTCTGTCCCTTCTATCTCCAGCAAAGTTCTAAGGACCCCGGGGTCATGCCTACCACAAACAGCATCTCTTTATCACACCTACCTATACTTTGGCTAACTGGGGTACCAACCTGTTTGAGAGACTGCCTCTGTCCCCCTAAGAGCAGACTGTGTTGCTGGTGTGCTCATGAGGGTCTGGTGGGACTGCTTGGGACTTAGAGTTCTGGGCAGGGCATTTGCGTAGGTCCAGTCCAAGCCGGGAATGAGAAGCTCTCACTGGGCCATTTCATCTGGCTGAGAGCTAAGGGGTCCTGGACATCTCCATCCATTCTCCTTCCTCCAGGGCAGCCTATGAGTCAGAACCTGCTATGCTGCTGGAATGTTCTCCCTGTCCATCATGGTAGCTACCAATTGCCAGTGTGGTGGTGGAGCCTGGGAGATGTGGCTAGCATTGGGGTCCATGGAAGTTTCAACCTCACTTTACCTCATTCTAAAGTCTCAGTAGCCACATGTGGCTCTTCTCTGTTTCATTTCCTTCTCTTGGTCTCTGCTTCTTTCGCCACGGACTGAGGGATGTGAACTGGGCCAATCTTTAAAGACCCCTGCAATCCAGCTACGGAAATGCAGCAAACTTTCTCTTTCCAGAAAAATGAGAGCTGCGAGCATTAAAATAGGTTGGTTTTAGTGCTCGTGTGTGAGACAGAACAGCTCCCCTGACGAAGGCCCATGTATCTTGGTAGGAGAACGATTTGGTCTTACTTAATCAGTGTGCAGTGTTTGGGCCTAGGGCCTGTGGGCCTCAGCTTGGGCTATTGCTCCAGGCCCTACAAATTTTAAGAATGGTTCACCGCTTTGCCGATTCATACTGCAACCCAACGAAGTCTACAGTTAAGAGAGAAAGTTGCTTGCCCAACGCCAAAGATTCATCGTTGGGATTGTGTCAGGATTTGAATTCATGTCTGTTGTTAACTACAATGCCTCTGGCTAGGGACCAGATGCTTACATAACCATAAATTTCTGAGATCAGATAGAACCCACTGTGTTTCACCCAGCACCCCATTTACAGACAGGGGAGCCAACCCACTGGGGCCAAGGGTCTTTTCAAACTCATATAGCAAGTTAAATGAATTCTGATTCCACACGGAAGCTGGTATCTCCATGGGAGCAGGGGTAGGGGCAGATTTCTGAGCTCACTGCTTCCTTCCTGGAAGTTCCCTCTGGTGTCAGGATTGCGGGCAAACTTTTGGGATTTTTCACTAAATTCTGGCTGATTTTTTGTCAACTCTGAGTAGAGTTGGCTGCTAAAAGCAGCCAAGTCATGTTAGGTTACTGCTGTGTGTGGAAAATTAAAAGTTTATCCCTTAACCAGTCTGACAAGTTTCAGGCTGGAGCCAGAACAGTCTCTGTAGACCAACTCCCTGTGAGTCAAGGTTGGACATGCCTTGGGCAGGGAGGGGCTGGCACAGGGTGCTGCTGTCACGTGCCTAGCAAGCCACGGGCACAGTATAAGCTGTTACAATGTACCAGCAAGGGGCTACTTGGTTCACAGACTTGGTTTCATTGGATTCTTCAACCAAACTGCAAATCATGTATGTTCTTTGTCCCTTGACCACTGGAAGTAAGGAAAAGCTTATTAAGTCTTGTATTCACTTCCTGGGTGCCGTGTGTCGTGTGTTGAAGGAAATCTCGTCTCTGATGTCATGGAAAAAATGACCACAAAGAGGGACAAAGCTTCATGAATGAAATAATCACCAGTTAACATCTTTGTATTTGAATTCAGAACTCACTTTGGCGGTAGCAAGACAGTGGCTTTGGTGTGATTGATGATTCTTTGGGTGATGCAAAGAAGAATGAACCTAAACCCAGACTTGCAAGGCTTGGTCTGTACTAGAAGACGACTTCCAGGAAGCATGGAAAGGAAAGCGGGTACAGACTGAGGAAGATCGGGGGACCGCAGAGGCTAGCGCTGATGAAAAGTAAAAGGAGTAGAGATCCTGCTGTTTTGTTTTGTTTTCCTGCTGCGGTGGGACAGATTTCTAAGATCTAGAAATGTGCATGTGAAAAAGTAACAAGAGGAAATGCAGTGAAAGAAGGCCAACCTCTGGCTCCATACACAAGCACATATACACTAAGTAAATACGCATGCTGATGGAGAAGAAACAGGTTGTTTATAATGCTAAAAATGATGTTGAAAGTTTGGACAGACAAGTCAGCCATAGTAATAATAATATAATGGTATTCCATCATCTGGTTTCTCTTTCCACCAATGCAGTGACTCAGAATCAAGTGTGCTCCAAAAATGTTCAATGAGAGCCCCCCCTCTAGCCAGGCAGTGGTGGTGCACGCCTTTGATCCCAGCACTCAGGAGGCAGAGGCAGGAGGATCTCTGTGAGTTCGAGGCCAGCCTGGTCTACAGAGCAAGTTTTAGGACAGTCAGGGCTACACAAAGAAACCCTGTCTCAAGAAAGAAAGAAAGAGAGGAAGGAAGGAAGGAAGGAAGGAAGGAAGGAAGGAAGGAAGGAAGGAAGGAAGGAAGGAAGGACAGAGGGAGGGAGGAAGAAGAAAGAAGGAAGGGAGGGAAGAAGGGAGGGAAAGAAAGACCCTCTGTAAAGAAACAATACTTATATTGCATTTAAATTGTATTCTGTTCTGATCTCAGACTTGCTCAGAACACAACACATCACTTCGTACAATGTATCCATTCTATATATGCTACCCACCTATTAGTCATTCTGTAGTTGTCTTGGTTATCAGGTCAGTGCTGTTGGTTGCAACACTTACACAAAGTCTTTGGTGTTATCTGAGTTTCAGGGCATCATGGAGGGATTGGAAGGAATCCTCTGAGAGTGATACCATAGACCTACTGTGTTGCCGCAAAGATGTCCTCACCAACAAAAGTGTTTATCTGGGTCCTACTGTGAACCATTGGGTAGATGATGTCACTTAATCTTTGCAATCAGTCGAAGATGTGCATACTATTATCTTCATGATACATAGAAGGACTTCAGACCACAGGTCCTTTTGGGCTAATTACTTGCCCCAAAGTCTCAAGCTTAGGATGCGAAACCGAGGGACGTCTCCTCCCCTACCCGCTCTGTTGTCCAGATCTGTCGCATTTCTCACACTCGCGTCCCAGTGTACCTCATTAGCATACGTGGCTGGGCTCAGACCAAGTGTGCTATTTGTTCCCAGGCGTTCTCTCACTGTAACATCCTTAGCATTATCTGTTACTGCAGACTCCACAAACACCCGTCGGAGGATGGAGGCAGCTTTTTGCAGGTGAATCGTCCAGCATTTAAAAAAAAAAAAAAAAAAGAATATTCTCTTTGGAGCATATTGTTTCCTTAGAGTGATAAAAAGCTTAGATAGGTTCTGACTGTACTGCCCACCAGATGTGTGGCTTTGGAAGAGTCTGTTCCTGTTGCCAGTCCCCAGTCATTTTAAAGCGATGGTTGCATTTTTAAATGTATTTACTTAATGTGTATCGGTGATTTGCATTTTTTGTCCCTTCATTTTTGTATACAGTGACTCTTGGGGGCCAGAAGGAAGCATTGGATCCCAGGGACTGAAGTTAACAGATGTTTGTGAGCCACCTTGTAGTGCTAGATCTAGAACTCAGGTCCTCTGGAAAAGTCGGGCCATTTCTCCAGCCCCAATACTCGTTGTTGTTGTTGTTGCTGCTGCTGCTGCTGCTGCTACTGTTTTTGAGGCAGGGTTTCTCTGTGTAGCTCTGGCTGTCCGCAAACTTGCTCTGTAGACCAGGCTGGCCTCGAGCGCGCTCAGGGATCCACCTGCCTCTGTCTCCTGAGTGCTGGAATCAAAGGCATGTACCACCACTGCCCAGTGAACCTCACTATTTTTAAACTAAGAATAACAGCGATGAAACAGCTGCTTCCTGTCCGGAGAGGCCAAGCACAGTGCTATGTTTGGAAGCTCTGCTCAAGAGCATATGATCAAGCAAGGGTTTGTGGGAATAATCTTTTATGTTGTTGTTTTTAACTTACTCTTTTCAGAATGCAGAAGTGGGCGCAAATTTAATCAAGGTGACATCTACAAGAGCAACAGCCTTGAAGGAGAAAGACGGTCATGTCTACTGCCAGCCTGAAGTTCTCTATGAAGGTAGGATACATTCTGATACATTCTTTCTCACTGAGACGCCCAGAACCCCTCTCTGTGATGCCTCCCTTTCATGCAGGGATAGCGAAGAGCAAGGAAGGCTCTTGAGACCCCAGAAAAGAATTTGGGGATCTTCCTTGGATAGCTCCCAGCACTTATGGTCCTTGGATGAATGACAAGCATAGTGGATGTATACAAATGGCTGTGATGTATTAAACAGGCATAGTAGGTTCCGTCTCTTCCCTCTAAACTACCACGATTTCTACAAAGTGGGCATCATTGGCCCAGTGAGCCTAAGAGATGCTGAGCCACACACGGAGTGTCAAACCACAGAACAGGAGCCACACCCATGGACCCATGTTCCTCAGGCGCATGTGGTGTTGGTATTCTTTGTGGCAGGGCAGTGCTGGCATTGGAGGATGGGCAGAAACATCCTTGGGTGCCAAATAGCCTTACCGTAAACAGGAGCCAGCCAAGAGCTCTCTGGGAAGTGCCACTGTCCCACAGAGCTGAGTTTCTGTGCTTGGTGTATTACAAGATGTACCCCAAAGCCTGGTGTAGAGAAATTTGCATTTCATACTTCCAAGTGTACAGTGAAGCTGGGTGTGGTGGTATATGCCTATAATCCCAGCATCAGGAGGTTGAGGCAGGAGGATTGCTGTGAGTACCAGGCTAGCCCAAGCCACATACCCTGTCTCAAAAAACAAACAAACAAAAGCAGATTATATGCCTGCAGTATCAACTCTTGAGAGATGGGGTTGGGGGTTACGGTCTTGCTCAACTTCATTGTGAGTTAAAAGCTTGCAGAGGCTCTAATAGGTCTTGTCTTGAAACAGACAAAAAAATGGGCAAAAAGTAATAGAAATATTGAAAGTTGCAAGATGGAGTATCAGCTGGCAAGCAGTGCTGACCCCAGCAATGCTTCTGAACTTCCTGTTTATGACATAGGGACAGAACTTTATAGCCTGCCTTTTACACTTAACCTTATCATATAAGACATTTCCCATGTTGGGAAAATCCTTTGTAAATATTCTTTTTATACATATTATAATAGCATTTACCGATTTTATTTTATTTATTTTAGACAAGGTCTTACTCTATAGGCCAGGCTGGCTTTGAACTTGTGACAATCCTGTTGCCTTAGTATCTCCTAGTACTTACACAGTGACTGCACAAACCCAGGTACCAGATTTACTGTATATTATGCAATGACACTCCTCCCAGTGGTTTCTGGAGTCTGTTTTCATACTCATGTGCACTTACACACACACGGGGGGGGTAGGGGTGTTAAAAATTGCAGCAGGCTCTGATTGAAATCTGTAATTCTCTGATTTCTATCATGGATAATTACAGGCACTTATGCATTTAAAGCCCCCTGGTGTGAGGTACCTCACTCCTGAACCTTCTGGCAGGGCCAGCATCATTATCAAGGACCCTCCCTACCTGTGACCACCTTTGATTGTAATCTGGGTCTGAATCAAGGTCAGGGGTGGTACTTGGGAACTGTTCCTATGAACAAGGCCCAGTTTGGCATGAAGAGGGAAGTTCCCCACCCCAGGGATGGGATTTCATCAGTGTCCCGTCCTCTGCAGGCCTAGAACTCCCTCGGATAAATTATGCTCACAACGGGAAGCCCTATCGCTACATCTTTGCTGCTGAAGTTCAGTGGAGTCCCATCCCGACCAAGGTACTGTCCCTGTGCATGCAAGCTGGGTTCTCTGGACCCAACTTAGTGTCTGCAAAGCAGCCTCCTCCGGGCTTAAGACTGGGAAAGGGGGTTCAGGAGGGCAATCAGTTGGCGTAAGTCTAAAGCGTGAGTTCTGTGTTCCATCTGCTCTGTGAGCCCCAGTTATGTAGCACTCCGGGGTGGGCTCTGAGAGCAAAGGAATCGGCTGGGAGTGCTGCCCCCAGCAGCCAGCTGGCCTTCCCCACCAGGAAGGGTGTCACTGGAGCCTGGAGGATTAATTTTGTTTTTTAAGTGACTGTTTGTCAGTATTTACTATAGTCAGGTGCTGTCCAAAGTGCTGGTCAGACACCACTTTTCTTTCGTATCAACATTTTTAGTTGCATTAAAAAAAAAAAAAAACAAAAAAAAAACAAGCCGGGCGGTGGTGGCGCACGCCTTTAATCCCAGCACTTGGGAGGCAGAGGCAGGCGGATCTCTGGGAGTTCGAGACCAGCCTGGTCTACAGAGCGAGTTCCAGGACAGGCTCCAAAGCTACAGAGAAACCCTGTCTCGAAAAACCAAAAAAAAAAAAAAAAAAAAAAAAAAAAAAAAAAAAAAAAAAAAAAAAAAGCAGAGTAGATGAGATAGCTCAGTGGGTTAGGGGATGTGTTGTTAGGCTTGGCAACCAGAGTTTGAGCTCAGGAACCTACATAGTAGAGTGAGAGACCAACTCCTGTCCTCTGCCACATACGTGCTGTGGCACGACACAATGACGAGTGCCCCCCACTAACTGTAAGAAAGCATACAGTAAAAATAAAACAGTGAATTAAAAATAATTTTTAAAAATTAAAATATTGTCACGTGGTGGTGGCGCACACCTTTAATCCCAGCACTCAGGAGGCAGAGGCAGGCAGATCTCTGTGAGTTCGAGGCCAGCCTGGTCTACAAGAACTAGTTCCAGGACAGGCTCCGAAGCTACAGAGAAACCTTGTCTTAAAAAAAAAAAAAACAAAAAGGAAAATAAGGAAATATCTATGGTACAAAATACTCATAAGCAAAAATTAAGGTTTACACACACAGAGCACACTCCAAGCCACTCCCACTAATTCTATACCCTACAGGAATCGGCCTGTGAGAGATTATGGGAATTTTCCTTTTTATTTGTTGTTTTGTTTTTGGATACTGGAACTCAAACCAGAACCTCAGGTGTTCTGGGCAGGGGCTCCACAGCTGCTCCAGCCGTAGTCCAGAGCTTCCACTTTCAAAGCAACAAAAGAATTGTATCATATTTTAATTAGTGGCATTAAACACCTTAATTATGTAATTTAAAACATTGTGAGATAGTGCCAAATACCAGAAAAATTCATGATTGTTGAGTCTCAGCCCTATGTGGGCCCCGTGTTTGATACTGAGGGAGGAAGTTTGGTTCTTCCCTTTCTGTGACTGCGCTGCCTGGGACAGGTGTCTCTTGGAGGTGATGTCACACGTGTAGGTTTGAGGACTCAGTCTCACCCCTGTGGCTTTTCTGCCCTCCTGTTCCCAGAGTCGGTGTGCTTGCACATGCGGGATCCCATCTTTCTCTTCTCTGCATACACAGATATTGAAATACGATGTTCTCACAAAGTCCTCCTTAAAGTGGGGTGAGGAGTGCTGCTGGCCGGCGGAACCCGTGTTTGTACCCACGCCAGGAGCCATGGATGAGGATGACGGTAAGAATGGGGGGAGGGAGCCCATGTGATGTGATCGCCCACCAGACAGAGGCACCATCCAGAGGCACCCCACAAGTCGGTGGCCTGATGAGAAGTCTAGGTGTGTCAGTGGCAAAACCACACTACAAACCTCCCAAGACCACACTTGCTTCTGATGTCAAGTGCCAGCCCAAGGTCTCTCACCACTGCGTTCTGTAATTTACTAGGACCCCAGAGCTCATGGGCAGTCATTATTCTAAAGATTATACCTTATCACAGTGAAAGAGGATAGACTAAAATTAGCAAAAGTCAGGAGTGGGCACATAGGATGGGGTGCAGGAAGGGCCAGGACAGAGCCCCTGGTCATCCTTTCCCAGTGGGTTCACCCATAGTGTTAACCTCTGACAACCAAGCATCTCCAGCCAGGGAAGCTTGCCCGAGCCTCCGTATCCAGAGATTTTACCATGGCTCATGCACATCGCGTGACTGCTACCCTGTGTGGATGACCTCGGTGTTTAGCTTCTCAGAGGCCAAGCAGGGACCATGTGGTCCTAGGCTCCATCATATATCACATTGTCAGCCGGGCATGGTAGGTATGTCTGAGATCTCAGCTTTTGGGAGGTAGACAGAAAACAATCAGGGGTCTAAGGTCATTCTCAGCGACACAGAGAATTTGAACTACTGAGACCGTGTCTCGAAAAGCAACAGCAAGAAGATAGGTAGGTAGATAGATAGGAAGATGATTGGATGGGTGGATGGATGGATGGATGGATGGATGGATGGATGGATGGACGACCGTTTTAGAATATAATACCTGGCATGGCCCACAGCCTCTGAAAATTTCTCATAGGTAAGACTGTGACAAAGGCCAGACCTTCTATGGGCAAGGTTTAAACTTTCTGCTACACGCCTGTACCTTTCCACTGAGTGACACACACTCGCTCAAAACGTGCAGTTTTAGGTTTTAAAACTCGTCACAAGGACGGGTTCCCAAATCTCAAATGATCTCTCTTACATGCATGTGAAGTTTTCTTAGCACCTGGGAAATGTGGGTTTCCACATAGCCAAATCAAAATCTGATCCCCCCCTTTGCCTCAAAAATGCCCTGCCCACAGCCTTGGGGATGCTAGGGAGGCTAATAAGCTATGGGTGGGGACACCAGCCGGGCCAAGCCAGGGATGGAGCTGCCCACACCTGCAGGGGAGGGCAGGCCGTCCCACTGAGGCTGCCAGCTTCTTCCTTCAGGTGAGAGGAGTGGCTTTTCACCTGGCCTTGACTTCCTACTGGTTCTGGCCTGGCACACAAGAAGGGGGATCCCATGTCACCACCATCTCCGAGGCGAGGGACTGTTTAGCATCCACTCCTACTGAGACCAGTCCCGTACTTGGCTGGCCAACTGCTTCTCACGCCTTCTCTCCTTGGGTGTGGAGTGACATTGTCCTCATTTCGTCAAGGGGAGGCTCAAAGTGAGGCAAATTGACCAAAGTCACGTGCCCCATATGCAGAGGTTGGATTTGAATCCAGGCCAAATCTGACGTCACCCATGTTCAGTTACAGCAACCAAGGTCCTTTGGGAGGAATCTCGGGTATTTCCTGAAAGTTTCCTTAACCCCGCTATACCTTGTAAGTGAGGGCAGAGGATAGAGAACATTCCAATTTACAGGCAAAGGTTGGGATTGCCAATATAACCAGGAGATGAGCTGGATTCTTTCCAGCACCAGTACAAGCAAGGTGTAAATACCAACACGTGATCTGTAATCCCAGCCTCGGAGAGGTGGAGGCAGGGAGATCTGAGTTTAAGACCAGCCTGGGCTACTCTGTAAGACCTGTCTCAAAACAAAGCAACAACAGCACAAATGCAAATGCTTTGGCAATTCAATTTTGCTCCGCTGAGTGGCACATCTTACTCCAAGCATGCTCCTGGAACTGGCTGGGTCTCTCCACACTCGGAGGTTTCAAACAATAGAAAAAGAGCGTTCTTCAGTATACATGAAAATGAACGAGGTGCTTCCAGAGTCTGCCCTGCAGATCCCCTCGGCACCCCGTGAGGTTGGAGGTTGGTAGGAATTATCTCCAGTGCAGAGATGAGACTAAATATCAGCGAGGCGAAGTGGCTATCCTGGACTGGTATTCTGATTCCAGTCCGGGACTTCTCTTCTGCCAACACAGCAGGTCCTATATCCTCTTGCCCTCTGTTTGGATCCAGAATGAGTTGATAGAGGACTAGAGGCACCTCTGAGAAATGTCCCTCTCTGAGACATGTCCCTCTCCAGGTGCAGGATGTGCAGAGCTTATACACTGAACACTGTTAGGTATCTCTTAGGAGCAGGAGTTGAAGCTCGGGGTAGAGCAGCTGCAAGAAGGCCCGGGATCACAGTCTCAGCTCTGCGAGTGAAAACAAACTGGGTTTTGTCTGTCTTCCTGTAGGAGTGATCCTATCGGCCATTGTCTCTACTGATCCCCAAAAGCTGCCTTTTTTACTTATTCTGGACGCCAAAACTTTTACGGAATTGGCTCGTGCTTCTGTGGATGCAGACATGCACCTGGACCTGCATGGCTTGTTTATCCCGGATGTAGACAAGAGTGCAGAGAACCAGACCCCTGCCATGACGCAGGAGGATGAAAATTCAGATGCCCCTATCACCCAACAGGCCTGACGGTGTCAGGATTGGGCCACAGTAAGAATGACTTCTCTGGTGGGACCTGGGGACAGTAAGGGTGATTGCAGACACTGTCAGGTTGACAGCATCTAGGATCACTTAGGAACAAACTTATAGGCCTGGCTTGAGAGAGTTTCTATACTGGGCAAACTGGGCAAGGAAGATCCTTGAATGTGGGCCGCACCATCCCATGAATTGATGTCCGGACTGAATAGAAAGGAAAGAGCCAACAGACCATCAGCATTCATCTGCTTCCTGACTGTGGATGCAATGCCACCAGCTGCCCCACGCTCCTGACATCTTGCCTTCCTCCGCATGATAGACTACACCTGGACCTGAGGGCCAAAATAAACCCGCCCTTCCTTGAGTCGCTTTTGTAGGGATCTTATCCCAGCAATGGGAAAGTGAGTAGTAAGCTTGTACCTCTCTCTCTGGGTGGAGGTGGCCACGCATTTCACCCTGCTGTTATTTTTGGTGCAAATACTAAAATAATCCACAGAGACAGCTCTGATTTCATTGTATTAGAATCCTTGCAGAAAAATCAAGTCTTGTGTGGTCAGTTCTGGTATATTTAAGAAAGCCCTTTCTCTTCTTATTAAGACCTTGAAGAACTGGGAAGGTGGTCAGTCGGTGGGAATACTGGCTACACAAACCCGAGAACCTGAGTTCAGGCACCCTGCCCCCTCCCATAGCTACCCACACAAAGCCGGACATGACAGCATGTGCCTGTCACCCAGGCTCTGGGGAGGCAGAGGCAGAAAGTTCTCTGGGGCTTGACAGCCAGACAGTCTAATTGAATTGACACACTCAGCAAAGTGTGGGGGACCCTGTCTCAGAAAATAAGGTGGAACAGGATGGAGGGAAATACCCAGTGTCCACTTCTAGTCACACACATATTTGCATGCACACACACACATATACACACACAGATACATACATATATACATGCAAAAGACCTTGAACATGAATCAAGAATTATGTTAACCATGTTATCATTGTTCTTCAAACAAGTAGCCGTGAGCATGAGAAAAGGTGGGGCTCATCACTGCTCCTTCCTCCATCCTTTCTCCCCCCTCTCTCCTTTCTAATGGACTAGATTGTGGGTGTGGCCTCTGGTTTTCTCAGCTAAGCCCTGTTCATAAGTCACATGACCAGGAGGGCATGATGCTTTGCGGTCATCCCACATAGAATATAAGAGAAAAAACAAACAAACTTGAAGATCTGGTCAGAAGTTATTTGTTTTTATACGGCTGTCTCTTCAAGTTCTTCTGAGCCCATAACGTAGGCTGCAGCACTTCACCTTTCCCAGCCTGCAAGACGCGCAGTTGTATGACCAGTGACTGACAGGTTTGAGTGGGACCTCTCTCTGCAGGAGGGGACACTGAACAGGCACTGACCAGGTAAGGGCAAGAGTTCAGGGTGGAGGACAAGGCTGGACTGGCTTGAGAGCCAGAGCGTATCAGCGGCTGAAGGGAAAGGGGGCGTCCAAGATGTGCTTCAAGGTGGACCAGACATGTGGGGCAGAGTGGAAGGAGGTCCCCAAGCAAGACAGTGACTGGATTGCAAACAAGTCAGGTGGCCTCCCACCTGATTGCTGGGAGCCCCATGGTCATCTGAGCCACCTTTACAGTCTAGTGGGTGCTGAAAGCAAGTGACATAGCTTGACCGCTGGAGCCCTTCCCCTTCATCTCCTGTGGGAAACTCAGTCCTTCAGCCCCTGGAAGGTTGGGGATGTCCGTGACAGTGGCCTAAAGGAGACATGATCAGAGCCTGGGTTTGGGTGGCAGAAGCGGTGTGGCAAATGTGACAATCACTCACCCACCCGTGCCTCTGCTTTAAATGTTTGAGGGTAGAGTGGAATGTGAGGTGGCTGTGTCCCCACCTCCGTACTCCCAATTGCCAAATAGCACCCAGACCTAATCTCGAGAAAGCACCCAGTTCTGCAGGGAGGAAACAACGTTGGTGGTTTGTTGACCTTATTTAAGATGACAGCTGGAATGCCATACTGGTGAGCGAGGCTGGCACACCAAATCCTGTTGTCTCGGTTTCAAAAAAAAACACTGAAGACTGACGACAGGGTATTCGATTTGTCTGGGTCCAGTGTCCTATAATCCCATTACATTTCGTACATGCACAGGCCAGGGCACTTAGAACTCCATGCATGCACCTTTCTCCAAAGGCCCACAAAAACAGCCCCCCCCTCCACCTCCTCCCAGGCTTCCTGGTGATGAAGCGTGTGGGTGGGCAAGATGGGCGAACAGGAAGTCCTGGGAGAGACTCCCCAGGTCTGTTTATTGCTGTCCTCAAGAGCTATACTTCCGGGGCGTTCCAAGACCAGGGTGTCAGAGGCAATGAAGGCTCCCAGGTGTTGGTGGTGGCCAGAGCAGGTTTCACTAGGGTGAGTCCGGTGTGGGGAGAAGCTGGAGGTGTTGCCTGGGTAAATCAGCTCCTGAGAAACCTTCATGCCTTTGAGCCACGTTTGCAATGTTGATTCATACTTGTTTCCTCAGGACCAAAGTTACTGGTTGCAAGGCTCACAGCTTGGAACAGGTTGCTGGTCCAGGTTAAGTCAAAACACTTTTGATTCCTTCTTAACACTGTTTAAAGATCTGTCGGGTGGTTTTGAAACACCCAGAAGTCTTTGCTGTGGCAAATCAGGACACACATACAAAAGCCTTAACCAATTCTGCCATCCCCACCGTCTATACCATCTGACAGTGAGACACCTTGGGTCCTCTGTGCTTCCTCTTCCCTCTGGAGGTTGAAACTTATGGCCACTATCACACAGGGCCGTCTTGAAAAGCATCCTATGAGGCTGAGTCCCAGCCAAGAAGTAGAGCCTTTTCTTAGCTACCGGATCTAAGAGGTGTGCAACAGTGTATCCACGCAGGCTAAGGATGAGCAAGACTTCCCTCTTCTTGGTGATTGACAGGAGCATCTGGGATGGGTGGTACTTCTGGAGTCACTTGAAAATACCTTTGGGGGACCTGCAAAGGGTTGTTCCTGCAGGTGGAGGCTGCAGCTTGGGACTAGGAGAGAGGTAGATGCGGATTATTTTTTTTTTTCGAGACAGGGTTTCTCTGTGGTTTTGGAGCCTGTCCTGGAACTAGCTCTTGTAGACCAGGCTGGTCTCGAACTCCCAGAGATCCGCCTGCCTCTGCCTCCCGAGTGCTGGGATTAAAGGCGTGCGCCACCACCGCCCGGCTAGATGCGGATTATTGAACCAAGTGATGATAGAGCTAAATTCCCAAGAAGGAGCCATGGGAAGGGAGAGAGACAGATGAGGGTGTGTGTGTTCTCTGATTATAAGTTCCTATGCGTTCCTTGTAGAACACCTGGCTAGATTAAAATAAGATGAGAAAAACACCGAGAGTCCCATGACCCAAAGAAAAGCCAGTGGATGCATTCTGGTGTGTTTCCTGTAGCTTCCATAGTTTGCGTGCAGAGTCCACAGGTTAGAGATCTGTTTGTGAGCCATATACCAGCTTGAAAACCTTCCACTGTTTGCACTTATCAGGTCATTACCTTCTTTTCATGGGTGCATATGACTCCCTCTCTGGGACATGGCAGCATGGGTACCACCTACCATCTTATACTTTAAATCATTTCCAGTCTCCCACCCCGGTAGCTATTGCCCTGATGGGTCAGTTTGCATGAAATTCTAGACTCCATCCCTTGCCTGGAATACAGGCGATGGTACAGTTTCCATTTAAAAAAAAAATTAGTCTGCACAAGATTAAGCTAGTCACCTTTACCATGATGCCCTACCAACTAGCTGGGGCGCTGGAGGGAGAGTTTTTTTTTTCAGGGTGTGGCCCTTGGTACTATGCTCCAGTGGATGGCCCCACACCCAGAAGTATATGAGCAGCACAGACTGGAGTCTATGGGCTATAAAGCGGGTGAATTGGGCAGGGTTGGGAGAGAGAGGGTGGGTCTGGAGTGAGTTGGGGGAAAGTCGCATATACATAGAATGGTAGACTGCTTTTTGTTGTTGTTGTGTTTTCGAGACAGGGTTTCTCTGTAGCTTTGGAGCTTGTCCTGGAAATAGCTCTCGTAGACCAGGCTGGCCTCGACTCACAGAGATCCGCCTGCCTCTGCCTCCCGAGTGCTAGCATTAAAGGCGTGCACCACCACTGTCTGGCTTTGTTAGATTGATTTTTAATTTTTACACAGAGTATCATTTAGTTCAGGCTGGTTTTGAACTCATAGCCAAGGATGGCCTTGAATTTCTGACTTTCTTTCTTTCTTTCTTTCTTTCTTTCTTTCTTTCTTTCTTTCTTTCTTCCTTTTTCTCTTTACTGTGTGTCTTAGTCGTCTTCTATTGTGGTGAAGAGACACCATGACCATGGTAACTCTTATAAAGGGAAGCATTTAACTGGGGCATGCTTACAGCTTCAGAGGTTTAGTCCATTATTGTCACGGTGGGAAGTGGCGCACAGGCAAACATGGTGCTGGAGAGGCAACTGAGTTCTACATCTGAATCAGTTGGCAGAAAGAAAAGAGAGGACGTCTGGTCCTGCCTTGAACATTTGAAACCCCAGAGCCAGCCCAGTGACACACTTCCTCCAACAAGGCCACACCTCCCAGTCCCTGTCAAGTAGTGCACTCCCAAATGACCAGGCGTTCAAATCTATGAGCCTGTGGGGACCATTCCTTTTCAAATCACCACACTGTGTAATTTAATGTCTAGAGTTTGTAACACAAGGCCTGGAGCTGCTCCTGGACTGTTTGACAGCTAAGGTCAGAGTTCTGGAAAGATTCATACTGGTCATCCGTGGTCATCCGATCCAAAGAAATTATGTTCTTGTTTTCTCAAGTTGCTTCTCAAATTCCTGGACTGTGGGCTGAGATTTAGACACAAATAAACCCTTCCTGAGGAACGGGTTTTCACTTTTCACAAAATTTGTCCCATATAATGAAACTTTATTGCTGTTGTTGTTGGGTGCCTAATGAACTGCTTTCTTTGTTACAGTCTTGAGCTCTTAAAATGGTGTGCCAAGAATCTTGGGGAGTCCCTCTCTGGGCAGCCACTGCAAGCTTGCCCTCTGTAGCTCTATTCTAAGTATCTGAGATGCAGGGACCGTGGGCAACCATCTGAATCTCCTGTAGCCCCTGACTTGGATAGGCAGGATTTCAGCAGATCATTGCCAAGACAGCATGTGCCCTGGTGGTGTTTCACGCTGAGTGGTGCTGGGATAAGCCTTGGGAGGGATAAACAAGGAATCGGATTCAAATATGGTCTCTAGAAACTTCTAAACCTCCCTGCCTTGGGATATATATCTTTTTTTTTTTTTTGACCCAAACTAGGCTTTTGTTCAAAATTAGAAAACGAGATGTAAGCCACAGTCACAGGTGGCGCCATAGCCTGCTCTTCTATGGATATTTTAACTTCTTGTCTTCTTCAGTGGGACCTGAAGATGGTAACATCTATGATACCTGGTTCAATTCAGATGTCCGAGTACATTTTTCCAGTATTTCCCCTACAAAGTCGATCCACTGTGTTTGTAGGATGAGTAGTGTCCTCTGACATTTCATAGTTCCTGCCCTTTCAGATTGCGGCAGAGCCTTGGGAGTGCTGAAGGTCATTGACCTTCTGATTTTGTTTTCTTCCTGTCATTTGGGTGGTGCAGGTGTGAGGCCCCAGCTCCTAACCTTCCTTGGGGCTCTTCACCTTACCCTAGGAATTGATGTAGGAGGGCAGCTCTGTCCTCATGGCTGGTGAATCTTCTCAGCTAGGGGTGGGACAAAGATTTCTTACAAGGAGAGTGTGTGTAAACTGACAAACCAGCTTGTGCCAGACGAGGTGTTTACAGGAAGGGGTAAGGAAGGTGTTGTGGGTGAAACAAATTCCATAAACTGGATATGGCTTAAAGCAGGCGGTTCTCAGCCTTCCTGATGCTGCGACCCTTTAATACAGTACCTCGTGTTGTGGTGACCCCCGAACATAAAATTTCTTTCGTTGCTATTTCATAGCTGTAATTTTGCAACGGTGATGAACTGACATGTAAATATCTGTGTTTTCTGATGGTCTTCGGTGACCCCTTGTGAAAGGGTTGTTCCACCCCCAAAGGGGTTACAACCCCCAGGTTGAGAACTGCTGGCTTAAAGCAGTGAACACTGATTCACTTGCCGTTGTGGAAGATAAAAGGCAAGGAATCTTGGGACACCTTCCTTCTGTAGGGTCTAGGAGGAATTCTCCCTGACTCACCCTCTTGCCCTGACTAAGCCCTGACACAGTTTCTGCCCTTGCTCCCAGGGGCACATCTGGGTCAAATCCTCCTCTGCCTCCCCCCTGTGATTCCATTGGCCTTCTGGGATGCTGTGGGATGTGTCTTCATCTCTAGATCTTTACTCTGGACACATCTGTAAATGTAGACACACCTTTGCTATGGCGGGTCCCATTCACAGGTTCCAGGACCTACATGTCTTTGGGGGAAGGTGTCAGGTGACCACAAGCACTTAGCTCTGGCCTTCTCTATGTTGATCTGCCATATTCTCTAGAGACAGGGTCTCTTATTGAACCTGGAGCTTACCTTTTCTCAGCTGAGCTGCCAGCCATCGAGCCCCAGAAATCCTCCTGCCCCCACTTCCCACCCTAGTGCTGGAGTTGCAGGTATATGTGGCCACTCCTGGCTCAGAGCTGAAGCTGGCCAATCTCCATTACGTAAGACCTGGGACATTATTGCTGGAGGCTGCAGTTTTCTTCACAGTTGAACTGGGATCATTCTAGTGTTTTGATCTTGGTGCGAGGTGAAAGGACTTTTGGTGTGCAAATGATGCAGAACCACACAGATTTAATGATAGAGAGAAGGTGTACCTTGTTCGTTATGTAGTGACACGTTGTCTTGTTCTCTGCTCCATCTCTCATCCGTCATTCATCACCTGTCTGTCCATCATCTATCCATGCATCCATGGCGAATCGTTCATTTTCCCACAGTAAACGAAAAAGAGGGAAGGCAGGTGCGGTGTGGGGGTCCACCAAGACATGCATGAAGATGCCACAGCACTGGCCATTTTAAGAGCTCAAGGCTGTAACAAAGAAAGCAGTCCATTAGGCACCCAACAACAAAAAAGTTTCATTAAATGGGACAAATTTTGTGAAAAGTGACAACCCGTTCCTCTGGAAGGACGGCATTGTCTTGATTAAAGAGCACACCTGGGAGCCACAAAGTGCAAATTATTGATGTTGAAACCACCCGTTCCCAAGAGGGCAACACTGACAACAGCCACCAGCCCAGATGCTATCTGCAGCGCTGATTGACTGGACCTGGAGGGACGTGTTCAGAACCGCGGTGGCCCAGTTAAACTCAGGCTCCCTTCTTCACGCGTATATAGGCTCTGAGCCCCTTAGGTTTGATTCCACTCGTTGACTGTTTGCCAGGCTCCTTGTGTAGATGCTGGGGACACGCAAATGGGCAGCGAGTGACACATGACGGAGTGTGGGAGTACACAAACTTCTCCAAAACGACAGGATGCGAAGTCCTGGCTGCTCTGCGGGTTCGCTGAGGGCCAGTGTTCACCTCGCTGAGCCACAGTCTTTTAGACCATGACACGGGAGTGTCTGGTATGTAACTTTAGAGGGTTGGTCAGTGTGATGGATAGGGAGCTCCCAGCACAGGGAGGCATCCAAAACTCCACAAATGAGCACCGGAGGAAGTGGTAATTATAGAGAAACCGAGTTAATGACCCCTTAGTTAAGAAACTCCCAGGGGAGTGAAAAGAGAGAAGTTCCAGCAGCTGTCACCAATATCAGAGGTGTAGTTGTTTTTATTTTTATTTATTTGTTTATTTTGCTTTGGTTTCATTTTTCATTTTCATTCTCACGTGTATGTGGTGAGCATGTTTTCACGTGTGGGTGCATGTGTGTGGGTGCATGTATGTGGGTGCATGTGTGTGGGTGCATGTGTGTGGGTGCATGTGTGTGGGTGCATGTGTGTGGGTGCATGTGTATGGGTGCAGATGCACATGTGTTTGCATCCATGTGGAGGCCAGAGGTTAATATTAGATCTTATCCACCATCACTCTTCAACTTTATTCACTGAGGTGGGGTCTTGAAGTCAAACGCGGAGTTTGCTGACGTGGCTAGTCTTGCCAACCAGCTTGCTCTGGGTTCTGCTGTCTCTTTCTTTCCAGGCTTGAATTACAGGTAAGCCACTCTGCCCACCTAGCATTCAAGTAAGTTTTTGGATCTAGACTCCATCACCCAGGCTTGCTTGGCCAACACTTTAACCAGTGAGCCATCTCTCCATCTGTGATGCTGTGTTTGTAGGTGTGTGTGTGTCTGTGTGTGTGTGTGTTCATGAGTATAGTACCTGAGAAGGCCTGAAGGGGGCATCAGAGCCCCTGGAGCTGGAGTTACAGATGGTTATGAGCTGTCTGACATGGATGCTGGGAAGTGAACTAGGGTCATCTACAAGAGCAGTATGTGCTCTTAACCACCAAGCCTCCTCTCCAGCCCCATGGCTTGCTTTCTCACGTTAGTGTCTACTGACCACTTGCCAGGTGCTGGACACGGTGCCACATAGTGGCATCTGAATAACTGCAGCTGTCATGCACGGTGCTGTACACAGCCGGCCAACAAGAATCTGAGACTGTAAACCAGTTGTTTGTATCAGGCAGTTTCTCACAACAACGAGAAAACTAGGCACACGAGGTGTAACGGGGCCCAGATGTGTCTGTCAAAGTGGCGGGACATGGCTATGCATCCAGCAAGTTCCCCAGTGGGACATGGATTGTTCCAGATGGGAACTGCATGACCAATGGGGGTCATGTGGGATCTGAGTGAGACAGCTGTTTCCAGCTAGGAGCCCCATTCAGGTCATTGCAGAAGCAGGATAACCAGTAAAGTGATAGAAGCAAGATTCGAGGCTGGTAGCTAAACTCCAGGGGAGTTCAAGGTCCAACGAGGCAAAAAGAAGCTGAAGGAAGTGACGCTGGGGACTGTCAACCCTGGACACAGGTCCAGGGACAGAGGACAAATCAGTTATTTACATGAGGCCAGCCAGGAGATTTCCCTGGCTCCACTGAGAGGCTCAGGAGGCTCAGTGCAGAGGGCTAGACACGAAAGACGGTAGACATGTTGAAAATGAGAAAGGGCTGGTGACGTGGCTTCGGTGGCTAAAGATGCTTGCCGCCAGGTATGATGGCCCAGTTCAGTCTCTAGTAAAAGAGAACTGACTCCTGCAAGTCATCCTGGACTCGTACCTGGAAAGAATAGGGACTTACAGATGTGTTAGAGTCAGGGTGACTGATGGAGGGGATGGCACCTGTCTGCTGTGTTCCCAGAGGTGTGCACACACCAATCTGAATAAGCAGGCCGTGTCATCTTTGCCAACTAAATTACTGCTCTCTAGACATTCCTTCCCCGAGTAGCCAATAGCTCCTTAGATTTAGTACTGACCCTAATTGCATATGGTCTCCCACAAGAGACGGGCATATTGTAAGCACTTAGAATTTTGGTTGAATGAACAAGCTGTTCAAGGTGTGAATGGATCTCCTCTTTAGGTGTCTTTGTCTCTGCAAGACTGAGCTACCATTCAGAAAAATCCATACATCAGAGGCCAATCACAGACGAAGCATGAAAACAAGACCCTCTAAAAGAATGCACAGGAAGACACCCTGAGAACAAGGCTTTCTCAAGCAGAGTGTGGATGAAGCATCAGTCTTGGAGGTCTGTCTGATGGCTTTCTGAAAATAGTTGGAATGATTTAAGTGTTTAAAGGTAAATCAGAAGAAGGGGGGCTGAAGAGATTGCTCAGTGGTGAAGAACACTGGCTACTCTTGCAGAGGATGCAAGTTTGATTCCCAGCATCCATACTGGATGGCTCACAACCGCCTCTAACTCCAGGTCCAGGGGATCCAACGCCTCTGGTCTCCACGGGCATCTGCGCTCATGTGCACAGAGGCACACATAATTATAAATAATAAAAGTGGGGTGTGGTGACACATGCCTTTAGTCTCAGTACTCGGGAGGCAGAGACAGGGGGATCTTTATGAATTCAAGGTTGGCCTGTGAAACATAATTAAATAAATGCATGCAGCATGATATAAAGGAGACAGAACAGGGTATTTAAAGATCTGACATGGAAGGCAAGACCATGTGATGAAGTTAGGAGATAAATGAAGTTCACCTAACTCCCAGAATTAGGGTAAAAGAAAAACAAAAGGGGAGATGGATATCAACTCAACCCTGAAGACAGTGCTGGCACTACAGGAGAAACTCGATTTTACCTAAAGGTCAGTTAGAGGTTGATAATTCCCAAGCTGAGCAAGATCCCAGCAAAGCAAAGGCAATGGTGGTAGGGGAAATGGTGACAATAAGAGGAACAGTACAGCACGTGTCGAGTGCCTACCATGTGCCAGACTGTGGTGCTGCCTTCACCAGCACCATCTCATTGTGCCCTCCCCATCACCAGGTGAGGAAGTGCTGGTTTAGAGAAACAGTGCTGTGTCGCAGACTGCTCTGGGAATTCCAGACTTCACCATTTTAACCAGAGCAGCTGTGACCAGGAGCCACCAAGCTCCGGCTGACTGACATTCCCTCCATGGATGCCACGGGAGGGCCCCTGGAGTCTCACCTGAGGTTCAGCCACTCCCTGCTGGGCTCCCTTCCCAGCTGTGTGCACTTCTGCCCCAGATGCCTGTGGTTTCATGAGATACTGTAGAGAGTCTGAAAAGTTCACTGAAGTGGGGGAGGTGTGGATGGAGAGGAAGCAGGTCATTTATGCAGCTTTAGGGAAATCGCATCTACATTCAGGTAAGACTTTGGGGTTTGTGGCTGCCTTGGGGGTCACGCATGTCCCTGTAAGTAACCTATCCCTCGTGCTCTGTAAATAACCCCAATAAATTCATCCCATTTTGATGGAATAGTTACTTTGGTCAGTCATTGGTGTCCTATAGGGTGAGAGGGCATCTGTTAGGGTCTCCTTTGGAAGAGTCAAGACAATACTATGTAAACTTCCTGAGACCCAGAGAAAGTACAATGGGTAAGAAGGATTCAAATGAGTTCAGATGATTAGATATGTCCAAAGTGCAGTGAGTTATTTATACCATGTAAATATTGCCAAATAAACCAGCTTACCAGACACCCCACAGCCAGGTAGTTAGAATTCTTGCTAAAGAATAAAATTTGAGTACTTCTTGAGCAGGGCGGTGGTGGTGCACGCCTTTACTCCCAGTACTCGGGAGGCAGAGGCAGGCAGATCTCTGTGAGTTCGAGGCCAGCCTGGTCTACAGAGTTAGTTCCAGGACAGGAACCAAAAGCTATGGAGAAACCCTGTCTTGAAAAATCAAAAAAAAAAAAAATTTGAGTACTTCTTATACATTGTTTCCAGTTTTATAAAGTGGTACATGCCTGACTAGGACAAAACAAAGGTTCTAGCACAGGACCTTGTTTGAAAGAAGTTACTAAGGTAACCTATGCCTGGGGCTGTTGTGATCTAAGGTTTACAAGTGTCATTTTGAGTCCTTTAAATCACTCTCAATAATTCGCATCCTTGGAGTGCAGAGTTAGGCCAGGGAGCAGGAGAGGAAAAGCAACATCTACCCAATAAGAAAGCCTTTTAAGATATGTACTTTGATTCCAGCTTCGTCTTAGGGTCTAGTGACACAAAGACAACAAACAAACAAACAAACAAACAACCCCTGTGCAGGCTCGTGAAAGCCTTTAGAACAGATAACCAGAAAGGACCCGCAGTGCGCACATACCTGTATATAACTTAGGCAGGGGTTAAATATCCAAAGAAAGAGGAAGTGGGGTGAGGGAGGCATCATCTCTGCGCTCTAAATAGAATAAAGAAGCAAAATGAAAATATCAGTGGACTCCCTGACAGCAAAATAGGATGATCCCAAGGCGCTGAAGTGGGAATGAGTTAGGGTTGTTCCAGGAGGAGCAAGTTGGCCGGTGTGGCTAGTGCACACCGAGAAGGGACGTTAGAGGTTGTGGTCATAGGACATAGGCTGTAGCTCACTCAGGGCCCTGTTCAGCATGAGAAGGGCTTTGGATCTTCTTCCTCCGAAGTCTGACAGAAAGCCATCAGAGGCTATGTAAACCGGAAGTGGCTTTATTTGACTTCCTTGTCAGGAAGGAAGGATTCCCAAGGAAGGATGAGGTGGTGGAGGGTCAAATGGTTTGGGTGAGGTTGAAATGGCTGGAGGCAGAGCAGTCTGCCTCAGACCTTGTGGAGTTCACTGGCGAGTGAGATGAAGGGCCCCAAACACAGTATGGGATACAGGTCAAGGGCTAGGGACATAGATCCAAGTATATGGCTGTCTTTGTGTGCACAAGATCCTGGGTTCCATCCCTAGTCCCTCTTAAAAAGACCCCCATTTCTGCCACTGTGTAAACAAATACTATCAGAGTACTACCACATACTCAGGAGGAATTGTAATTAGATTTGAGGAATCAAATTTTTAATTTTAAAATGTTGTGTTTATTTTTATTTTGAGTGCGTTTGTGTGTGCAGTGCCTGAGGAGGGTAGAGAAGAGCGTCAGATCCCCTAGAGCAGGAGTTATATGGACGATTGTGACCCACAATGTAGGTTCTAGGAACAGAAGCCAGGTCGTCTGGAAGAGCAGCCAGCGCTCTTACCTGCCGAGCCATCTCTTCAGCCCTCATGAGTTTACTTTGTGGCCTGCATACATTGCAGGTGGCCATTCACAGGGAGTCAGGAAGTTATTATTAAGTAAGCCAGTTTGGAGGTCAGTGGAGAATTGTGGGAAACAGCATCTGGCGTTACCTGGAAGGGACTGGAAAATATCCCTCATTCCTATTAATATTTATTCACTTAGCAAATCTGTAGGGAGCACCTAGTGTACGTGTCTGGTACTGGGATGGATCCTGGGTGGGGCACAAGGACAGCCTCTACCTTCATGGAGCTTTGTTACAATTTAATTAGCTCCCTGGGTTCTGAGACATTTCTCTGGGCACTGGGAAATACATAGAATCAACTCGAGCATCATAAATACTGACTTGTTCTCTGACTCAGCGATTTGGGAAGCACTTGGGCTTTTCAGAAAGAGCTATCTATGGATTTGGACAAATGACAGATTTGCCCAATAAAATGTCTAAGGACTACCTTAAAATGAATCAGAAGAGACCGTCTCAACCCAATGAGTATCTATAAACAGACAGCCTTGAGAATGGAAAAGCTTACAGGGCTGGAAGGCAGAAATCTGACCTCAGGCTGCTCTACCCTCAGTCTCACGAATGACCTCGATGGAGCCTTTGACTCATCTGACCTTCAATTTTCTCTTCAATAAAGTGAGCCCATCTGATCCCATATTTTCAAACTCCTGATTGCGTCTTTTCGTTACAGTGTTTATTGTCTTGGGCTAACAGTTACTTTAAAATAAAAGCCGGAGATCCCAAGGGGATGCTTCTCTCGAGAGCTCAGTTTTCAACAGAAGAAAGCTTTTAATATTTTTTTTTTTTTTTTGCAAATGGAAATTGTTCTTTTCTCAACTGTAAATACATGCTCGGTGAGGAAGTAAAAGCGGAGGGGAGTGCAGAGAATAGAGAACTATTGAGAGACACATGTCTGCTTTTAGGGTTCTTGGATCTGCTGTGAGGACCCGGTGGCCAATGATTTAGAAAGCCGGTCTACTCGCCAGCTATTACTATTACTTGCAAACAGCCTTTTGGTGTTTAGACGACACGCATGCCCTTATGCACGCTGGAAGCCCTTCCTCTGAAGGCTGTGATCTTTTTTTTTTTTTTTTTTTTTTTGGATTTTCGAGACAGGGCTTCTCCGTTGGTTCCTGTCCTGGAACTAGCTCTTGTAGACCAGGCTGGCCTCGAACTCACAGAGATCTGCCTGCCTCTGCCTCCCGAGTGCTGGGATTAAAGGCGTGCGCCACCACCGCCCGGCTGGAGGCTGTGATCTTCAGTGTTGTCACCAGAGACTGAAACTGGCTGGGCAGTCTGCAATATCGCCTATGTCCTGTTTCACAACAGCTGCTATCTGATACTTGTGGAATGCTGAAAAACAATAACATCGTATGCGCGACTTCAATGATCGTAGTTAATATCAGGACAGCTCCGTTTGAGCCGTATCCAGAACGACTACAAAGCCTTCCAAGGCACATCCAGGAGCGCTGGGGTGGACAGTTGCTCCTCCAATCCCCAGGACTCCTCCTACCCCTTAACACGAGGTTGAACGCTTCTGGGACACTGGGACTCAGCGGGACATATTTTACTGTCAGCCTAGCATCAGGGGACCATGAGCTCTCTGGTGATAGTTTTCTGATGATCTTTGAGAAGGGATTAAAGTCAGATCTTGGCTGCAGACCCACGAGGCTATTATCCCTAAGTGGAATGAGCTGCTGGCACTTAATCCCATGTGGTGATCACCTGGGATTGAGGGGCTGTGTTCTTCATCTCGGCATATCTGATTTGCTAACTAAAGTATGAGCATCTACTAGGCACCAGGCACTATGCAAGTCCCAGAGAACACAGGGGCATCCAACACTGACCCATCCTTAGAAGTGCTTACAAGCCAGCAGAGGAAGAGGGCAAAGAGCAGAAGTCGATCTGAAGTCCGAAATGGCTGGGCTCAATGGTGTAGCAACTGCCTAACATACACAAAGCCCTGAGCTGGATCCCAGCCCCACAGTAAATTCATAAAGCACAGTATGATAAATACAGCTCTTGCCTGCCTTGTCCCGGGAGGCTAGGAGGCTTGATTGCCAGTCGTGTTTGAAAGGTTTCAGAGGGTGACTCAGAGTTCAGCGAGCAGATGGAGTGGTGGGAAAGACTGGAAACAGTGGAGGTGGTGTTGTGTCCTGTTGTGTGGGTCCACCTTGCAGCAATCGCCTTCCTCCCGACTGAGGATGACTGTTAGGAGTCTCTGCCCAACTCACACCTTCCTCCTGATGCAAACCCTGGAAGCTCGTCTCTACCAGGAACAGTCCATTTCAGCTTCACTCACTCCCGGCTGCTTCTGTGGAGACAACGCTCCCATCCTGAGCTAACTGCCCATCATTCTGTTATCAGAGCGGTTTCTTTCAGAACCTGACACATGAAGAGGAGATGACCCTTGCAAGCAATACCTTCTCATCAAATACCTAGTCATATACGTCACTGGAGGAGAGGGGGTACAAGCATCTGAAGAGGCCAGTGACATCAGGTGTCTTTCCTCAGTTGTTTTTCTACATTACTTTAGAGACAGAGTTCCTTGGAATTGCGATTCTCGCTAAACTGGCTGGCTAGCAAACCCAGGGATGTTCTTGCCCATCGCCCAGTGCCTCCCCCAACCCCAGCTACAGGTTACAAAGTCAGCCAGATTACAAAGTGACTTTCACATGGGTGCAGCGAGCTCAGGTCCTCATGCTTGCACAGCCAGCACTGTAGACTGAACTATCCCCCACTCCAACAGTCCGCTTTTGACAACAGCCCAACTGAGAAAAAAACGAACACAAACAAAAATACAACCCAAGAAAGATTTATTTAGTGCTTGGTATTCAATTAAAAATTCAGTTAAAAAATAAAATACCGCCCAACCCTGAGTAGGTGCACCAAGTATTCTGTTACCAAATGCTTAGCACCTAGAAATCTTGGCAAGCTACATTATACACAGAAATTAGCTAGTCATACGGATAAAAAAGATCATTACAGTAAGTGTCTTACAGAGCAATGTTCAAAGTGTTGGCTGTGCCCAGGAGCATTGGGCTGGTATTGTAGAGAACACAAGCTTGCGTCACTTTATTATACTATTTTCTCAACAGACACAAATACAGGGTAGTATTATACAACACAGATCCACAGCCCCCTTCCAGCTTTATTCAGGAGTAGCTCGTGTTCCCTTGTGATTTACCTCTGCTTTCCTCAGCCCTTCGTTTTGGCAGATTCTGGATATTTTTATTCCTGCTCCCACAGATCCTGAGCTGTGTTTGAAAAGGGAACTGGGAATGTGTGGGACTCTACTAGTAACTTCCTTGCCTTAGCTGGTCTCCTGCCCTGAGAGTACAGGTTATACTGATTCCTGTCAGTGACTCCAAAGCCTTGCCTGCTTCCAGGGTGAAGACCCCAAGACTTTCCTGGGGCCTTAGGACTAAGGGAGGCTGTGCAGGTGCAGCGAGAGCCCATCCCACCTTACCTGGAACGCTGCCCAAATGTTCTGATCCTTAGTCCTCCTAAAACTTAATCTTCTGAGCTGGGTTTGGTGGTGCACACCTTTAACCCCAGCACTCTGGAGGCAGAGGCAAGAGCATCTCTGCGAGTTCAAGGCCAGCCTGGTCTACAAAGTGAGTTCCAGGACAACCAGAGCTACACAAAGAAACCCTGTCTCGAAAAGCAAAAATAAAACAAACAGTATTTTTTTTTTTTTCTGAACGTTTGGGCACCTAATGTTTGCACAAGATGACAGCTACTTCCTCCACTCCCGAGCATTTTCAGGAACGTCCAGGGAAAGTTAAGGCAGTATGTATGAGGCTTGCTCTGTAGGGTGAGCTCACCCAGAGTTGCTTACTGTCACAGCCTTGATTGATCTGCCTGTATGGAAAGCCTGGCCCCACCATTTGAACATCCGGCCTTTATACCTCCCAGCCTTTCACACTTTATTTTTCCTTTAAGGTAGGAATCCATGCAGTTAACTAGAACCCCCACCCCCCGCTTCACATTTGCAGTCTTGTGCATGCGCGTGTGTGTGCACAGAACCCCCTGATTCAGACCACTATCTAATCTTAGCACGGATCGGCCTGGGGCACCCGTTATCTTACGCTCCACCCAGCCTCTTAATGACGTCCATAACGCCTTACCCCTACAGCCCCATTTAAAACCCTTCCATTCTTTCTGGTACCCAACCGCAGACCCGGCAGGAGGAAAACAACGTCTTTGCCATAGCCTTGCAAAAAGGAAGCGCTTCTCTCGCTTCACCCGCGACATCTTCAATGAATGCTTCCTGCAGACTCCGCGCTCTGCCCAGGAATAACGGACGTGAACGGAGTAAGTCCTCGGCTTCACTCTGCATCTCAACTCCGTCAACAATGATAGTACTCGGATAACCGAGACTCGGATTCGTATTCGCTTCCGCCGATCCGCTAAACCCTTCCTCCCAAACTCCGTCCACCCTGCGGGCGCCCACGGCTCAGAGCCCAGCCCCGGAGGAAGAAGGCTTCTGATTGGTTGCTGCGAGATGGGGCGGATTCCGAGGGAGGCGTCGCGGAAAGATGATGCAACGTCTCGGATCCTTAAAGGCACCGACCGCACGCGCCGCCGATGGCGCAGGCGCGTTGCTGGGCTTCCAGCTCTGACTCCAGCGCTACACTGAGTCCGGTCAGGCGGACGCGCGGAGTGGACAGCGGGGACGCGCGCGGGATTCGGGCGGGCGGGCCGGGTGGCGGCGGAGGGGCAGGAGGCGCGATGGCCGAGGGTAGCGCTGTGTCCGACCCTCAGCACGCCGCGCGCCTGCTGCGGGCGCTCAGCTCGTTCCGGGAGGAGGCGCGCTTCTGCGACGCGCACCTGGTCCTCGACGGCGAGGAGATCCCGGTGCAGAAGAACATCCTGGCGGCGGCCAGTCCGTACATCAGGTGAGCGGGCGCCGCCGCCCATCGCCTCCGCATCCCTCCCTCCCTCTGGCCTGGCCGCCCGCGGATCCCGTGGTTCCGCCGCCGCGCCTCTCGGGGACCCCCATGGGCCTCTCCCGGAGGCCCCCTCCCCACCAAGATCGCCCTGGGCCCGGAGCCCCGGGAGGTCTGCAAAACCCCAAACGCGGTGTACAGGCAGTCTTGGGACCCGCAGCCGCGAACAGGGCGGGGCTGCTCCGGGAAGAGCTGCTTGTTCGCCCCGACAGGCCCCGCCCGGCCCGCCGAGCCCCGCAGAAGTTTACCTCCCAGTCACCGCACAGTGGGCCGGGCCGGGTTCTGCGCGGGGAAGCCAAACACCCGCGGTGTTGGCGGAAGGAGAACCCCGTAAGATCTCGGTGGTACCCACCCCCACCCTCAAAGCCCAACTGTCAGTTTGCCACTCCCTTGTTACAAACAGGTTAAACTGTTGCGAATTTGGAAAGACCCACCGGGATTCTTTGGATACAGTTGTAGTCGAGGACCCAGATATTGTAACCACCAAGAGAGCACTGTAAAACTTCAGCGACACAAACCTTAGCTTAATTTACCAGGGTAATGAAAAGATTCAGACCCAGCTTATAGCATCGGGTCAGAATTTGCAAGGAGGCTGCTGTCTTTTCTTTAGCAACTTTCCTTCAGGCAAAGTGGGTTGCTCTTTTAATACCGGGACGCGGGCGAGCTAAAAGCTGGAGAAAGTGCCCAGTAAGCTGGTTAAATATAGACTAATGGTAGACAATGTCACTAGAATTGGCAAGTCAGAAAAAGGAAAATTATGTGTATGCCGTTCTGAGAGCTCCGTCCCAGCAGAACTCAGCACATACGCTGTACTTTAATCTTTGGTTTTTGGAGACATTGGAACTTAAAAGCAATCCAAGTGCCCTTGAAACTTCTGGCTTCTTCTATTCTAGCCTTGCCTTGTAACATTGTGATCTTTGTGGACTAAGGGGTCAGGTGTCTTTGTTAATATGAAATTTAGATCACCAATATGACAGCTCATAGCTGGCAGTTCATAGGTTAGGACAATCAATCAAATTAGATCTGCAGGCCAGACCTTTCCCGGATCCAGAAGCAGTCCCTGTTTGGGAAATGTTTCGGAAAACTCCAGTGGATTCGATATTGTTACAGATCCTTCAGTGGCACCTGCCTCTAAAGTTGCACATCCTGAAACAGTTTCTGTCTCCGTCTTTCCTCATGGCACTTACCACTGTAACAGAACCTGTATTTTGCTCATCTTGGTGCATCTTCCTCAGCCACAATGTAAACCCAGGCCAAGGATTTTTCTTTTGTTTCTTACCCAGCCCTTCGCAGAGAAACTAGTGCCCGGTGCCAGAGTAAACGCATCGAATGAATGATCACCTTCCTTTCATTGGACATCAGAGGTTTATATTAGCTGGCTGGCTAGGGCTCTGGGCTCCGTGTTTGGAGATCTGCTTCATGTTTCAACTCTTAACCTGCCTAGCTGCGAGTTGTTAGGGATGACTTAGTCTTGACTCCAGCTCACTCTTGACAAAGGAGGGACACAGGGTGTTTTTGTGTCATTTAGTCTTGGAGGCACCTACAAAGAAATGAGTTTCAGACACTCTACATCTCCACACAAGTCTGTTCCCTGGTTAGGAAAGATCTCCTGTGATTCATGTCTGTCTGTCTGTCACTTTCCAAATAAAGGATAGATCTTCTGTGGTTCATGTCTGCCATCACTTTCCAAGTAGAAAAGTATTATCTCAGAGGATGTTAGGTATATCAGGGTTACTGGTACTTAGTGGTTGAACTGGGATTTGAATCTAAGTTTATGGTGCATAGTCTCCTGTTCCTACTGCTCCAAAAGACAGCGTGGCCTGTATTTGGATGTACTTTGGAGAACACCAAGATTGATGGTTTATAGGATGTTACCGTTTAAATGCTTGTCAAGCATGGTCATTCATAGACTTGAGTTTCATCTTTAACCAGTTTTTTGCAGTTGGTTAACATTTTATGTTAATATTATGTTGTACTTAAAATTATGCATTGTTAACATTTTATCAATAAATCAATTTTTAATATAAATAAATATCGAATTTTCTTTATTGGCAGATTGTGTTAAATTTGACTACTGAAATGCTAGAAGATTTTTGTGGTATTTTTAGATTATCAATTTCAAGGATATTTCAAAGTATCTGAATTACTAATTAAAACACAGCTTAGTTTTAATTTATTTTTACAATATTTTTATTGGATAATTTTATACTTATATGTAGTGTGTCTTGATTTTGCATTTTAATGTTTTTTTAGATTTATTTTTATTTTACGTGTATTCGTATATGTCTATGCACCATATATGTGAAGTGCCTGCAGAGGCCAAAGAGGGCATTGAATCCTCTGGAATTGGAGTTACAAATGGTTGTGGGCCTTGTGGGTCCTGTGCTCTCTGGAAGAGCAGTCAGTGCTCATAACTACTGAGCTATCTTTTCAGGTCTCTAGTTTAATAACTTTTGACACCAATACTATTGGACTTTTATAATGTAGCTTTGTTGAAATGGCACTTTCGAGACTATAGTGAAACAAAATATAAGCATTTAGAGTTGTGTTATGTGTGTGCTTTGTTGTTTTGGTGTTTTTGTTTTTATTTTCTTTCCCTTTTTTTGGTTTTTCAAGGCAGGGTTTCTCTGTATAGCCTTGGCTGTCCTGGAACTCACTCTGTAGAACAAGCTGGCCTTGAACTCATAGAGTTCCATCTTTTATTGCCGCCTGAGTGCTGGGATTAAAGACATGAGCACCACTGCCTGTCTAATTTGTGATGTTTTTAATCTGCAAATCTAAAAGTATGAATTTGTTCACTGTTCTTAACCTAGGTAGAAAAAAACGTCATCGGAAGTCTAAAGTTGGGTGGTTTGAGAAGCCAGATCAATTTTGCCACTCTAGGAATGAAGACAACTTGATCGACATGTAGTCTGCTTACTACCCAAAAGTCTCGCTACATAATATACTGGTTTAATCTTTTCATGTGCTTTTCCTTGGTTTAACATTTATTTTTCTTTCCAGTAAGTAGCCATTCCAACCATGCGACATTAGAAATATTTTAAGTAAAAAAGTCAGAAAACTCAGTTTCAGCAACAAATTCCTTCTAATCACCTGAAAGAGGTCTGAGTTGGGCCTGTGTAGAGTGTGTCCTGAAGTTTGACGTCACGACGCTCAGGGGCGATGGACAGGTTCTCCCATGATTTATCACTCAGCTCTGCAAATGGAAGTGGCACCTTAGAGACTCAGTTGAAACAAAATGAATATAAGCATTTATATTCTAGCAGGCTGTTTTCCCAGTGCCATCCCTGGCTGGCATTTGCTTCTGGCTTGTTGGGAAAACTATACCTCAGTGCAGCTAAGAGCCTTAGAAAAGGACAAGACTACACTCATAGACATGATACTCCCCCGTCTTTTCTGTCTTAGCAACTCTGCCTTCCCCAGGGAATAGCCCCTTGGATTATAGGACATTTCTTTGGAATACTGCAGAGCTTGCCTTGCTTTCTGAGGCTCTTCTGAACCCAGCCCCGTGTTGTTGACCTGATGGAAGCTCTGCCCCCCCCCACCCCTTTTAGCTGTGCTTGGAGACGATGCAGGTAACAGGGATTTGAAAATGACTCTTTCTGTGCCTGTGGAGTGACATTAAAGTGGCTCTGTACAGAGATCCTGGAAGGTTTTTTGCATCTTCCAGATTTTTTTTTCTTTTCTTTTATTTTTTCATCTTCCAGATTTTTATACATTTCTGGGGACCTGTTACCATACTGTTTAGCATTCAGTCCTGGAGAGCACAGAGTTACCACAACTTTTTTTTAATCCTTTGATGAGTCAGTCAGCAATGGAAATGGCTTTGTTTGTTTGCTTTCTGGTTGGTCTAGCGAGGGTGGAGTGAGAAGCCTGGCCATCTGAACTTTTGTAGGACCCAGTTCTTTATATGTGGGGTGAAGTTGACTGTGTCACACGAGGCCAAATTCCAAGTAATGTGGAAGCGTGTGGCTCGTTTGCTTTGCACGTGTGTGGTGGAGGGATAGTCTCTGTCTAGTTTTGTGTGTGTTGTTATATGTACATGTGTGTGGTGGAGGGATAGTCTCTTTCTAGTTTTGTGTGTGTTGTTATATGTACATGTGTGTGGTGGAGGGATAGTCTCTTTCTAGTTTTGTGTGTGTTGTTATATGTACATGTGTGTGGTGGAGGGATAGTTTCTAGTTTTGTGTGTGTTGTTATATGTGCATCGATGCTGAAGTGCTCCCCTTGTCTTGTGCTACAGGACTTTGTCTGGTGTTGTGTATGAATGCAGCCAGTAGCATTGTGCCGTAAGGAACATTTATGTCATACTGTTAGCTTGGGTACATTCCAGGTCTAGTTATTTGCAGTCCTGCGTTGACATCTAGATCTAAGATTTGACCTATGGACAAATGGTGTGGAGGAAAACACTGAAGGAAGTTAACCTGAGCTTTAGAGGGGAGCCAAGTTTCATAGTGGCATAGAAACTGTCAACGTCCACTCTAGGGATGACTGAAAGTTTAAAGTCACTGGGATCTAAGGACTATCCCTAGTGTTGTTCACTATATACAGAGCATGTGGTTAGTTCCTAAAGCCCTTTTTCTTGATTCACTTACACAAATAACTAAGTAACCTTTAACCCATCTTTGTTTCCTTGATGCTGAAGCTGAGCCACCCAGGCAGCCACACCCACTAAGGTCCTTGCTGTGAACCAAAGGCATTGCAGAGTGATGCTCTCCCAACAGTCTTTTGATTTCCTTGACGTTTTCTTCTTTTCCCAGCACTTTGAGTTTGTAGCAGCTTCTGAATGATTGCCAGGAGGGTTCTGAGGAACCAGGGTCGCCTACTGCATGTCTTAGGATTCTTCTAGTAGGCTGGGTTCTGTGGTCAGTCTGAGTCTGCACCACTCCTTCAGACTTATGGTACCCTACCCATCTCTTGTCAGGATCTGGGGGTGGGGGTGGGGGTGAGTCTTTTATCTTTTAATGGATCTAGGTCTTATGTGTTTTTATCTGCCTACTATAAGGCTTTCCTAGCAACTGCTTGAAAGAATTAAGTCTGAAGCTCTTAGAGTTAAGTGTTCTAAATACGCAGCAGGGAAAGGCTCTTGTCGCCAACCTGCTGACTTGAGTTTGATCCCTGAGACCACACGTGGTAGAAGGGAAGAACCAACTCGTAAAAGTTGGCCTCTGATCTTGACACACATACTCTGTTACATGAACAAGAGCTTGCATACACATAAATAGATAAATGTAATTAAACATTTTAATGCTTTTTCTTCATCTTATTTGGTTAAAACCCATTCATATGTGAGTTTTTCAAGGGAACTATTGTAGTCGTGACCCCCTTCAGACCTCCTGCGGATCGCCAGAGTATCCTGGTCTGGCTTCTATGGCAATAAGCACTTGCCAACTGGTGCTGTCTTTAGGCTTCATCCCTTCGGCTAAAGGTATGTGTTTGTGTGTGACAGCGATTGCCACGGTGTGGTCATGAAGGCCCTGATTAGAGAGGAGGGTTTCAAATGCAGAAATAAATCAATACAGTTCTCGTGAGACTGTGGCTGGAACATAGGGGGGAGTGTTGCTGTCCGGTGTGGGGTGCCGTTTGGAGTTAGCGGCACAGCTCAGCTGTAGTTGGTGCTGTTTGTCTGATTGATCCGTCCTCTGTTACCCCAACACTTTTAACCTTTGCTTATGTTCTGGATTTTCCCATCAGTCTCCTTCGTCATCCTTACAGTAACTCTCATTTTATAGTTGAGATCTAGTAAAGTGCTTTTCCACATAGGAACTCTGAAGCCTTGGGAGTCAGCACCACGCTACCTATTATGTGATGTGCTAATCGGTTCTTCTCGTGCTGTCAAAGAGGGACCTACAACCTCCTTATAATCCATAAAGAAAGCATAATTTAGACAAATGAGGAGGCATTTGGTTCGAGTAGCAGGCAGCAAGTCTCAGAAAGCTGCCTCATCTTTCCAGAGGAGAAAGGCTATCATTTTGTGTACTGAAGCTATAATATAAATGAATAATTTGCAAGTTAGGATTCTGGGTTAAGGGCGGAGATGCGGGGGTTGTGGGCTGTGACAAATGGCAGGCTCTGGTTACAGCCGGAAAACTAAGTGCTTCTTCCCATGACTTCTTTGCCTCCTAAGCCACAGACGCCTGAAGAAGGCAGGGGATCGAAGGCTCAGGTGGGGTGGCAGGCCTCTCCTCACAGAGGCAAAGGCTAGGCATCCTCCAGCAGCGCCCTTGACCTCACGCTTGCAGAACAGAGTTGGGCTGTCTTCCAGAGCCCTACTGTAAACGACTAAACCACACGGTGATGGGCTGCTGTTTGCCGCTCCTGTATCCCGTGGGAGTCAGTGATGACAAAAGTCCCAGGTTGTCACAAAGTGAAGTGGGAAATGTCCAGGCTGAAAAATCTGAACTATCCAGAGCCTGATCCCTGACCTCACGTCATATAGGTCAGAGTTAAACGTAGAGTGATAGAAAATTGCATGAATTTTGTTGGTGTTAGGGTCCATCCACAAAATAAAATATAACATAAAATTACATGAAGTGTTTTGCTAGTCCTGGGTCCTATCCCCAGAATATCTACTGTGTATGAAAATTCAAAAGTCCAGACATCTTCCTTTCCTCTGCTGGTTTGACCGAGGGAAAGTCAGGCTGTGCTCCTTACTTGCCACGCTCCATCTTCCATCATAGGAGAAAAGGCATCCGCTTCCTTCTCAGAGATGTCAAGAAAAGAATACATAGATGAAGTAAGGTTTTGTTTGGCACAGTGAATGTGTCATTGTGTAAAAAGATAAAGCCTTCCTAAAACAGAGAGGAAAGGAGAGAAGGAAGCAAGTGAGTGAACGAGCCCCAAGGCTTGGAAGGTGGCGCGGTGGGTAAGAGTGTTTGCTGTGCGAGCCTGAGGACCTGGTGTCAAATTCCCAGCACCCACATAAGATGTGGGTGTGGCAGCACATGTTTGGGGCCCCAGTGTGAGAGTCAGTGGATGTTCTGGGCTGGCTGATGAGCCATTCTAGTTGAAATGGTGAACTACAGGCTCTGTGTAAGAGACTCTCTTAAACAATGTGACGACTCATCGAAGCTATCTAGAGCCAGAGGAAGGTACCCGGAGTGGAACGCTTACCTTCTCAAACCCTGCGTTCCACAGAGCTGCACACAACGTGAACACTCAGTGAAACCAGCTTGCTGGCAGTGTGCATTCCAAGTGGAAGACAGATAGACTGGTTTAAAAAATCTGCTGGTTAAGAAGCACCGAGGGGGTGCCATCTTTTGTTTTCCTTCTTGGAGTCCGCATCCTGAAGGAGGCAAACACTCCACTGTGCCATATTGTTCCTAGCTCTTTACCAAGAAGCATTTCCCTGTCTCTAGGAACAGCTTGAAAGAGGATTCAGCACTAATGAATACATTTTGAAACCTGGTTTTTCTAGTCATATTCGCATTCATCATGACCAGCTGCCTGTGCCTCTGAAGAATTGAGTATCGTCTGTTCTGTGGGGCCTACGGTATTCGCAGACTTCTGTCTCTTGAGTGGTTTGTGTTGTTCAGTCTCTTCACTGCACTCTAACCTTCTTACCCAGGCCTAGTGACAAGTGAGGTCGGAAGTCTAAGGGCAGGATTTCAAACAGCAGCGAGACTCCTGAGAAGAGCCACAGATACTGTGTCTGCCATGTCCTCTGCAGGCTGGGGTCCAGCTGGTACTCCAGGACAGCATCGGAGGCAGAGGGACCCCAGGCTCGCTACATAGGTCTCCTCTCTTAGTAAAGGGAACATTGCTATGCTCTAGCTTTTCCTAAAGGGGAGCTGATACAGGACAGGACAGCTTTGTCATAGTTTTTAAAGATTTGTTTTCAAATATCTTTGTGGGGGGCTCACTTTGGAGCCCCTGGAGCTGGGTTACAGGTGGTTGTGAGCCACCCAACCTGGTATTGCTAACAACTTAGAGCTGTTCTCTGAAAGAGCAACTAACATTCTTAACTGCTGAGCCATCTTTCCAGCCCGTACTCATTTGTCTTGAGGTAGGATCTGAGCTCTGTAGCCCAGAATAGCCTCAACCTTAGGCGCCTTTGGCCGTAATCTCCCGTGTGTCAGGGTTACAGGTAGGTCAGTACACCCTCCTGGTGTGGATTCTCTTTGCTGTGTGGCTGGCTCATCACTGTGCTCTCCCACCTGCCTCCTCAACAGCTCCTGTCTTGGTTGGGCCGAGATCCAAGTCTGTCCCCTACGTAAAACTTATAATCCATATTATTGGCATGGAGATGTCTACTGCCGTCTCCTCCTGCAGTGGGGCCCAAGAGCAGGAAGTCAGATGCTTCCTTCGTCCCCTTGTGGGCAGAAAGGGGGGCTGAGGACGGTATTCACCACCATCATGTCAGAAAGTTCTTCAGAAATGTCATCATTGGCTTCGTACACGTCACACGCTAGTTAGGGCTAAGGGAGGGAGGAAAGGACACATCCATGACACCACTCAGTTCGTGCTGGAGCTGACGTTTTGTTGCAGGGTTGTGAATGGCATTGGCAAGTTCTTGGAAAGAGATTGTATAATCTTGTTTTGCACATTTCTTTAAGGGCCACTCTGAACAGGGGTAAAGGAGTCTGGGTGGAAGCAGGAGCCAATGGAGAGACAACTATGCTTACTCGGAGAGAAGGCAGGGTACTGTGGACCAGGCCTCAGCTGAGGAGTTGGAGTGAAGGGGCTGGGTCTTGGCATTGGGACTTGGTAGAGAGGAAGACAGAAGGTAGCGAGCAGACATGTGGGTGGGCCCAGGTAGCTGAGGGATGCATATGGAGGTGAGGGGTTCTAGAAGGCCAGGTCTCTTTGGTTAAGTCCTTATTCAGTCCTTAGCTGTTGTCATTACAAAGCATCCCCTGGAATGTGGTGGAGAGTTGTCTGCTGTGAGGCCTGGCAAGGGAGAGAATGGGTTCTCACTCCATGGCAAGAAGGAGGCTCCAAGTTTGGCTGATGTCGGGGATTGGGGAGAAATTGATGCAGGGGCGGGGGGGGGCTAACCATAAATAAAACAAAATAAACAGAGAACGAACAGGTGTTGGGACCTGTAGATAATAGTCCCTCAGAGCCTCGCTCTCATGCATATGTGCCTCCGTCCACTGTGATTGGTCTCTGCCCTCCTGGACCTCCTGCTACTTTGGAGCAGCTAAGTTCATGTCCATCCTTCAAGACCTGCTTCAGGTGGCTCAGGGACGAAGTGCTTGCTGGGCAAACTGGAGGACCTGAGTTCAGATCCTGGCACCCATATAAAAGCAGAAGGGAACAGACACAGTGGAGTGGCTGCTTTGAAGACCCATCATGTTGTCATTCAGACTAGAGGTGCTAGAGGCGTTAAGTGGATCTTCTGTGTGTGAGGGTTAGACAGGAGCAGCCTGTGAGTGCTGGTGCCGGCTTCACCATGCTGTGTGCGCTGCCCTGTGAGATGAAACCTTTGACCGAGCATGTCACTTCACGGCTGAGCATATGTTAGTGTGGAAGGAGACGGACAGAGCAGCCACCGTACCCCCAAGAGTAACCGATGAGGGGGCCCTGGTGTTGTGCTGTTGCTCTGGTGCAAGAGGCCTGAGAGAGGAGAGCGCTCTGTTCAGAAACTCGCTACAGTGACAGAGCCCTTGTTCTTGCAGGGCTGGGGACTTGTGGAGAAGCATTCATTCCCTTGACAACACTTTGGAAAGCCATGTGCAGCTTCAAGTTGTTTGGAGACAGTTATAGCAGCAGGTTACAATTAAGGAGCTGCCAGAAGCATGGGAGTAGCTTGGAGCTGGAGCATAATGCTGCTAAGTGGAGCCACCTCCGAGGGGGTGGGGCTTGAGCTGCTGTTTGTCCTGCTCAGACTGTCTCCTTTACGAAGGCAAAACAGACGGCCCCTTAGAGCTCCCGTAGCACTCTGGTCTGGACCTCTGTGAAAGATAAATTCTTGGAACTCCTACTGCCCCTTTGTGTTTATTCAGGAGGCTTGCTGTATTTGAAAAGCCACAAATTCTCTTCCTCCTCCCTCTCTTCCTCCTCACTGTTCTGGTTGGAAAGAAAATGGAAAGAGATGTGGGGTGTCTGTGGCATTTAGTGCCATTTGTATACTGTGGCAAAGAAAAACCCAATGAACTTTTTTAATGAGGAAGAGAATCTCCTCACTGAATCTCTCCCGTCCCCCAGCCTGTTTCTGTCTCCGCTACATAAGGAGAAAGTACGTCTGCATGGATAAGCCAGGAGGAGCCTAAGCGTCCTGACACCTCTCTTCAGCCTATTGGCCTTCAGAACTACATAAAATGACATGCACAGTAGCCACAGCGAAGGGGTGTGCCTTTGACGTGACCTTTTGCATGAAGTCGCAAGGTCATTGAAGGAGCCACGTTTCAGTGGCATCTAAAAGAAATTAATTCCCAAGTAGAGAATCTGGAGGTGTTGACACGTCTCTGCACGAATCTGTCTCTCTCGTGTTTTCAAAAGGTCGGGGTGTGACCAGGGCAGGGAATCTGCCTTGTTTCATTCGAGAAGAATTTGCTTCAAAAGGTGCTGGATCACTATTCTGCCTTTGAGTTCATCTTGAAATGTTAACATGTGTTTTCTTGCTTTGCTTTTGAAAATGTAAATGTTTCTGCCTGACTTTGGAAATGACAAAAACTGGGCTTAAATTGAGAAAATGTATTTCCCATGCAAAAATGGAAACTGTCCTAAGAGTCCAGCTCAGTTCATTTCTGAGTGAGTGAACGCGTGTCACGTCAGACCTTTCGATCTCAATAAAAATGCCCATAACCATGCTGGGCAGTTTGTGTGTGTGAGCCAGGGTCTCACACCACAGCCAGGATGGCCTTGAACCACAGCAGTCCTGCTTCTTTCCTCTTGCAGGGATGAGCGACCGCAGCCAGCTGGCTCATCGCTTGCCAGTGCTGTCTGTTGTTATATCCTGCAGCTCTGTGTACGGTCATTTCCCGTGCTCTCGGTTGATGTTCCTGTATAGTGACCTTATAAAGCAGTCAGAAAATATGTCAGCTCCCTTTGCTATGTATCCTGTGGCATAGGTGAACTAATCTTGAGGACCTTTGTTCTGGGTGGACAATTGACCTGGGCTGTGTAAAGATAACCACTGACCAGAGAGACTACACCATATATATATTTTTTTTTTTACTTTTTTCCAATAAAGACTACACCCACTATCTTGTAAAACCACCAATGACGTGGGCCTCATTTTTAGAAGACCTGTCACCATTACTTAGCACTTTTGGAAGTGAGTTTGCAAGATCATGGTTTTGCCTCTCGTAGACTGAAATTTAAAATCATGGCAGTTGTATCCAAAGCAGGGCCCGGCAGGCTTTCTCTGTAAAGGTCAGAAACATTGAAGTCTTGGTGGTGTCCTGTGGTCTCTGTTGCATATTCTTGCTCTTCATCCTAACACACTTTTAAAACGTAAAATCTGCCTTCACTCAAGCAAGCAGCAAGATGAAACCCACTTCCCCTCCTGCCACAGGGCTAGAGCCTTAAATGTTCGGACAGAAATGTAAGTGCATTCTTTGTATCTGTGCATGTACATGTCCCCAGGTGCAGTGGCGCTGCACGTGTGTCAGGATGAGTAGGGAGGTCAGAGGTAAGGTCAGGTGTCTTCCTCCATCGCTCTCTGCTTCCTCCCTTCTCCTCCCCACCCTCCCTTCCCTCCTTGACTTCTTTATTTGAGGTGTGTGGGTGTACACACACAAGCAGGTGTGCCATGCAGAAAGGCCAGAAGTTGACTTTGGCTGTTTTTCTCTGCTTCTTTCCACCTTATTTTTGAGACCAGGTCTCTGACTGAACCTGGAGCTCCCCAGTTCAGCTAGACTGGCTTCCAGGGAGTTCCAGGGAGCCTCCTGTCTCCACCTTCCTAGAGCTGGGGTGTCAGGTACTTGCTCCCCAAACTTAGCTTTTTACATGGATTCTGTGAATCCAAACTCCCGTTCTTCTGCTTGTGTAGAAAGTACGTCACTGAGGCTCTCTTGGTGCTCTTTTGTGTGATGCTTATTGTCTTCTGCTGTCGCAACTGGACACCCCCCCCCCTTCACTTACAGGAACCTCTGTTTCTTCACCCTCCTGTTCTGTCTCCTTCTCTGGCTTTTCTTCCCTGCAGAAAAACGTGCCTCACTCTTCGCATGCCTCAGTGGAAAGCACAGTGACTCCGTGTCACTCTGACATGTCTCTTCTGAGGGTGCCTGGGCTCGACTTCCTAGTCAAGGCCGTGTCCCCGCCTACCATGTTGTCGTCACTCTGTAGTTACTTGCATCTCATGGCTCCACTAAACCCGTTCTTTGAAATCAGTCTCCAGATCAGTGGAAACTATAGACAGATTTTTCTTAGGACCGCCAGCTCATAAAAAATGACATGGAGACTAATTATTAATTACGGAAGCTTGGCGTATAGCATATCCTTGTCCCTCTAGCTCCTATAACTTAACCCATGTATATTCATCTCTGTTTTGCCACATGACTTTTTCCCTCACTTCCGTCTCGCACCTCCTGTTTCCTCTCTGTCGCCTGGCATCTCTCCTATGCCTAGATTCATATCTTCTCCTCTCTGGCTGTCTGTCCAGAAGTGCCACCTAATCTCTTCCTGTCTAGCTATTGGCCATTCAGCTCTCTATTAAACCAACCAAAAGGCACAGTGTACAAAAAGATTATTCCACAACAGAAAACCAATACATTTCTTCTACTTGGCCTGTTTATCACAGTTCGTCATTTTCTTGACAGCTGGTCTCTCTATGCTCCAGTGACGTCTTTTGTCTGTGTCCCCCACAGTCGGCTTTCCACCTTTCCCCTTCCTGCCTCTATACTGCAGTCAGGCGTAGCATTCTGACCTTACTCCACCTTCCACCAACTACAGCAGCACTGTCTGTGCCAAGACACTTGCTGACCTCCACCCTCTCCCAAGTCTGAAGGTCACTTACCTCGTGCGCGGCCACCTTCAATCCTGGTGGTCACACTTTTCCTTCCAAGTAGGTTGTCCCCTGTCCCTTTTATATACGGTGTGTGGGGTGGGCACACCTGCGTGTCCACACAGACACTAGAAGAGTGTGTCAGCACCGTCATCTGTTGCTGGCTACATACATGTCTTTTGAGACAGGACCTCACACTGAAGCTCACCGTTGTGGCTGGACTAGCCTGCCAGCCAGGTCCTAGGATCACCTGACTGTGACCTCAACACATGAAGCCATGTCCAGCTTTCATGTGGGTGCTGGGGATTTGAACTAAGGTCCTCCTAGTTTAAGAACAAGTCCTTTTACCCACTGAGCCATTTCCCCAGACCCTTATTTTCATCTTCAAAGACTTTCCCACTGTTTCATGATTACTGGGTATTTATATGGTGAGGTGGTACACAGCCAGCAAGTGTATGAAGGTCAGGGACAACAACTCTGTGGGGTTGGTTCTCTCCTAGCGATGGAGTCAGGTCGTTGCGCTTACAGACAAGTTCTTTACCCACTGAGCCACCTCAGTATCCCCTCCATTGCCTTTAATGTGCTACCAGGCTCCCCAGGAGAGAGTTGAGAGCTATTGACGAAAGGCCTCCTCCCCTCTTTCCCTCAGCATCTAATCAGTGCCAAGGCATCACTTCTGCGCTCTGGTCTCTGGAGTCTGTCTCCTCACGCCATAACTGCCCACTCAGGCTCCGGCTTCCATTGGCTCCAGGCCGTTCCGGCTCCCGCTGGCCTGCCTTCCTCCACGCACAGTCCCCGTCTGTCTTCCACCCTGTTGCCGCCAGAGGGAGGCTTCCAGAGTGGAATCAGATGACATTTAAAACTCTAATGTCTTCAGAGACCTAGTTGGCTTGGTGCCAGGGCAGGAAAACTCTTTGAGCCTGAAGTGTTTTGTGCTGAAAAGTAGGAAGGGACCCAAAAGAGCCAGCCTCAGAAAAGGCCAGTGGCTGAGCTAAGGTGGCTTGAACAACAAGGAACTGTGCTGGATTATAGTTAGAATAAACAGCCATCCATATGTGAATGAATGAATGAATGAATGAATGAATGAATGAATGAATGAATGTGTTGACAAATGGGAGAGAGGAGATGCAGTGTGTCTCTTATAAAGGCCTGGAATAGGACACCTTGAAACTAAGCATTAAAGGAGGCTGAAGCAAGAGAATCGTGAGTTCAGAGCCAGGCTAGGCAAGCTCAAAGAACCCAGTGTGTTGTTCGGGAGACAGGAAGGTAGCCAGAGATAGAGATGGGGCGGGAACATCATCCTTGCCATGGTGGTCATTGTTGCAGGCGGATCCACTGGTGGGTACTGAGCACTGGGCAAGAATTTGAGAGAAATGGATTTTTATATTTTCCCAAATGATTTCCGATGTGTTTATTACCTAAAAAAGGAAAAGTGGTGGTTGCAGTGGAGAACCCTCAGAACCATGTAGCCCACTGACCCGTAGGAGACGGTTCTTCCCAGTAGATATGGGCACCTCAGCATTTCCATAGCATTCCTGCTCCTAACCTACAACCACAGTGTGACCATAGAAACTAGCCAACCCTGACTTGAAGGATGCTGTACAAGGTAACTGGCCAGCTCTGCAGAGCTGACGTCTAGAAAGACAAGAGGGAGCTGAAGGGATGGCTCAGCTACCAGCGCTCACTGCAGAAGACCCAAGTTCAGTTCCCAGCACCCACTTCAGACAGCACATAGTGGCCTGTTCCAGATGACCTAACACGCAGGTGGTGCGTGTAAATCCACACAAGCACACATACATACATACATCCGTCCTTAAGAGCAACTAGAGCCGGGCGGTGGTGGCGCACGCCTTTAATCCCAGCACTCGGGAGGCAGAGGCAGGTGGATCTCTGTGAATTTGAGGCCAGCCTGGTCTACAAAGGGAGTTCCAGGTCAGGATCCATAGCTACAGAGAAACCCTGTCTCGAAAAAAACAAAAACAACAACAACAAAAAAAAGCAACTGGAGACATCTTTTGGCCAATACAGCTTTTCCTTTGTAACCAGGAAAACGGGATGATAATGATACCCACTGTCCCTTGCCCGTTTCAGTATCCACCTACAGTTTGTAACATCTTTATTACTCCAGTATTTATTAATTATTAATTCCTTTTCTTATACAGCTGGATTGAAGCAGTACCATTTAGTAAGGGGAGCATCCAGGGGAGGAACGGACTTTGAGCAGCCTGGAGAGTTGTGGACAGTAATGTGTGACAGGAGTGAGTTAAACCTGAACTCCAGGAGTTGGTACCACATTTGATTTTGTTCGCGCTGTTTGTTTAGAAGTGTTGTTGCCATGGCTGCGGGGGGGGGGGGCAGGAAGCACCAGCTGGCTGTCCAAAGTTTTGTCGGTACCTCACATTCTCACTGGGACAAGGAAGGGTTAGTTGCACAAGAAAGACTAAGCCAAATAGTTTGTACTGTTGGGGTCATAGGCTGTGTCTTTCTCTGCGGGGGTGGCTCTTTCTGCTTGGAGGTCATTGTCTCTTGTGAATCTTCATTCCCATTGTTCCTGTGATGCCATGTGTGCTGCTTGCTACCTCTTGATCCCCAAACTCCTATATACACTGTAGATGTTTCCATAGCTGTCCTGTATATGTATATACACATGTGTAGCTTATGTGTGTGTACACATGTACACATGCTCCTGGAGGTCATGTGTAATCCACCCTACCTTTTTTTAAGATTTATTTATTATGTATTCAGTGTTCTGCCTGCATGTGTTCCTGCAGGCCAGAAGAGGGCACCAAATCTCGTTACAGATTGTTGTGAGCATATGTGGTTGCTGGGAATTGAACTCAGGACCTTTGGAAGAGCAGGCAAAGCTCTTAACCACTGAGCCATCTCTCCACCCTACCTTTTCAGACAGGGTCTCTCCATCTGTATCTACTCCCTCAAGGCTCAGGGAACATCGCAGAGTCTGCGCCAGGGGATTTGGAGGAGTGTGCTATGAGATGCTCTCGTCAGGACTAAACAGACTGACGCACTCATGGGCTCACAGTGGCTATAGGGACCTGCACAGGACCAAGCCTGCCAATAATGCCAGAGTAGATGGGGGCGGCTTCACCCAAGCTGAAGAGCTATTGTCATTGGTGTTTGCCGTGGGAAGGGGAGTCATGAATATCAGGGATGTGGCCCCTGGTGGGTTGCCTGTGCTCATGCAGGCAGCACTGATTGGACCCAGTGGGCTACTGTTATTTTAGAAAGGTCATGAAGATGGGAGGAGCATGTTTTGTGGGCTCCACAGGGATTTGAGGGTGGAATCGATCATGATACATTGTATAGAGTCTCTGTTGTTAAGAGCATGAACTTGAGAGTACCCTGGTTTGCTTTCCAACACCCATATGGCAACTCACAACCATCTCCAGTTCTAGGGGATCCTGCACCCTCTTTTGGTTTCCAAAGGCACTTAACATAAATAAATTTTTTAAAGATACATTGTATATGTATATGGCATTGTCAAAGAATAAGTTAAGGGGTCTGGAGAGATAGCTCAGAGGTTAAGAGCACTAGCTATTCTTCCAGAGGTCATGAGTTCAATTCCCAGCAACCACATGGTGCCTCCTAGGTACCTATAATGAGATCTAGTGCCCTTTTCCAGCATACAGGCATAATAATAAATAAATAAAAATTTAAAAAAAGAATAAGTTAAAAGCGTTAATTTTTTTTAAAGGCGAAGTCTCTCAGCCCCACCTGTTAGTAGACTGACCATTCAGCGGACTCTAGAGACCTGCCTGTCTCCACCGCAGCGCTAGGGTCACAGATGCTTGACCACCCACACATGGCTTCTTATAGGTGCCGAGGATCCAGACACAGGTCCCCATGTCCCCACAGTCTACACTTTACCGGCAGCCCCTACCCCAACCCTCTGTTAAGTTCTAATACATGCTGAATTCCCAGTCTCTGTTCAGAAAGCATGGCCTCCCTATGTAAATTCCATCTTCCTTCAAGCCACATGGCTCTCAAAGACAAACCTTTAGCTTTCTCCTGCGGCACAGAGCACAGCCAGAGCAGTTTCCTTCTGCACAGTTGAGGCCAGGCTCCCCAAGGAGAGCGAGAAGCACCCTTTTGCCTGTGCCACAGCCTGGGGAGGGTGTCGGGAAGTGGGACCACAGCACCTGAGCTGAGGCCCGGGCTCTAGAAGCCTTTTGGAGTCCATACCACTTTGTAAGTTTGGGTTTCCCAGCAGCCATAGTGATGGTGAGCATGGGACATGGAAGCGCAGGAAGATGAAGTTCAGCTAGCTGACTCACAAACAAAAGCCTCCTTCTCAACCAGCCTTCCATGCAGCTGCCATGCTAGGGCACCAGCCAGCTGAGGGCGGTTGTGCAGGGAAGAGGAGGTGAGGGCGGTTGTGCAGGTGCAGGGTGACCAGAGCATGCAGATGCGGGGGAGAGGCCCTAGAAGCATTCTGGGCAGCAGGAACAGGCCAGATGAGCCAGGGGATGTCTTACATTTATTATGCAATCTGAAGCTGACCTAGTCGGTCTAGAATGAGACCCAGGTATTTGATTGTCTATAGCAGCTCTCTAGAAGATTCTGGGAGGTCAGCCCAGGGAAACTACTTGTAAAGTCATTCAATACAGGATCTGTATGAGGGAAAATTTTGGAAGTAAATAAGCACCATATTCTTGGATACAAAGAAGAAATGGCTGGAGGAGAATCGGAGTGAAGGGGGTAGCATGCACACTGTTGATGTCACCCTTTGAAATGCATTTGGAAGCTGCAGAGACAGTGCAGTGGTTAAGAGCACTTGCTGCTCTTACAGGATCTGAATTCAGGTCCAACCACCCATGTCTAGTGACTCAGAGCTGCCTGTAACTCCAGTTCCAGGGGACCCAACACCTCTTCTGTACCCTACAAGCACTTATATGTACATGCACTTACCCACACACATACACATAAATGTTTATAAAATGACATTTAGAATCCAGCAGCCTGGTGCCGTTTCTTTCCCTCTACTGCATGGGCAGCCCCACACCCCGCCCCGACTTCTGTCTGTCGCTTGTTCTCACTTCCCTTTTGTGGCTTGGCTACAGAAAACACACTAAGAAGATCCCGTGGTTCATCTAGATGTGGTGGGACTGTGCATGAAGCTTGCTTGGGTCTCTAGCTCTCAGTGCACAGCCCCCCTTGCTTAGGCCTCCCTCTGAGAGCTCTGTCAGTCTTGGGACCTCAGTGTGAATTCTTTCCTCCTGTGTCTGGGAGGAGCTGGGAGGTAGCTGCTGTGCTCCTGGAGCTCGTGCCGTCCAAAGTCTGCCAGAGGGTACCATCTGCTGATTGAAGTGTTAGCAAATGATACTGCCCCAGGTGGAAACAGAAAAGACTTTTGAAAAAAAACAAATAACAGCCTTTAGGGACTGGAGAGATGACTCAGCAGTTAAGAGTGTGTAGTTCTATTCCATAGGACCTGAGTTCTCAGCTCCTGGATCAGGCAGCTCACGATCTGTAACTCCAGTTCCAGGGAATCTAGTGCCCTCTTCTGGCTTCGGTGGGCACTGCACTCATGTGCACAAAGCTATGCTCAGACACAACTAAAAAATTTTTTTAAACTAAACCGTATGTCTTAGGGCGATTGTAAGTCGCGACAGAATTGAGAGGAAGGAACAGGAACGCTGCATCTCCCCCGAGCCCACGTATGCACAGCCCCCCGTCCAGTACCCTCACATCCCCACTAGCATGGCATGTCTGTCCAGTTTTGTGCACCTACATTGACACCACATGGTAACCCAGACTGTGGCTCACATTGGGTTCCCTCGGGTGGGTGTGGATTTTGTGGGTTTACACATATGTGCCGATACACATGCCTGCCAGTACGGTGTCACAGGGCTTTCACTGCCCTAAACCGTTTCATGTGGCTTCTGGAAGCTCACAAAAACAGAAAAGGGAGTCTGTGAGGGAGTGTCACCTGTAAAACACATTCTCCAAAGAACAAATGACTAGTGCTGGCACAGGCTGTCTCCGGGCTCCTCAGAGGCCTGCTTCATAGCCGCAGAGCTCCAGGTGACACGAACATTGCAGCCATGTGATTCATGCCATGAATCACCCCAAACCACAGTGCCCTGACTCCGTGGACATTGCATTCCCTTCCTGAAGGGAATGAGTGTCTGCATCAGCAGAGAAGACAAGCCCTGTAGAGTTGCTGTTTGTCACTGTCCCATTGAACCTCCTTCCAGAGCTCTTCTATGTGTGTCTTGCCTTCATGTATGTATGTATGTATGTATGTGCACCACATGTGTGCAGAAGAGGACAACAGATCAAGTTATTAGAAAGTCCTGCCTATTTGTCTGATTCTCCCTCACTCTGTTGCGCCTGAAATCATTGGGTGGTGATTCTTTTTGTGGCAGTACATTGACTATTTAATAGCAACTAACGGTTTAGAATGTTACAGATAATTGTTGGATATTATGTTGGCTACATCTCAATTGCTGTGAGAAAGTACCCTAGAAAATCAACCTAAAGGAGGAAAGGGGTGTTTGAGCTCATGTTTTCGGTCTATGGTCTCTTAGCTCAGTTGCTTTAAGTCTACTAAAGCTGAATGTTATAGAAGAAATGTTTGTTCAAACAAAGCTGAAGAAAAGCTCCTCCAAACCCATAAATCCAAGTTCACAATGCATGGGCTACCCATGAGGTAGAGCCCTCAAGATCCTGTGACCTCTCAAAGGCCCTGGATTCTGTTTGCAGGGGGCACTGACCCTTCAACAAATGAGTTTTCGGGGGACACCAAAGAGCGTTGTTTTCTTTCCAAACCTGCTGGTTTTCCTGGTAGGAGCACAGTGATAAGAAGTCTTGCCTTGGGCCTGGGAGCTCAGCAGAGGAACTAGGATGCGGCTCAGTTGGCAGAGTGTTGGCCTAGCATGCACGAAGCCCCGGGTGGCGGCACCAGCTAAGCCAGGTGGGTGTGATGGTGCACAGGTGTGATTCCAGCGCTCAGCTGGTGGAGGCGGGAGGTTCAGAAGTGTAGTGTTTTCTTTGAGGTTAAGGCCAGCTAGAAATACATGAGATCCTGTCAAGAGGACGTGGGACGCACACGCGCACACACACACGTACACACACACGTACACAGGCACACGTACCCATATGTACATACTAGAACTTGAACTTAGGTTTGTCACAGTGAAGGGGACATTCGTATGTGTCTTGCCTGTCCCGGGGGAGGATCTACAGATGTGTGACTGTAGAGCATCTAGCCCTGGAGACTGGTCACGTGGGGTAGCAATTAGGTCTGCTCAGGTGGTGTTGTGGTGGGGGCAGATGAAAAACAGGGGAACACGTGAATTTAAATTAATATTAGTTTTGTTACTTAGTCTCTAGATGTGTAGAGTATAAAATTAAGTTTTCATGGGTTCTGAAAATGACTCCATTTTTTAAAAGTCAGAAGTGACATAGTTCATATTTAAGCTGGTCATTTTTGTCTCCTCTCAGTCATCTCTGTCCTACCACCTGTTCAGAGAACATGACACAATTTAAAATGGATCCCCTCTTGTTGGAAAAACATGCAACAGTATAGTTATTTTTAAGTAGATTGTCAAAAGAGCAATGATGAAGTTTGCAGTGGCCTTTGCCCTAGGAGCTCAGCTCCCTTATCCTGCAGTGTCTTAAAACACAGCACAGCCAGGCCTTGTTTGGACATTAAGGTGAGAGAAATCCACCCTAGCTAAGCATGTCTTTAATAGCCTTCTGTGTATCATTCCAGGTCAGAGAAACAGCACAGGGATTTGAACAAGAAAGTTTGGGAGGGTTTTTTGTTGTTGTTTCGTCTTTAAGGTTTATTTACTTTTATTTTATATATAAGTACCTATTTATATTTGAGTGCCTTGCTTTCATGTATATATGTGAATAGTGTTTGTGTACCTTGTACCCAAAGAGACTAGAAGAGGATATCGGTTACCCTGAAGTAGAAATTAATAGATTAGATTAGATTGTTCTGAGCAGCCATGTGGGTGATGGGAACTAAACCCAGTTCCTTTGCAAGAGCATTAAATGCTCTGTTTTTTGTTTTGTTTTGTTTTGTTTGGGATTTTTTTATGTTTGTTTTTTGAGACAGGATTTCTCTGTGTATTCTTGGCTGTCCTGAAACTCACTCTATAGACCAGGCTAACCTCAAACTCGGAGCTATGCCTGTCTCTGACTGCCAAGTGTTGGGATTAAAGGCATGCCCCTCTGGGCAGTGGTGGCACATGCCTTTAATCCCGGTACTCAGGAGGCAGAGGCAGGTGGATCTCTGTGAGTTTGAGGCCAGCCTGGTCTACAGTGCGAGTTCCAGGACTGGCTTTGTAGCTACTGAGAAACCCTGTCTCCAAAAGCAAAAACAAACAAACAAAAGGCATGCCCCACCGCTACCAGGTTCATAGTCTCTGGGCTTTACTCATTTTTTGGGAGGGGTGGAATGGGTGAGCAGTGTGCCCCAGCATGTGTGGAGATTAGAGAACAATCTGCAGAAGTCATTTCTGTGTCCACCAGATGTCAGACCCCTTTATTTGCTGAGCTGTCTCCCTGGTCCTGAAAAAAGAAAGCTTCTAACAGGAGATTGGGGTAGCCATGGGTTGGCTAGTCGAAAAGGAAACCTTAAAATACAGGAGTAACAGATGTGCGACAACCCCTGGGCTGACCTTGCACAAGACATGCAGGGCAGGAAAGCTACACTGGTGCAACTGGGTGAAAATTGGTATTCTAAGGTGTCTGAGAAAGCTGATCTAGGGAAGTGACTGAAGGTGGCCCCTGGATAGCTTGGCAGAGCAGGAACCAGAGGCCAGGAAAGGCCTCCACTGTGGGGACTCCCCAGTGACACCCCAGAACCAGGAAGCTCAGCTCTCTTGTCCTGCAATCTTGTTTCTACTTTTGTCTAGTTGATTTGTTTCCACCAGCTTCTTCTGAAAAGCTCACCATTAACTCCAGGGAAAGAAAAAAACCGCTTTAAGAGACCCAGGCCCACTTTCACAGAGGGTGAATTGGAAACGAAGTGGCAATGTCACCAGCACAGTGACTCTGACAGATGTCAGTAGCCATGACATCCCAGGTGAAAGGTTGCTAGGAGACATGTTTGCACATGTGCATTTGGGAGGCTTGGTATTATCCATACCATCTTTTGTCTGAAGATTGCTTGAGGCTTCACTTTTAGTACCAGGCGTACAGATAGACCCTATGGCACAAGTGGAGGCCCAGGAAGTCCTTAGCTCAGACTTAGAGTCAGTAACTAGTCAGGGATTTCAATGCCAGGGAAAATAAAGTGTTTAAATGCCTGCTTTATGAGTACTTGGGAATCATACCATCCATCTTCCTGAAGATCTGCAGGGGCCTCCTGTCCTGGTAGCCGGCTGTGATCCAGGGGTTGCTCATCACCATCAACCTTTGCTTCCTTCCCTCTCCTGGGCTGTGTGGCAACACCACCAGCATGGTGACAGAATCATGTCTGCGTCGTGTGCAGTATCTTCTTTCTGGGTCAACTTCTGTCGTTGGCTGGGACACATTTCCCAACCACATTCTCAGAAAGGTTGGTAAGCTGTTTGGTGACTCTGTGTGCCTGGAAAATGCCTGTATTCTGTCCTGCAGTTTTGTTTTGAGACAAGAGTTTCACTGTGTAATGTTTCCCTGGCTGTCTGGAACTCGCTCTGTAGACCAGGCTGGCCTCAAACTCACAGAGATCCGCCTGCCTCTGCCTCCTGAGCGCTGGGATTAAAGGCGTGCACCACCACCACCCGGCTTCTATCCTGGATTTTAAAAAAATCTCTTTGGGGTTGTTTATTTTTTGTTGCTTTGGTGTTTTTTCTTTTGTTTTGTTGTTTGTATGTTTTCACACAAGGTCTATGTTACCCTAACTTAGAACTTACAAAGATACACCTGCCCCTGACTCTCAGCTGCTGGGATTTGAAGTTTGTGCCGCCACACCTGGATTTTCCTCATGTTTAGACAGTTTGTTGGTTGTCAAAAATGTTAGTTGGAAATGTTTTCCCGTCAGAATCTTGAAGCTTTCTCCCTGGTATTACATCTTCCTATTTGTGAAGTAGGAAGCCACTCTGATCTTCACTCCTTCCTTTGTGGCCTGTATTCTTTCTAAGAACTTCTAGGACTCCATTCCTGTTTCTAGCATCCTTAGGCAGCATGCCAATACAGCTTGGATTGGTCTGTCTTTCTCTACTCATGAGTACTTACTAGGTATTATTTTCTTTGTCTCGGAGATAGACCTATTCTTAAATGTTCAACCTTCTGGGTTAATCTTCTAATTTTCTTAAGGTACCTCTCCTTTTTTTCTAACTTTTTCTGTCTTTTTTTGAGATTTGATGTACTTTTATGTATATATGTGTTTTCCTGAAAGTGTGTCTGTGTGTCACATGAATGCGGTACCCACCGAGACCAGAAGAGACTCACGTGGGACTGGAGTTACAGATCGTTATGAGCCGCCACGTGGATGCTGGGAATCAAACCTGGTGCTCTGGAAGGGCAGCCAGTGCTCCTAACCACAGAGCCACCGCACCTTCTTCTTTTTAAATTAAAGACAAGGTCTCATTGTGTATTGCTGGCTTTCTGCTCTTGCAGAAGACCTCAGTTTCTGGCACCCACATCACTTGTCTCGGAACTACCCGTAACTCCAGGATGATCCGATGCCTCTGGCCTCCGTGAGCGCCTGTACTCGTGTGGGCACACATGCACGTAATTAAGAGTAAACCCCTGAACAGATTAAGTAACCTGTGCATACTCGGGCAGGTGTTTTTTAGCTAAAGCTATGTATATTGATCTGAAGCTAAACTCACTTAAGTGGAGATATTCTTGCTCCTCAGCCCATGTTATGGTATAGTGTTTAGTGCATAAACATTTCAAGCTGTTTCTGTTGGTTCATAGGAATTTTACGTTGTTTTCCCTTTCTTAGGACAAAATTAAACTATAATCCTCCCAAAGATGACGGCTCCACTTACAAGATTGAACTTGAAGGGATATCGGTAATGGTTATGAGAGAGATCCTGGATTACATCTTCAGTGGGCAGGTATGGTGGGACCCAGGGTCCAGGCCCAGCAGCGGCTTCCCAGCTTTCAGAGTGGTACTTGCACATCATCTTCTGCCATCGGGGGCATCTGTTGGCGTCTTCCTGGCGTTGGCACCAAATACGTGTTCTTCCAGACTCTGTCCCTGCCCCAGTTTATGCTCTTCTGAGTGCCACCCTCCAGGCTGAGATTCGAAGAACATGTGTACCCTCACCACTGACTCTGCCACCACATCTAGAGTCTGATCTTGCACAACATCCACCCTGTCAGGACCTTCTCTGTCTGCATGGAAACGGGCTTCTCTGGGCACTGGGACTTGTTCTATAGAAACAGAGTTTCCTGTGGGTCATTACCATGAAAGGTGCTTCCCAATGAAAGCCACCCTTATGGTCTTCACTGGTGGCTGCCTTTCACCCCACCCGTGCCCTGGCTCCCTGCGTTCCCTCCACTCTGTGTGCCACCTGGCTTCGGAGATGTGATAACACGCAGGCAAGGAATGGTCAGCTTTCTTCTTGCTTACTTCTTGCTTTCCCGACCCTGTCCTCTTTCTGTAACTTAAGTTCTAACATAGACCTCTTTCAGCGCTTAGCACGGCTACAGAGAAACCTCGGGGCTCACAGCTGTTCCAGTCCCAGCACCTGCAGCAGATGGCTCACAGCCACCTGGAACTCCAGGTCCAGATCTTCTGGCCTCCGTGTACAAACATACATACACCCCCCCACACACACCCCCACACACAAATAAGTAAATAAAGATAAATCAAAAAAAAAAAGCACACTTTAAATCCCAGCACTCGGGAGACAGAGGCAGGCAGATCTCTGAGTTTGAGGCCAGCCTGGTCTACAGTGCGAGTTCCAGGACAGGGCCCCAACCCTGTCTCCAAAACAAAGAAACAGAAAAGGAGATGCCTTGGTATTTTGGCCAGGGCAGTGTGTTGTCGATTTCGGTGTGTGAAAGTATGCTTCCCCCTTTCTCGAGGTCTTTCTCACATCTTGCCCTCTTCATGAACCCTCCTCCGTCGCTGCTGTTTCCCCACTTCCCCTTTTCTGGGGGGGTCTGTTTCTCCCAGTAGTTTTCTAAGCATTCTGCATGTCTTTTCTAAATGTGTTTGTTCTGCCCACAGAGTCAGGGATTATAGTCCCCGACTAGAAGCCTGTGGTATGCTTCCGTAGCATTGGGGAAACAGTTCAGAGAAACTCTTCCTAAACAGAAGGCAGTGGGTGTGCATGTGTGTGAAGATGGAAATGAGTGAAGCTCAGATCCTGGAAGCATCTGCCCAGCCAGGGCTGACTTGAGTTATGAGCACAGCAGGTGCCGGGCCACCCAGATCATGCTCTGTGCAGGCTGCAGGCTCCGGTTGCTGTCCGGGGCTGTCTGCAGGTTGGCTGCCAGCATTCATCCCAGTTTAAACCTTAGGATCCAGGTGGCAACTTAAGCTATGACAAACTTCTAAATTAGCTGTTTGGTTTAGTTGAGATGTATTTAGTGTTTTTCATGGGTTTGTATCTGAGATTATTCCCCGTCTTCTGGCTGAATTTAATATTCTTGGGGCTGGGGATGTGGCTGAGTGGTAGAGCTCTTGCCAGGAATGCATGAGGCCCTGGGTTCCATCCCAAACAGCGCCAAAAAAAAAAAAAAAAATAGAAATGGGAGGAGGGTTGGAGAGATGTCTTGGCGGATAAAAGCTCTGCTGCCAAACCTGATCACTATCACCTGGTTCATTCTGAAGGACCTACAAGGTAAAAAGAGACCATGGGTTCCTGAAAGGTCCTCTGACCTCCGCGGGTGTCCTGGCTCGCATGCGCCCACACAGAGATCTAAAGTACACCACGTGCACTGTCTTAGTCAGGGTTGCTATTGCCGTGATGAACGCCATGACCAAAGCATCAGAGGAGGAAAGGGCTTATTCGCCTCACACTGCCACAGCACAGTTCATCACTGAAGGAAGTCAGGGCAGGAACTGAAACAGGGCAGGGTCCTGGAGGCCGGAGCTGGTGCAGAGGCCATAGAGAGGTGCTGTTTGCTAGCTTCCTCTCTATGGCTTGCTCAACCCTCTTTCTTACAGAACCCAGGGCCACCAGCGCAGGAGTAGCCCACCTCCCACATCAGTCACACTAGTTAAGAAAAAGCCCTACAGGCTCGCCTGCAGCCTGACCCTATGGAAGCATTTCCTCATTTAGGTCCCTCCTCTCTGATGGCTCTGGCTTGTGTCAAGTTGACTTAAAACTAGCCAGCACACGCACAAACAAACAAAACCAAAACAACAACAAAGATAAAAGAAGAAGAAAAAAATTAGTGAGGTCCCCAGCGTGGGAGATTTTCCTCACTTGGAATATCACTTCCTGCGGTTGTGCTCGGTTTCCGAGGCGATTGGTAAGAACATGTTTTTAGATTATAGCGTGAAGATGCGTAGGATGTGGTTAAAGGTTTCTTGCTGGACCCTGAACTCTCTCATTTCTGAAGCAGCAAAGCCTGAGGGAGCTCGGTTGTGGTACCGCATTTTATGGTTGCATGGGGAAGCATGAGACAGGGAGAGAGAAGCCTCGGTCAAGACACTGGAGAAAACTAAAGACTCAGAAAGAGGGTAACCGGTACAGTTGGGACTGATTGCAGATGGAAGTTTGAGGCCCACGTGCTTCGGTGTTGAGTACAGGCTGCCGAGGACATACACAGTCAGACCCTTCTGCTGTGCGAGAAGGCCCTTTGATGCCTCAGACCCTTCTGCTGTGAGAGAAGGCCCTTTGATGCCTCAGACTCTTGAAGGCTGTGCGGTATATGTACGACAGTGGGAATCTGAGGGCAGGAGAAATGATGTAGTTGTTAAGAGCGTTTCCTACTCTTGCAGAGGACCTGAGTTCAGTTCCTGGCATCTCACAACTGCCTATAACTTCGGCTCCAGTGGGATCTACACTCTTCTGCACATACACATAATTAAAAATAAACCTTTAAAGATAAGAGAAAAAAATTGGGAATTTCCTGTGAACCAGAACTAAGTTGGTGGTTTGGGTTTTATGTTTTGCATTCAGATGTAAAATCTTTATGGTTCTCTTACAGATCAGGCTAAATGAAGATACAATCCAAGATGTTGTGCAGGCAGCCGACCTGCTGCTGCTGACGGACCTTAAAACCTTGTGCTGTGAGTTTCTGGAGGGCTGCATTGCCGC